>NC_137893.1:39404762-40004762 GCF_963455335.1 Martes martes
CTGGGACTGAGGAAGGAGCCCAATAGCCAGAGGCCAGGACTTCTGGGGAAACTGTTACTTCAGGCTACAGTTGGTCCTGGGACCTTGGGCCAGAGCTGAACTTACAAGTAAGAATTCAAGTCAGCTCTTCTGAAAAAACCTCCTCCCCCCCCCCCACATTCACTTTGATTCTCCTGCTTCCACTCATAGAAATTGGTACTTATCATTATCTTGTCATTGTTAATTGTCTCTATCTTTGTCTTACTTCTCCATCAACTGTGACTCCTTGAAGGTAGGAGCTAGTATTTGTATTCTAAGTGTCTGGCACATGGTAAACACACAAGAAATAAATCGTTACCTCAACAAATGATCAAGGATTGATGCAAATGCTCACACACAAGATCACACACCAGTAGGGGCCACCTGTGAGGCTGGAGAACCACGTGGAGCCATCACCTATGACAGGGCTCCGCACGTTATGGCCACTTCTTGCCCACTGCCTGGTTTGTAAATGACTTTTATAGAGGCACAGCCACACTCACTTGTTTACCTATTTTGAAGAATCACCACAGAGTTGAGTAGCTGGCCCACAGAACTTAAAATATTTCCTATGTGTCTCTTCAATGAGGTTTGCAGACTCCTCACCTATGGAGTTTGTGAAAATACCACTCCCCGAGCCCACTCTGAGGTTCCGATTCAGGAGTGGGGTGCAGGCATGAGTGTGAGTGTCTGTCTGTATTTGTGTGTATGTGCAGTGTTTTCAGGTAAATGTATTTATAGAAGAGCCACAAAAAAATTCTGATGTACAGAATTCACAGAAGAGAAACACCCAACGCCAGGCTCGAACTACCTGGAATAAGAGTTGGAGGTTTAAATAAAGTGACATCATGCTGGGGACATTAAAGTGTCCTTTTACACTCACATAAAGTCCTACTGACCTAGCCACCAGGGCTAACCTTCCAACAAGAATTATTCCATGTTGAAATGTAGATGTTTTATTTCCCAGGGACATTGTATGTGAAATCATTCATATTTAGTGGGGGGGGGGGGAAGCCTTTTCACAAAATAAACTTTAGGCACTCCATAGGGCCAAGGGAAACTTTTAAGATATAAGTGATTACAGGAAGTGGATTCTGAAAGAAATTGAGCATGAGGTGCTGCTGGAGGTCTCCTTAGCCCCTAGGAACTGTCCAGGGGACCTGTGGCAAAGAGAGTAGAGAAAGGGAAGTAAATGGAAAGACAGAATTCTCCAACAACATGGATTGCCCAGGGCCATCCTGAGATGTTAAGAAGTTGTTAGATGTCTTGTTACTGTTTTGTGGCTGTTGCTATTCTAATCCATAAGGTTTCTTTACCTCTTCCACCAAAGTGTATGTCTAATCTATTCTCTTCTCTCCATCTAGATTTCCACATCCCCACCTGTCACCTACTCACTTCCAAAACATCATCTCTCTGATGGTTTGAAGTGTTGCATTAACCTGACAGACCTCCTCTTAGATGCACTAACCTATCTGCTCTCTCTGCTTCTACCCTTTCTACTTTCAGTCCACTGCCCACCCTACAGCCTGGGTGATTTTTCTAAATATAATCCGTGTCATATTTCCCTTCTGCTTAAATGTCCCCTTGACTTCCCAAAATGCTTAGAATAAAATCCAAACTGCTCATCATAGTTCAATGAGGTTAGGTATGCCCGAGGTCACATAATGAATTTGATAGGAAGCCCTATTTAGATATTAAGCAACCAACTGTTATCTGGTATGGGACCAAGAGACTTTGCTCAGCTTGCCAGAAACTGATTGTTCCTGGCACCCACACACACATCTCTTTTTGCCTTCACTGTGCCTATCCCTAACTCAACACTGGCTCCTGCCTCAAGTCCTCTCCAATCTGATTGACCAACTAAAGTAAAATAGGCCATGCCTGGTTATAGTGTCAGAGACAAGAGGGAAGTAAGTTAAATTGAAAACATAATAAGAAATAAACATTTCTTCATGATAGTAAGAGCCAAATTCAATAGTCAACGGTGCAGAGCCTCCAACAGAGAGAGATATAGGCATGACTTTTATTGAGATATGAAAGACAAATCTTGGTATGTATATACTTCTGTTATTTTCTTCTTATCTCCATATACAGACCCATGTAACAGCAAATCTTAAATATTCACCCATGTCAATTAGATGGCCAACATTTTGTTTACATAGCCACGTAAGTCTGGCCACAATGAATGAGCCAGTCCCAAAGCTTGACAGAAGGGAGGACAGTGGTCTGTCATATGAGACAGTAACTAGCAGAAGAAGTGTACAACAGACAAACCCTCTAATCAGATCTTTTCTTGGGAAGTTAGGATCCAAGGCAAATAGATATATTCACATGAAAGAGGAAGAAAAGAGCAAAAAGACTCTTGAAGAGAAGAAGGTATGCATGAGCCATAAGAGAGTGAGAAGGGAGAGGCAGAGGAAGGTATCAGCTCTGAGAGCTGTTAGGAGATTGAGAAGAATGTTCCAGTTCTCCAGAGAGTTTTTTGTCAAAAGGTTTTGCATGGATCCTTACCTCCTTAATAATACATAAATATTGCCCGGGTGACTGGAGGTCATATGATGATAGCTCTATTCCCTGATAGCTCTATTCCCTGTCTCAACTGAGACAGAACTTCCTAGCATCTCCTCCTTCATTTCTTGGACATTTGACATGAATTTTCTTCAGGAGGTCTGACATCTGTCATAGGTACCTCCTCTCTGTTTCCTTGATGAGAAAAATGGGTCAGAAAATATGTAAATTCTTAAGCATAAATAAATCATAAGCAAACAAAAACATCCAAGTTCACACTGATTATATTTTTTAGTGTCTCTGATGTTTAATAGAGTATTTTCATCTATTTTAAGTCAAGAAGTCCTTTCTGGGTTCTACTATTAATAAACAGAAGTCACCAAAATGAAATGGGATAGATTAAGATTTCCAACTTAAAGTTAAGTTCCAGGTCACTTACTATATATTTCTACGTCCCACCGTCTAAAGAGCAAGTTGGATCACTCCCTGGCATAATAAAATACCACAGTCTGGGTGGATTTAACAAGAGACATTTTTATTCTCAAATTCTGGAGACTGAAATTTCAAGATTAAAGTGTCAGCAGGGTTGATGTCTGGTGAAAGCTGTCTCCTGGGGTTGCAGATGGCTACCCTCTCACTGTGTGCTCATGAGACCTCTTCTCTGTGCATGTGCAGAGAGAGAGAGAGCGAGCGAGCGAGAGAGAGCTCTAGTGTCTCTTCTTCTAAGGACACTCCTCCTATGGGATTCAGGGCCGCACCCTTATGATCTCATTTACCCTTAAATACCTCCTTAGGGGTCCCATCTCCAAATACAATGACATGTAAGTTAGGGCTTCCTCATACAAATCTGAGGTGACACACATATGTGGTCTGTTGTACCCACTGTGAAAACAGGAAGGCAATACCTTTTTCTCAGATCCTTTTTGTCATACACCTTTTTTTGTGAAAACAACATTTTTTTTTCTAAAAGACAGGATATTGGGGTGATTTTTCAGTGAGTGTTCCATTATTAGTATTTCAAAGATAAGCAATTTATATAAACCAGAGTTCCACTGCTTTCAAAATAGATTTCCACCCTGAGATCACCTTAGCATCAGTACAGTGAAGATTCTTCTCTCAGAGGTAACCTTGGACTGGTATGACTGCTCTAAAAATAAGCGAATTGTAGGCTGAGCTTTCGTCAGACCTTTCTGAGAACTCCTAAGCCTGCTGCCTTCACTCAGCTGGACATTTTGTTCAATGCCAAGCTTATGTCAGGAGTTTTATGTATATTCTGGAATTTTCATCATGGATTTTATATGCTAAGCCCCATTTTGGTTAATCCCTATAGTTCTTCATGTTCATAGAGAAAATCTTAGATGCCTATTCTCTCAAACAGAGAAAGACAAAATGCTTTTCATTTCTTTCAGAATAGAACAGGATTGTTCCATTCATTTCCAAGTGTTTCTTCCCTTTTCAGTTTGGATAAGGCACACTTATCTTATTTCCTTGATGTTTCTCATTTTTCTTTTCAAGTTCAAAATATTGGTATATAAGAGCCATGGGAAATTTAGATATTTTATTTGATGTAAAATCATAGTTTAAGTAATCTCCGACTTTCTCACAGGAGACAACTGGAAATAACCATTATGTGAATCTTAGTAAAAAACCTTAAGCCTGTCACCTGAACACAGGCCTTTATCATATGCCTGTCCCATGTACAATTTTCTGACACAAGGTCACATACTATAAATCAAATTTGACCTTTGTTTCTCATCTTCTCTCTTATTCTGATTTTAAGTTAGTTTGTCCACAAAACTTACTTCTTTTATAAAATTTCAGGTTCCCAATAGGGTCTCTTGTTGTTTAGCAAAAATGTATGGAATATTCTGGGGTACCTTGCCATACCCTGAGATTATGAGAAACCCAGCAGTCAGGCTTCTGTCAGTCATAATAAAGAGCAACAGCCTTTTATGGTTTCAAAGGATTTTCGTGTTTAAAAGCATGTAATTCTTACAAAAACATAGTAAGATAGATATCATTACCTCATTATACCTACAAGGAAAGCAAGAAATAGATTTGAGCCAGTTAACTTTTCCCAAGTATCACAGCCACTAAGAGCCAAAATCCAGGTGAGAGCCAGTTTTCTTTACCAGAGCCAGAGCTCTTCTCATTAAATTATAGCTGTTACCATTTAAAATTCAAAAAACAAAATCATTAGTTTTCTTGGAAAATTGGTAAAATAACTATTCAACAATATGCTTAGACAATTAACAAACATTTATTATCCTTTTTATTCTTCCTGTACTACAAATATGCCTCTTCTTCTAGTCAGGCCCTTTTGCTTACAAGTATCAGAGACAACCTCAAGTCACCTGCAGTGGCAGCAGTTTATTTTCAGGATATTCTCACGTAGATAAAGCTGAACCTCAAGTCTCTGAAAAAGTACGAAGAGAATGTGTTTCTACAGCTACAGGGATTATAGCCCCAGGAAGCCATGAACCTTCCCTGAAAGCCAGTCCAGGCTTCCTCTTGACACAGTTGTGCTCCTTCCTCTGTAGTCTCTGTGTGTTTTACATCTCATATGTTTTGCTAACTCATAATTTTGGCTTCCTTCTTACTTGTGTGTGCATATTACCAAGGGTAATAAGCTACATAATGGTCCCCCAGGATGCTTATATCCTAATCTCAGAAACCTACAAAGGTTACTTTATATGGCAAAAGAGACTTCACGGATGTGATTAGGTTGAGGAGTTGGCAATGGGGAGATTATCCTTGATTGCTCAGGTGGGCCCCGCTTAATCATAGGGATCTTTATAAGAGGAGGTAGAAGCTCAGAGAGATGGACAACGGAAGCAGAAATTTGAAGATGCTTACAGTACTGGCTTCAAAGATGCCAATGAACCAAGGAATGTCAAGTATACAACTCTGGAATATGGAAAAGACAAGGGAACAGATTCTCTCTTGGAGCTTCCAAAGGCCACAGAGTTCTGTGAACATTCGGATTTTAGCTCCAGTGGAACCCATTTTAATCTTCTGACCTCCAAACTAAGTGAGAATAGATTTGTGTTGTTTTAAGCCATTAAATGTGCTGTGATTTGTTATTAGCAATAAGGAACTAAGACTCTTAGCATAGCTTCACATGTCTACCTTTATAAAAGATCATTTAGCCCCAGCCTTCATTGCTAGTGGGCTTTTTGCTGAGGTATTCCTTGGTTTAAATTACAAGAGATTTTTTTTACAACTAATTTGGTTTATCGTGTACATGTGTACACCAGGTAACATCAGATGTGGATATCCAGCCTAAAAATTGGTGGGGCTTGGGAGGAATGATCATGCATTATCTCATCTCTGAGATCCGGCTAAGATCTGAGATCTGGCAGAGAGTCTGAGGCCATGTAATACAAAAACATAGCAGCTGAACTAATTCCCTTTCATCGGTTGCTGAGGATGGAGCATGCCCATGTCCAAGAGGTTGAGGCAGGGCAGAACATTTCCACTGTAACTCGATTTTCATTTAAATTGTAACTTGTTAGCTTTGTGTCTCCTACATAGATATGTCTAATTGATCACCCTTCATTTAGTTTGAAAAGAACAATGTTCACTGAGATATGATCCCAGGAAGAGACAGATTGGTGTTTAATCTATAACCCCTTCCTTCCCTTGGACAAAGTCTGAAAGCCAAGGGTTCCAAAGAACCCACATGTCCAGAATAAGCTTCCAGCTCACAGTTGTAGTTGTGAGGCCGCCACATCTCTGAGGACAAGCTGGAGGTTTCATTACCCAAATGGTTGGCTTGTTTCTCAAAAAAAGCTGAAATAAAAGTCCCTCTCCCAGCCTCAATGTCCTGAGGGAGGGAGCATTATACTGGAAGCAACTAAAACACAGTCCCCTCCAGAGGAGTTAAACCACCTGTGGACTCAGAGATTCACTTCTCAAAGGAGAGAGTTGATCTATTTCATGAGTACAGAATTACTGTCTTTATTTTAATTTATCAAAACATTTAGGCAGAAGGAAAATGTCCTTGAAAGCTCATAGAGGAGACATTCATCTAAACCTATAAGCCATGCTGTCAGTTTCTTTCTTGTTTCTCCTTTTTGATTCAAGTGTAGACTTAAAATTTCCTTGTGTGGAAATATTTAACATCATACAACTGGTCAATCTCTATGGTGAGAAATTAGAATGTATTGATTATAGAGGGCTGTATATCTAATCTTTTAAAACAATTACTCCTTCTATTATTTCCATTTAAATAATGAAGTTGGTACGTCCAAATGATCACCATTTACTTCATTATATTCTTTATAAGACAGCTCCCTAAAGGATAGGATAACAAATAACTTAACTTAATGAAAAAGTTGTATTCCTGATAAACTCTTTTACTGTGATTTTAAAGGAATATATCTGAAAATTACATCTACATAAATTTCCAGTGGGACAATCATGTGAACATAAAATCAGATAATTTAGAAACACGTATTTCTGGAAAATGCCAAATCAAGCCAAAATATCAGGAATATATTTACATATATTTTGTATAAAATTTATCTAAATATACATGGTTACTATATTTATATGTGTTGTGTTGTATATATTTCTGTATAAATTACATAACTGACCCTTGGACAATGGGGGTATAAGGGATACCAACACACCATGCAAACAAAATTCCACATAAAATTTTTGACTCCTCTAAAATTAACTTCTAATAACCTCTGTTGATTGGAAACCTTACCAATAACATAAACAGTCAACACATTTTGTATGTTATATGTATCATATACTATCTTCTTACAATAAAATTATCTAAATAAAAAAAAGTTATAAAGAAAATCATAAGGACCAGAAAATACATTTACAGTACTATACTGTATTTATTGAAAAAAATCCACATGTACATTAACTCACATAGCTCAAAGCCAGGTTGCTCGAGGGCCAATTATATTTCTATATAATAGTATCTGTAAAATAGTCTTTCATTTAGATTTAAATCAACTGAATTCTTGACATATTATGTTAATATAGTAGGGTGGTAAACATAAATCAAAAATTTTTCACAAATTGCAACTTTTTAATACCTTTCAAATTTTTCCCTTTAGACTTGTTTTGTTTTCTTGTTTTTTGTTTTGTTTACTATAGCTTCTTACTAATAACCATTTAGGCTTCAGATCTCATCACTTCTCCCTATGACCTCAGATCAGTGCTGGCTAATGAAGCTTAGAAGTGTAAAAACCCTAAATGAGGGCTCTTGGAAGGAAAAGATGCAATGGGCTGTAATAGTCAATTCTTGGACGAAAGAGAGAATAAAGAGAGAGCTACTAACATTGGATTGTAGTTTTCTCTCTGATATTTTGGAAAAGTAATGTGAGTACATAAATTGAAGTGATGTTTTCTTTTTTACTTTTAAGTGAGCACATGGTTCTTTTTTCTGACTTCTTAAAGAAGATTTATCTTCCTACTCTTCCCTTCTTGGAAACCTTGATTTATATTCTCTGAATACATAGCAACTAGTATGAGATGACCCAGGAATATGATGTCAGCCAAAAGAAACCAAAAATCTGCATATAGAGAATTAATTGTCCCCATAGTCACAGAATAGATACAACAGCCCAACTCATTTGGACCATATTTCAGTTTCCCCAATGGCATGCCTGCAGATGCATATTTATAAATCCATCCTATTTATAGCAGTCATAATGATAACAATCTATTGTCATAAAATAACAATATGTAGCTCACATAAGCCATTACTTCCATTTCAGCTGATAATTGACTTCTTGCCTCAAACCAGTTGCTTTTTCTTTTTTAGTTATATTCTCTCCAGTGCTTTCTATCTCATCTTTTCAATATCTTCACCTGATAAAATTTTATTTAACATTGTTTTTATAACTTACATTATGAAGAAAATATAATAGGTATATTGAATATGTTTTTCCAAAATATACAACCCACTCCATTTACATGTACACATGTGTGCTCATGCACACACACACACACACACACACACACACACACACAGATACTTCTCCACACTACATCCCAGGGATCAATGTCTATCCACTTGGTAAATCATCATTTAAAGGGTAGCTGCTAACAGACACATGAAAAAATGCCCCACAGCACTTCCCATCAGAGAAATACAACTCAAAACCACAATGAGATACCACCTCACACCAGTCAAAATGGCTAAAATACACAAGACAGGGAAACAACAAATGTTGATGAGGACATGGAGAAAGGGGAACCTGCTTACACTGTTGGTGGGAATGCAAGCTGGTACAGCCACTCTGGAAAACAGTATGGAGTTTCCTCAGGACATTAGAAATAGACCCAGCAGTTGCACTACTGAGTATTTACTCCAAAGATACAGATGTAGTGAAAAGAAGGAGCACATGCACCCTAATACTCATAGCAGCAATATCCACAATTGCCAAGCTATGGAAGGAGTCAAGATGTCCTTCAACAGATGAATGGATAAAGAAGATGTGGTTCATATATACAATGGACTATTACTCAGCCATCAGAGAGGGTGACTATCTACCATTTGCATTGACATGGATGAAGCTGGAGGGTATTATGCTAAGTAAAATAAGTGAATCAGAGAAACACAACTGCCATATGGTTTCACTCATATGAGGAACATAAGGAATAGTGTAGAGGACAATAGGGGTTGGGGGAGACTGAATGGGACAAAATCAGAGAGGGAAAAAGCCATATGAGACTCTTAACTCTGAGAAACAAACTGAGGGTTGCAGAAAGGGAGATGGGTCAGAGATAGGATAACTGGGTGATGGGCAGAGATAGGATAACTGGGTGATGGGCATGGTCAGGCACATGACGTGATGAACACTGGGTGTTATACTGAACTGATGAATCATTGAACATTGTATCACAAACCAATGAGGGATATCTTGGCTAATTGAATTTAAATTTTAAAATAAAGGAGGTGGAGGCAAGATGGCAGAGGAGTAGCAGACTGAAATGACATCAGATCCCAAGAGTTTGGCTAGATAGGTATCAAACCATTCTGAACACCTACAAACTCAACAGGAGACAGAAGAGAAGAAGAGCAGCAATTCCAGGAACCAAAAAGCAACCACTTTCTGGAAGGTAGGACATGCAGAGAAGTGAATCTGAAGCAACGGGAAAATAGACCATATCAGGGGGAGGGGCCAGCTCCCAGCAAGTAGCAGAGCAGTGGAGCACAAAATAAGAACTTTTAGAAATCTGCTCCATTGAGGGACAACACTCCAGAGGCTAAGCGGGGGTGAAGCCTTCACAGGGACAGCCCTCACAGGTCTCAGGTCCCGTGGGATCACAGAAAGATCAGGGGTGTCTGAGTGTGGCAGAGCTGCCCGGTTTGGGAACAGGAAAGCCAACTACAGAGACAGATCTGAAGAGTGAGTTTTCAGATTGGGGTTAACTTAAACCATGATCCAAGGCACAGTTGGACCACTTCTCTTTGAGCAGGGACCACAAAAGTGGCAGATTCTGGGACACTCACCTTACTCCTCTGGAAGAAGCAGTGTGGCAGGAATCTGCTGGGTTTGGAGACTTCAAACAGGGACATGCACCAGGATAGAAACACTCAGTCACAAGCTGGGTGAGCTCAAAGTGTGGCCAGAGACCAGGGAGACAGGAGTGATTGCTTATCTCTGAGGGTACACTGGGGAGTGGGGCCCCAAGCTCTCAGCTCCTTCAGGCCAGAGATTGAGAGGCTTCCATATTCATTCTCATCCTCCAAAGTTTTATGGAAAGTGTTCAGGGAATGAAAGCTCCAAGAATGAACCCAAACAGTTTACTTAGCCCAGTCCCTGGCAAGGGTAGTGCAATTCTGCCTCGTGCAAAACATTTGAGAATCACTGCAACAGGCACCTCCCGCAGAAGATCAGCAAGAACATCCAGCCAAGAACAAGCTTACAGATAAAGGAAAACAGTGAAACTCCAGAGCCAAGGGAAAGCAACGCATAGAATTCATGGCTTTTCCCCCATGATCCTTTAGTCTTGCAAAGTAGTTTTTTTTTTTTTTAAATCTTACTTTTTCCTTATTCTATTTTTTAAACTTCTCTTCTTTCCTCTTTTAAAGTTTTTAACTAGCTTATCCCAACAATACCATTCTAAAAACAAAACAAAACAAAACAAAAACAAAAAATTTTTTAAACTTAATTGCTATAGTCATAGTTTATCCCTTCATTGTATTTAAACTTTTGTTTGTATACATATAGGGGTTTTTTTTTTCCCTAAAAAATTTCAGGATACAATTTCTTCTAATACATAAAAATATACTCTTATTTAGCACGTGACTTTGTTCTAGTCTCCATCCTGAGCACATTCCCTCCTCATTTTTTTTCTTTTAACAAGCTTATCTTACCAATTCTTTTTTATTAGAATTTCTTTTAATTTTCACCTTTACACTCATATTCCATCCCTTCATCGTGTTTACCCTTATTTTTTTGGTGTGTGTGTGTATATATATAAATATACACACACATATATAAATGTTTTTCTTTCTTTAAAAATGTGGGAGGTTAGTTTCTTCTAAGAGACCAAAATACAGCCAAAATCAAGTGGGTGGCTCTGTTCTATTCACCAGTCTAATATATATACATTATTTTTTATTTTTTATTTTTTATTTTAATTTCTCTTTTTACGCCTTTCTTCTCACCCCAGTTTTGGATCTCTTCTGATTTGGTAAGCATTCACTTTTCTGGGGTCTTTGCCACCCTTTTAGTATTTTATTCTCTTGTTCATACATTCTTATCTGGATAAAATGACAAGGCAGAAAAACTCACCACAAAAAAAAAAAAAAAGAACAAGAGTCAGTACCAATGGCTAGGGACCAAATCTATATGGTCATTGGAAATATGACAGAACTAGAGGTCAGAACAACAATTCTCAAGGTGCTAGCTGGGCTCAAAAAAGGCATGGAAGATGCCTTTCTGGAGAAACACTTTCTGGAGAAATAAAATCCCCTTCTGGAGAAATAAAAGAACTAAAATCAAGCCAAGTTGAAATACAAAAAGCTATTAATGAGGTGCAATAAGCTATTAATGAGCTGCAATAAAAAAATGGAGGATATTATTGCAAGGATAAATGAGGCAGAAGAGAGAATTAGTGATATAGAAGACCAAATGATGGAGAATGAAGTTGAACAAAAGAGAAACAACTACTGGGCCACAAGGGGAGAATTTGAGAGATAAGTGATACCATACGATGAAACAAAGTTAGAATAATTGGGTTTCCAGAAGAAGAAAGAGTGGCAGAAGGTATATTGGAGCAAGTTATAGTAGAGAATTTCCCTAATATGGCAAAGGGAAAAGGCGTCTAAATCCAGGGGGCACAGAGAATTCCCCTCAAAATCAATAAAAATAGGTCTGCACCCCATCATCTAATAGTAAAATTTACAAGTCTTAGTGACAAAGAGAAAATCCTGAAAGCAGCTCAGGACAAGAAGTCTATAACATGCAATGGTAGAAATATTAGATTGGCAGCAGACTTATCCACAGAGACCTGGCAGGCCAGAAAGAACTGGCATGATATATTCAAAGCACTAAATGAGAAAAATAAGCAGCCAAGGATACTATATCCAGCTAGGCGGTCATTGAAAATAGAAGGAGAGATAAAAAGCTTCCAGGACACACAAAAACTAAAAGAATTTGCAAACACCAAACCAGTCTTACAGGAAATTTTGAAAGGGGTCCTTGAAACAAAGAGAGAGCCTATAAGTAATAGACCAGAAAGGAACAGAGACAATATACAGTAACAGGCTCACCTTACAGACAATACAATGGCACTAAATTCATATCTTTCAATAGTTACCCCGAATGTAAATAGGCTAAAGGCCCCAATGAAAAGACACAGGGTATCAGAATGGATAAAAAAACAAGACCCATCGATATGCTGTCTCCAAGAAACTCATTTTAGACCCAAAGACACCTCCAGATTTAAAGTGAGGGGGTACATGCTTGCTTTGGCAGCACATATACTAAAGTGAGGGGGTGGAAAACAATTTAGCATGCTAATGCACATCCAAAGAAAGCTGGAGTGGCAATCCTTATATCAGATAAATTAGATTTTAAGCCAAAGACTATAATAAGAGATGAGAAAGGACACTATATCATACTTAAAGTGTCTGTCCAACAAGAAGATCTAACAATTAAAAAAAAAAAAAAAAAAGAAGACCTAACAATTTTAAATATCTATGCCCTAATAAGGGAGCACCCAGTTATATAAACCAATTAGTAACAAAATCAAAGAAACACATCAACGATAGTACAATAATAGTAGGGAACTTTTACACTGAAATGTCACTGAAATGGACAGATCATCCAAGCAAAAGATCAACAAGGAAATAAAGGCCGTAAATTGCACACTGGACCAGATGGACATCACAGATATATTCAGAACATTCCATCCCAAAGCAACAGAATACACATTCTTCTCTAGTGCACATGGAACACTCTCCAGAATAGATCACATCCTGGGTCCAAATCAGGTCTCAATTGGTACCAAAAGATTGAGATCATTCCCTGAACATATTCAGACCACAATGCTTTGAATCTCAAACTCAACCACAAGAGGAAAGTTGAAAAGAACTCAAATACATGGAGGCCAAGAACATCCTACCAAAGAATGAAAGCGTCAACCAGGAAATTAAAGAAGAATTTTTAAAAATTCATGGTAACAAATGAAAATGAAAACACAACTGTTCAAAAATCTGTGGGACACAGCAAAGACAGTCCTGAGAGGAAAATATATAATGATACAAGCCTTTTTCAAGAAACAAGAAGGGTCTCAAGGACACAACCTAACCCTACACCTAAAGGAGCTGGAGAAAGAACAACAAATAAACCCTACACTCAGCAGGAAAAGAGAAATAATAAAGATCACAGCAGAAATCAATGAAATAGAAACCAAAAGAACAGTAGAACAGATCAACGATACTAGGAGCTGGTTCTTTTAAAGAATTAATAAGATTGACAAATCCCTGGCCAGACTTATCAAAAAGAAAAGAGAAAAGACCCAAATTAATGAAATCATGAATGAAAGAGGAGAGATCACAACCAACACCAAAGAAATATAAACAATTATAAGAACATATTATGAGCAAACATATACCAGCAAATTTGACAATCTGGAAGAAATGGATGCATTCCTACAGACATATAAACTACCAGAACTAAACCAGGAAGAAATAGAAAAATCTGAACAGACCCATAACCAGTAAGGAGATTGAAGCAGTCATCAAAAATCTCCCAACAAATAAGAGCCCAGGGCCAGACGGCTTCCCAGGGAAATTCTACTAATCATTTAAAGAAGAATGAATACCTATTCTCCTGAAACTGTTCCAAAAAATAGAAATGGAAGGAAAACTTCCAAACTCACTTTATGAGGCCAACATTACCTTGATCACAAAACCAGACAAAGATCCCACCAAAAAGGAGAATTACAGACAAATATCTTTGATGAACACAGATTCAAAAATTCTCACCAAAATACTAGCCAAGGGGATCCAACAGTATATTAAAGGGATTATTTACCATGACCAAGTGGGATTTATTCCTGGGCTACAAGATTAGTTCAACATCCACAAATCAATCAATGTGATACAATACATTAGCACAAAAAAAAAAAAAAAGAACTAAAACCATATGATACTCTCAGTAGATGCTGAAAAAACATTTGTCAAAATACAGCATGCTTTCTTGACCAAAACTCTTCAAAGTGTAGGGATAGAAGGTACATACCTCAATATCATCAAAGCCATCTATGAAAAACCCATAGCAAATATCATTCTCAATGGAGAAAACCTGAGATCTTTCCCCTAAGGTCAGGAACATGGCAAGATGTCCACTATCACCACTGCTACTCAACAGAGTACTAGAATTCCTAGCCTCAACAATCAGACAACAAAAAGAAATAAAAGGCATCCGAATCTACAAAAAAGAAGTCAAAGTCTCACTCTTTGTAGATGATATGATACTTTATGTGGAAAACCCAAAACACTCCACTCCAAAACTGCTAGAACTCATACAGGAATTCAGGAAAGTGTCAGGATACAAAATCAATGCTCAGAAATCAGTTGCATTTCTATGCACCAATAGCAAGACAGAGGAAGGAGAAATTAAGGAGGTGATCCCATTTAGGATTGCACCCAAAACCAGAAGATACCTAGGAATAAACCTAACCAAAGAGGCAAAGAATCTCTGCTCAGAAAACTATAAAGTACTCATGAAAGAAGTTGAGGAAGACCCAAAAAAATGGAAAAACATTATATGATCATGGATTGGAAGAACAAATATTGTGAAAATGTCTATGCTACCTAAAGTAGTCTACACATTTAATGTAATCCCTATCAAAATAACATCAATTTTTTTCAAAGAAATGGAACCAAAAAAGACCCCAAATATCCAGAGGAATGTTGAAAAAGAAAGCCAAAGCTGGTGGCATCACAATTCCAGACTTCAAGCTTTATTCAAGCTGTCATCATCAATACATTATGGGACTGGCACAAAAACGCACACATATAGACACACAATAGAGAGCCCAGACACAATAGAGAGCCCAGAAATAGACCTGCAACTCTATGGTCAACTAATCTTTGACAAAGAGGGAAAGAATGTCCAGTGGAAAAAAGACAGTCTCTTCAACAAATGGTGTTGGGAAAATTGGACCACCACATGCAGAAGAATGAAACTGGACCATTTCCTTACACCATAAGTGTTGAAATGGATGAAAGACCTCAATGTGAGACAGGAATCCATCAAAATCCTTGAGGAGAACACAGGCAGCAACCTCTTCGACCTCTGCCGCAGCAATTTCTTCCTAGAAACATCACCAAAGGCAAGGGAACTGAGGGCAAAAATGAACTATTGGGACTTCATCAAGATCAAAAGCTTTTGCACAGCAAAGGAAATAGTCAACAAAACCAAAAGACAACTGACAGAGTGGGAGAAGATATTCGCAAATGACATATCAGATAAAGGGCTAACATCCAAAATCTCTAAAGAACTTATCAAACGCAACACCTAAAGAACAAATAATCCAATCAAGAAATGGGCAGAAGACATGAACAGATCAGTTCTGCAAAGAAGACATCCAGATGGCCAACAGACACATGAAAATGTGCTCCACATTACCCGGCATCAGGGAAATACAAATCAAAACTACAATGAGATACCACCTCACACCAGTCAGAGTGGCTGAAGTTAACAAGTCAGGAAAAGACAGATGTTGGCAAGGATGCAGAGAAGGGGTAACCCTCCTACGCTGTTGGTGGGAATGCAAGCTGGTGTAGCCACTCTGGAAAACAGCGTGGAGGTTCCTCAAAAAGTTGAAAATAGAGCTACCCTATGACCCAGCAATCACACTACTGGGTAGTTACCCTAAAGATACAAATGTAGTGATCCAAAGGGGACAGTGCACCCCAATGTTTATAGCAGCAATGTCCACAATAGCCAAACTATGGGAAGAACCTAGATGTCCATCAACAGATGAATGGATAAAGATGATTTGGTATAATTATACAATGGAATACTATGTAGTCATCAAAAGAAATGAAATCTTGCCACTTGCAACGACGTGGATGGAACTAGAGGGTATTATGCTGAGCAAAATAAGTCATTCAGAGAAAGACAAATACCATATGATCTCCCTGATATGAGGAATTTGAGAGGCAGATTGGGGGGTGGGGGTTGAGGGGTAGGGAAGGAAAAAATGAAACAAGATGGGATCAGGAGGGAGACAAACCATAAGAGACTCCAAATCTCATGAAACAAACAGAAGGTTGCTGGGGGGAGAGAGGGTGTGGAGAGGGTGGTTGGCTTATGAATATTGGGGAGGGAATGTGATATGGTGAGTGCTATGAAATATGTAAGCCTGAGAATTCACAAACCTGTATTCCTGGGGCAAATAATACATTATATGTTAATAAAAATAATTAATAAAACATTTTTTTAAAAGGTGGCTATTAATGAACCAAAATTTGCTGACATATGAATAAGATTTTGTATTATGCACAGACGATCTTAAAGAAGGAAAGCTGCAGTGGCCTTGGGATACATAAAATACTATTCCATGAGTTCAAAATTAAGAAAAGATATTTAATAGAAAAATGTCTAGTTCACAAAAGTCATAAAATAAATTATAAAGAATGATTATGAAGGTGATGAATTGGAAATATGCATCCTGGTGAAGGAGGCTTCTAAACCATCAGTAGAACAGCAACCAAGTAGTGCTAAATGGTTAAAGAAAGAAGAAAGCAAAATCCTGCTATTTCAGTATTTTTATTTAAAAATGATGTTAAGGGGCACCTGGGTGTCTCAGTCAGTTAAGTGTATGCCTTCTGCTGAGGTCATGATCCCAAGGTCCTGGGATCAAGCCCCACATCAGGCTTCTTGCTCAATGGGGAATCTGCTTCTCCCTCTCTCTCTATTCTCCCCCTGCTTATGCTTTCTCACTTTCTCTGTGAAATAAATAAATAAATCTTTAAAAAATAATAAAAAATAAATAAAAATGATGTTAACATGTGTCCTATAAAACTGAATAAGCCAAATTAATATATCAGCATGGGCTCTGGGACTCTGGAAATGGGGGAAAATGTAAATGATATCCTGAAGAACAAAAGATAAATAAATCATTTTTTAATCAAGTACCTTATTAGAGTTTATAAATTTCAATAATAGACACAAATATATTCCTTACACGTTTCTCTTCGTCATTTCTAGAATGTCTCTTCTAGCTATTAAAAACATTGACTTTGCACCACCAAAAAATTTCTATAAGAAAAAAGTTGTGGGAGTGTCCATGCACGACACTCTATTTTATCTCTCACTGAGTACAAATTAATTTCACTCAGTAAACAACCAAAGAAAGGCACATTTATCCCAACTTTGCATATTGAAAATGTGATAATCATTAAAAAATGTCACTACAACAGAACAAGCACAACAATCCTAGAAGTACATGAAAGTAGACTACCATCTATACACAATTTAGAGAAATATTTAAATCTCATTACTTTATATAAATAAGGAGACCTGAGCTTTTATTTCATCCTCACAATTTACAGCACTTAACAGTATGTCTTCAGCTTAGGGAACAGAAGATCCTTTTCTTGAAACATGAAGTAGTCTAAGGAAAGAATCTTAATTTGGAGAAAATTACTGAAGGGGCTCAATCTGAGAACTCAGTGAAAAATGGAGAATAGACTTCTCCACTAGCCCCTAGGAGGAAAACACAGTCTGCTGGCTATTTTATCTCCCTAAATCTGTTAAATGTCCACCAGGATTGGACTTCTTTGATATCAAATATTTGGAATACCATGGGTCTGAGGATTTTTTTTACCCCGGGAGGGTGTGAGAGGCAGAGAACTCCCTGGCTTAGAATTCTCTTCTTTAAGGGGACAGTACAATCCTTGGGAGGAAGACTCAACTCTCTGGGTGAAGCAGGAGCGGAAGATCTAAAGATGTGACTTCAGATCAGATGTGAGCAAATGATATTCCTTAGAAATGATGCTGAAACCTGGATAGATAAAACGAACCACAAGTAAAACCTGTGAGCACAAGCTGGAGAAAATGAACTGTTTCATGTGAGTCTAATTTAACATTTCGCTCAGTTGTGCTGTCCCATCTGACACAATGGTTCACAGATGAGCTCCAGAGAGAAATACCATCAAGCTTTTGGATAAATGGTGGCTATCACGATGATACCTCAGAGATACTGAGAATGTAAACAAGTTCAAGAGTAGTGTCACCAGACTTCAGTTGTGCAGGCATGATTATCAAGAAACAAGTAAGATAACTTAAGTTTCCTAATATTTTAAATAATTGTGGCTTTGGAGTTCATTCATTCACTAAGTAATAATAAGACACTTAAAGTTTTACTAATAAAACAATTAACAGTGTGTTCTCCCTGAATGGCTACCAGATGATTTGAGTTTTAGTTTCCTAAATATCTTTCTTCTTTCCTGATTACTTTCAACCTTTGAAAAATCATTCACTAGTGATTTAGCTACATTTTTCCCCTCTGTCACCAATTAGTATTGGGAAAATATGGAATTAAAAATTATACAGCAAGAAAGCCTTAGAGGTTAGTCATATGTAATATATACATATGGAAAGAGCTAAGTAAGTGCTAAACAGCAATTCTTCAGCAGTTGGAATGAGTTTTAATTATGAGGTAGTTGGATAATTAAATGTTAACAGGCAATGGGAATAAATTGGCAGGCTTATAAAAAGAGCCAAAACAGCACAAGGCTAGACAATGAAGGAAGACCCTTTAACATACAGAAGATAAAAGGGAAAAATCCCATGGGAAGATCTTTTCCCAAAGGAAACCAAAAGGGAAAAGAAGACATGTTAAGGAATGTGCATTATCTTTTGCCTGTCTCCCATTTCCCTATGAAATATTTTCTCTATGTAAAGAGTACAAGAAAGAGAACCAAAGTTGGCAAAATTTACTCTGTAAAATTTCTCTGTGAGAACCAAAGTTGGCAAAATTTACTCTGCAACAAAGAAAGAAAAAGGAGAACATTTCACCACATCTTTCTATCTCTATCGCCATTTAAATATTTCTATTCCTTACAGAATAAAAACCTTGATGATGGAGAGAATGTTTTCTTTCTGTTGGCTTGAGTTGGTTCAAGTTGTTCTTTATTAATATTCTCTTTAGTTTAGATTTAGTTCAGTTATAGGGGCATATTTGAAACAGAATCAAGAAAAAAAAAACAGTCTATTTCCTTCCATAATGAAATTGCTTAAATTCAGTAGACCTCTTAAGGCTAAACAAAGTATGATGGAACTGTTCAAGTGTAACATTTCAAAGGGCCTCACCAGCATGTTTACTAATACCACTGAAGCAGCCTCTTTGGGCAACTAAATATGACCAAAGCAGACTATCTGAATTAAGTACAGGACAATTATTGCTGTTGTCACTCACTGACTACTCCCCCAAGCCCTACCTTTACTTTCAAACATGTTTTCAAACTCTTTCTCTTTTACACACACACACACACACACACACACACACACAGAGCATCTTTATCTCCTGAACCTGACTTCTAACTAACATGTTAATATGTTGACTACTACTTACATATATTAGCAACCCAAATCAGTCTCAATAGTAACCACACCTAGAAATAGAAGCAAACCTTCTGATACCTATTTTCCCACAGTTTCATAACAGAAAGGAAAATTTCTAGTACTTCTCAGAAGACCAGTAATCAACAAATTTGTCCTTGTTTTCTCCCTACAGTTCAGTTTAAGTAGAGCACTGAACAGTTACACAGCGAAGATATGTGGGACGATCCACTGGGATCACGGAATAAAGAAATAAGATCTAGAGTTCTCATGCAGCTGGAGAAATACCTGAACAAATGAGAATAAATCATCTATGTATAAGCAGAGGAATATCTTGGGAAGTTTAGCAGAAAATGTGTGAAATAAAAATTTTAAAAAGAGAAATTTATACAAACTACAAAGAATGCAAGAAGGGAGCATATGGAAACTATAATACTGATTGGGAATTAATATAGTAAAAAATTAACCTCAATGAGAATAAGTCAATTCCCCATATATGTTAAGTTTTCTGTTCAGTTGGCTCTTTTGGAAATTAGTGCAGATGACTCACAGGCAAAACACTTCCTCCAGAGATTTTTTTCTTTTTTTTTTTCTTTTTTTTCTTCAGTAAATAAATAGTGGCATGAGAATTTCTATTGTGAGGGCTAAGTAACCCCCATAAAGCTGATCTGGGAACCAAGATTCCTATGCCTCCCACACACCTTGAAACAATTCCAAAAGGATGCATGAATATGGAAAAACCCTAAACAAATGCATTAGGCATGTGTCATCAGCCTTCCCTTTATTATTCTTAAGAAAGAAAGTAAATGAAAAGAAATATTTATAACAGATACAGAGTTCTTCTTAAGTAATGGAACAGTTACTCAGTGAAATAATAGTTAAATTTTTTGAGTCCTTTCCATGTGCCAGGCACTATTGAGCCCTTTTCACAGACAATTGTTTTAATGTTCACAATAATCCTATGAGGAATTCACATCAGTCAGAGTCTAATCAGGAAACAGAAACTACCATCATATATTCTAACAGAGAATATAATAAGAAGAGTTGTTAACTAGGGACTGAAGAACTGAAAAGACAAAAAGGAAACAGGGAAGTAGTAAGTACCAAAATCAGCTATTACCACAAAGGCTAGAGGAACAGATGGATGAGTTTACAATTATTTAAATTTAGAAGCTTGAAGGAGGGATCTTGTGGAGCTAAAACTGAGATTTCTGAGGAGGAGGACACTGCTTGGCCAAGGCTAGTATTTCTGATGAGGCTCAATGGAACTTATGCTGCAAAAATTATATATATATAGAATGAACTGCTAGGATGATCTGATGCTCAGGGTGAAGAGTATTGCTAGTGTGAAGCTAATACAAATAGAAAGTCAAACAGGCAAGTGTACCTTCTTTTATTTCTAGTCCCTCAGATTCTCTCTACCGGCCCCCTTCTTACTGACCCTAACAAGGGGGCAGACAGCAAAGGAGACGTGTGCCAGTCCTGACATTTCAAAGCAGAGTATAGGAAGATAAGTGTGAGGTCAACTGACCATAGCTAGATCACCAACACAGGAGGGGTAGTGAGCTACTTGTACTTGATGGATGGGGCAGGTGAGGTAAGAGAGTGGTAAAATGTCTTGCACAAGTTCTCACACTATGGAAGTGGGAGAACAAGGATATGCAAGTAGTCTCACTCTAGAATTCCTTACCTCATCTCTAGAGCTGTGGCCATTGTTTCTATCTTTTGGAAGGGGGTTCAACAAGTTGCCCTGAAAAGACCAGTCCACAGAAGCCAGTTTCCATTACCAGCTAAGCTACAAAGGGTGTGAATTTCAGTAAGTCGTTTCACTCTGAACCTCAGAAATACTCATTATCATTAAACAAAACAATTGAATTAGGTAACACCTAAGATTCCTTTGAGTTTAATAATCCCCCAAAATAAAAGAAGAACCAGCCCAGGAAAAAATCAAATCCCTAAAGTGCTTACAAATAAATTGTGACATGGGTTGTAGTAACTCTTGCTTATCAATATTACACAGAACACTTGTACATGGAAATAATTGCCCTTTTTTGTTGTTGATAGTGCTCAGATTCTTCCCCCATTTAGTTCAGGAGCATATAGAATGTTCAGCCACAAGACAGACAAGCAAAGGATAGAAATTTTGTATATTCAAACATAATATATTCCTACCACATGCCATATTATGCTAGATGTTAAAGATAGAAAGACATAGTTCCTTCCTTCAGTGATCTTATAATCTGATGCTTATGGAAGCAAAACAGTGAATTGGTATTTGTAATATGGTACGATATGAAGAGGAAGCTGTGGACCACTGGGGCACCTGATAATTGTTTCTTAAGTTCATATGGGGGGTGGGTATGGCGATGGCTATATGTCAGGAGCTTTCTTAGAGCAGGTGGCTTCTGAGATTAAAAAGAAAGAAAGGAAGGAAAGAAAGTAAGACAGAAAGAAAGAAGTTAAGTAAAGAAATGTGGTGCAAGATATGATAAGGGATGAGAAAATGTCGCATAAGTTGTACAAAGCAACGTGGACAAAAAGGAAACAGGGAAGTAGTAAGTACCAAAATCAGCTATTACCACAAAGGCTAGAGGAACAGATGGATGAGTTTACAATTATTTAAATTTAGAAGCTTGAAGGGGGGACCTTGTGGAGCTAAAACTGAGATTTCTGAGGAGGAGGACATTATATTACTGTTATAACAAAATTATATTACAAAAGGTAACTGAAAGGGAGAAAGTACACTTGGAAGCTGCAAGGGGTTCAGTATTGCTACACTAAAACATCAGGCAGGGGCAGATGTGAAGATAGAAAGAGATAGATATGTAGGTAGCAGTCAGGTTATTAAAGGTTCTTATGCTGAGCTAAAGAGTTTGGGCTGGACTACTAGACAGCAATGAACAGGAACGACCACTGAAATATGCCATAATATGAATGAATGTAAAAAAAAAAAAAAAATACACTCAGATGGTGCCTGGGGGGCTCAGTTAGTTAAACATCTGCCTTCAGCTCAGGTCATGATCCCAGGTTTCTGAGATGGAGCTCTGAGCAGGGAGCCTGCTTCTCCCCCTGCTTCTCCCCCTGCTCATGCTCTCTCTCTGTCAAATAAATAAATAAAATCTTAAATAAAAATTACAGTCAGTGAAAGAGTCCAGAATATTCCATGATTTCATTTTTATGACATTTCAAGAAAAGACAAATCCTGAGTTACAGGAAACAAATCAGTGTTTGTCTGGGGTTAGGGGTCACAGTGAGTCTGATGGGAAATAGAACTAGAGATGGAAGATAGACTATGGGATTTGGGTGTAAGGTCAGATAGATTCGGAAGCACAGTATAAAACCAAAGCGAGAGTCAAATGAAGTAAGTCCGGTAGCTGATACATCTTTATGCAAACCAAATCTGGCTTCCTAAATGCCTCCAGACCTCAGGCAGGATCCTGGGAGAAGGTACAGAAGAAAAGAGTGTTGGCAAAGCCAGCTTTACACTCTCTGGTGCTTTTGAACATCAGCCAGCTTTGAGAAAAGCCTAGATATCAGGAAAAGAATACTCCAGACTAAGATTAAAGTTCTGGCATGACCACATTCTAGCTCCTTTAAAAAAGTTACTCAAGCTCTCTAAGACTCGTTATTAATTTATAAAAATAATAATGTTCTTACCCCACTCAGGACATTATTATTAGTAAATGATAACATGGGTAACTCTCCAGCCAAGTGTATATCCTATTTTAAGCTGTGCATTAGATTTCTGTGTTGGTATTATTAACCTTACCTCTCAGGCCAGACCTCAGATTTCTCATTTGTAAAACAATCCCAGTGACATAGGGACCACAGGAGTTCCTTTC
Source organism: Martes martes (assembly GCF_963455335.1). NCBI lineage: Eukaryota > Metazoa > Chordata > Mammalia > Carnivora > Mustelidae > Martes > Martes martes. The sequence goes on from NC_137893.1 coordinate 39,428,191, forward strand.
CAGCTCTAATATTCTAGACCACTGTATCAATCATCAGTAAAATGTTAGATTTCTCATAAATGATTTCTTTGTGTGGGGTTCCCACAGAAGCAATTGCCCAAAAAAACTTTAATAGAATTGTCTTTCATTCAACACACACTTATCTAGAGCCTACATTCAGGTTATACAGTGTTTGTTGGAGTAGGTGTAGATCCCACCTAGAAAAGAGAGACCATGAGGGCAGTGCTCTGACATGAACACTCCAGGTATTCAGAGAAGACAGAAAGTAGGGGTCTCCTGAAATGTGAGCAGCAAAAATGTGGTGTTCTGGATGACATGTCCCCTGGTTCAGGGTCAGGTATATACGTACATAACCAGAATCTATTCAGGTGAGGGTTGGGTCTTCTTAAAATAACTCCGATATAGCTCAATTTAATGATTTTCTGACTTCTCCACTGATCTTGCCTTTGTTAACTAGCTCCATTAACACAAGTCACTTTCCACTCTACACCAGGAAGGTGAAAGGGGAGAGTTTGAATAGAACTGAATAATTCTTTACTTAATCATGCACTATCTTTCCAACTGACCTTTTCCTATTCTCATTACTCCAGTTCCTTTTACGAATGAACACTTTCTATGGAATAATTAGCCTTCTCTGTCTTTTTTACATTTAAGTGACTCAGTTTTATAACAACTCTGTAAGAAAAGTGTTCCTCCCCATTCTTTGGTAAACAGAAGACGAGAAAGTGGATTAAGTTTCTGAATACAGAACAGTCCCAGTACAAATTACAGCTGCCCAAACTATTCTCTGTTCCCTGACATACACGCAGAGCTACTGCAGCATTTCTTGAGTCTTCAAGGGGTTACCAAGCCAGTTCTGAGGCAACCATTATTCTCTGATGAAAAGCTCCTGTGACCTCCACCTCAGGCATTAGAAAACTTATCTATTTCTCACCTCATTCTTCAAAAGAGTGAGCTAGCTTTGGAACCTAGCAGGTAAGAAGTTAAAATGCACTCCATTTAAAAAAATAGTTTTTGTGGCAGAAATTGCCTCTCCCTTTTGAACTGACCCACCTTATTGGAATGAGAACACATCAGAGGCATGGATGTGAAGACCAGCCGTGGAGAAAATTAAGGAATGTGGAAAGTATGGCCTTGGAGGTGGAAATCTAAAGCAAATCTGCATAAGTGTTGCATAATTGATAATGAACCACTTACTGGTCTTGCAAAAAGTGCTAATGAAATGGTTGCTTTCTGCTGCATTGACTATTTAGCTATTGTTAAAACGTGAGCAATTTAACTTTTAAACTTTAGTCACCAATAGCACCTAATTAATTTTTAGAGTTGGTAAAAGCACCCTTGTGGTGCCAAGGGCTACCCTATGCAAAATAATGAAGTTGGCCATTAGTCAATCTCTAGAACATCCAAAACCAACATTTGATGGCTGGTTTTTTTTTAAGTCTCTCCCTATTTTCCCTCATGTACCAGGATCTTCCTGTTCTTTCCCTCACCATCAAAATCTGCCTTCAAGAATAGACCAGAAAAATCAACTTAACTAAAATACTAAATATTAGTAATAGTTTAAAAGTCTTACCTTTCCAAAGGTATTTATGTTTTAACAAGAACTGAACCCCAGGATACAAAGGTAGCTGTTAAAATGGAGTAAATATCAGAACCATTGTGAATATGCTAGACCCATGTCAACACATACTCACAGACTCCTGCTCAGACATTCTCATTCCAAAGGTTTGACTGTGGCCTAGGGAACTCGTGTGTGTGTGTGTGTGTGTGTGTGTGTGTGTGTTAGAGATAGAGAGAGAGAGAGAATGTGATAATAGTACACATCACTATGCTTTCTTCAACATTTTCTCTACTGGTCAGATAAAATTGCTCACATTTTATAAATCATAGAACTACACAAGTGAGTTGAAAAAAATTGAATTAGGACCCTAGGTTTACCAGTAGAGGCAGCCGCACTGCCTGAACTATCTCAGAGCCCATCTAGAATCTACACTGCCATAACAATGGCTCTTGAAAAGCCAGCCATCCTCTCACTTGGCTGCATCTTATTAAGTATAACTATTGATAAAAGCATGCAAACTCATCTCTTCTCCTTAGTGGCCTACTGGATTCTCAACTCACTTAGAAGCTAGTTCTTAATTTCTCATGTGCTTTTTATATTACTAAAAAGTCACTAATGGGGGAGGAGTAAGATGGTGGAAGAGTAGGAGACCTAAATATCATTGGGTCCCAGGAATTCAACTAGATAGTTATCAAACCATTCTGAACACCTACAAACTCAACAAGAGATAGAAGAGAAGAAGAGTAGCAATTCTAGAAACTGAAAAGCAACCATTTTCTGGAAGGTAGGATGTGTGGAGAAGTGAATCCAAGGTGATATATGGGAAGAGAGACTGTGTGGGAGGGGCTGGCTCCCGGTAAGCGGTAGAGCAGCTAGGCACAAAATTGGAACTTTTAGAAGTCTGCTCTACTGAGGGGCATTGCTCCAGAGTCTAAGCGGGGGGGGGGGGGGGCGAGGGGGCAGGGACACCTTCACAGGGACAGTGTGGTCTCAGGACCCAAGAGGTCACAAAAAGACCAGGGCTATCTGAGGGTAGCAGAGCTGCCAGGTATCAGAGCAGGGACGCCATCTATAGAGATGGGGCTGAGGAGTGTGGTCTCAGCTCAGGATTATCTTAAACCATGATCCGAGACACAGTGGGGCCACTGCTCTTTGAGCAGGGACCCCACAAGTGGCAGATCCGGGGATACTCACCTTCCTCCTCCAGGAGGAGTGGTGCAGGAGCATGCAGCAGGAATCTACTGGGTTTGAAGACTCTAAATGGGGCCAGGCACCAGACATAGAAATGCTCAGTCACAGGATGGGTGGGCTTGGAATACAGCCTGAGACCAGGGAGATAGGAGTGATTGGCTTCTTTTCTCTGAGAGTGCACTGAGGAGTGGGGCCCTGAGCTCTCGGCTCCAATGGGTTCTGAGACTGGGAGGCGACCATCTTCATTCTCATCCTCCAAAGCTGTACACAAAGCATTCAGGAAACAAAAGATACGGAGAGCTAACCCAAGCAGACTGCTTAGCAGAGCCCCTGGGAAGGGTGGTGCAATTCTGCCTCAAGCAAAGACATTTGAGAATCACTGGAACAGGCTCCTCCCCCTGAAGATTAGTAAGAACATCCATCCAAGACCAAGTTCACTGATCAATGAGTACTGCCGAACTCCAGATTTAGGGGAATGCAACACATAGAATTCATGGCTCTTTTCCCAAGATTCTTCAGTTTCTCAAAGTTAAATTTTTTTAGTTTTATTTTTTTCTTATTCTGTTTTTTTTTAATTTTTCCTCTTTCCTATTTTAAACTTTTTAAACTATTTTACCTTGTCAATACCTTTTTAAAAAATCTTTTTAAATTTTCATTGTTTTAATCATACTCTATGGCTTCATTGTATTTAACTTTACTTTTTCTATACATATAGGTTTTGCTTTCTTTAAAATTTTGGGATACAATTTCTTCTAACAGATCAAAATATACCCTAAATCTAAGACATGGCTTTGTTCTAGTCTCCAGACTGATCACTTTCTTTTCTCATCTTTTTTTCTTTTTTTTCAACCAACTTCTCATCTTATGAATTCCATTTTCAGAATCTTTTTAAATTTTCATTGTTATAGTCTATTTCCATCTCTTCATTGTTTTTACCCTTATTTTTGTATATATACAAGTTTTTCTTTCTTTAAAATTTTGGGAGTTAGTTTGTTCTAACAGACCAAAAAGACCCAGAACCAAGTGGGTGGCTCTGTTCTATTCACCAGCTTAATATATACACATATATATACATATATACATATACACACATACATATACACACACATATATATACACATATATGTGTGTGTATATACGTATATGTATATACGTATATATGTATATATGTGTGTGTATATATGTGTGTATATATATGTGTGTGTATATATGTATATACATATATATACATATATATGTGTATATATATGTGTGTATATATGTGTGTGTATATATATGTGTGTGCATATATATATATATGTGTATATATATGTGTATATATTAGGCTGGTGAATAGAACAGAGCCACCAACTTGATTCTGGGTCTTTTTTGGTCTGTTAGAACAAACTACCTCCCAAAATTTTAAAGAAAGAAAAACTTGTATATATACAAGTTTTTTTTGTATATATACAAAAATAAGGGTAAAAACAATGAAGAGATGGAAATAGACTATAACAATGAAAATTTAAAAAGATTATATATTATATATGTATATATGTATATATATGTGTGTGTATATATGTATATATGTGTATATATATGTATGTATATGTACATATGTGTGTGTATATATATGTATATATTAGGCTGGTGAATAGAACGGAGCCACCCACTTGATTCTGGGTCTTTTTTGGTCTGTCAGAACAAACTACATATATACATATATATGTGTGTATATATATGTGTGTATATATATGTGTGTGTATATATATGTGCGTATATATATGTATGTATATATATACATATATATGATTTTTTTTCCTCCTTTCTTTTCCCCCTGGTTTCAGGTCTCCTCTGATTTGGTTAGTGTATATTTTTCTGGGGTCGTTGCTACCCTTTTAGTATTTTATTGTCTCATTCATCGATTCTTATCTGGATAAAATGACAAGGTGGAAAAACTCACTGCAAAAAACAGAATAGCAGGCCATACCAATGGCTAGGGACCTGATCAATAAGGACACTAAGAAGATGTCAGAACTGGAGTTCAAAATAACAATTATCAAGGTGCTAGCTGGGATTGAAAAAAGCATGGAAGATACTAGTGACTTCCCTTCTGGAGAAATAAAATCCCTTTCCAAAAAAAAAAAAAAAAAAGAACTAAAATCAAACCAAGTTGAAATAAAAAATGTTATTAATGAGAAGCAATAAAAAATGGAGGCTCTTACTGCTGGGATAAATGAGGCAGAAGAGAGAATTATTGATAAAGAAGACCAAATGATGGAGAATAAAGAAGCTGAGAAAAAGAGAGATAAACAACTACTGGACCATGAGGGGGAGAATTTGAGAGATAAGTGATACCATAAGACAAAACAATATTAGAATATTTGTGATCCCAGAATCACAGAAGAAGACAGGGACCAGGGGGTGGGGCAGAAGGTATATTGGAGTGAATTATAATAGAGAATTTACCTAATATGGCAAAGGGAACAAGCATCTAAATCCAGGAGGCACAGAGAATTCCCCTCAAAATCAATAAAAATAGGTCCACACCCTGTCATCTAATAGTAAAACTTACAATTCTTAGTGACAAAGAGAAAATCCTGAAAGCAGCTCAGGACAAGAAGTCTATAACATGCAATGGTAGAAATATTAGATTGGCAGCAGATTTATCCACAGAGACCTGGCAGGCCAGAAAGAACTGGCATGATATATTCAAAGCACTAAATGAGAAAAATAAGCAGCCAAGGATACTATATCCAGCTAGGCGGTCATTGAAAATAGAAGGAGAGATAAAAAGCTTCCAGGACACACAAAAACTAAAAGAATTTGCAAACACCAAACCAGTCTTACAGGAAATTTTGAAAGGGGTCCTCGAAACAAAGAGAGAGCCTACAAGTAATAGACCAGAAAGGAACAGAGACAATATACAGTAACAGGCCCACCTTACAGGCAATACAATGGCACTAAATTCATATCTTTCAATAGTTACCCCGAATGTAAATAGGCTAAAGGCCCCAATGAAAAGACACAGGGTATCAGAATGGATAAAAAAACAAGACCCATCGATATGCTGTCTCCAAGAAACTCATTTTAGACCCAAAGACACCTCCAGATTTAAAGTGAGGGGGTACATGCTTGCTTTGGCAGCACATATACTAAAGTGAGGGGGTGGAAAACAATTTAGCATGCTAATGCACATCCAAAGAAAGCTGGAGTGGCAATCCTTATATCAGATAAATTAGATTTTAAGCCAAAGACTATAATAAGAGATGAGAAAGGACACTATATCATACTTAAAGTGTCTGTCCAACAAGAAGACCTAACAATTTTAAATATCTATGTCCTAATAAAGGAGCACCCAGTTATATAAACCAATTAATAACAAAATCAAAGAAACACATCAATGATAGTACAATAGTAGTAGGGAACATTTACACTGAAATGTCACTGAAATGGACAGATCATCCAAGCAAAAGATCAACAAGGAAATAAAGGCCGTAAATTGCACACTGGACCAGATGGACATCACAGATATATTCAGAACATTCCATCCCAAAGCAACAGAATACACATTCTTCTCTAGTGCACATGGAACACTCTCCAGAATAGATCACATCCTGGGTCCAAATCAGGTCTCAATTGGTACCAAAAGATTGAGATCATTCCCTGAACATATTCAGACCACAATGCTTTGAATCTCAAACTCAACCACAAGAGGAAAGTTGAAAAGAACTCAAATACATGGAGGCCAAGAACATCCTACCAAAGAAATTAAATTAAAGAACATCCTACCAAAGAAATTAAATTAAATTTCCTACCAGGAAATTAAAGAAGAATTTTTAAAAATTCATGGTAACAAATGAAAATGAAAACACAACTGTTCAAAAATCTGTGGGACACAGCAAAGACAGTCCTGAGAGGAAAATATATAATGATACAAGCCTTTTTCAAGAAACAAGAAGGGTCTCAAGGACACAACCTAACCCTACACCTAAAGGAGCTGGAGAAAGAACAACAAATAAACCCTACACTCAGCAGGAAAAGAGAAATAATAAAGATCACAGCAGAAATCAATGAAATAGAAACCAAAAGAACAGTAGAACAGATCAACGATACTAGGAGCTGGTTCTTTTAAAGAATTAATAAGATTGACAAATCCCTGGCCAGACTTATCAAAAAGAAAAGAGAAAAGACCCAAATTAATGAAATCATGAATGAAAGAGGAGAGATCACAACCAACACCAAAGAAATACAAACAATTATAAGAGCATACTATGAGCAAATATACACCAGCAAATATGACAATCTGGAAGAAATGGATGCATTCCTACAGACATATAAACTACCAGAACTAAACCAGGAAGAAATATAAAAACCTGAATAGACCCATAACCAGTAAGGAGATTGAAGCAGTCATCAAAAATCTCCCAACAAACAAGAGTCCAGGGCCAGACGGCTTCCCAGGGAAATTCTACCAATCATTTAAAGAAGAATGAAGGGACGCCTGGGTGGCTCAGTTGGTTAAGCCACTGTCTTTGGCTCAGGTCATGATCCCAGGGTCCTGGGATCAAGTCCCGCATCGGGTTCCTTGCTCGGCAGGGAGCCTGCTTCTCTCGCTGCCTCTGCCTGCCTCTCTGCCTGCTTGTGTGTACTCTCTCTCTCTCTCTCTGGCAAATAAATAAAATCTTAAAAGAATATATATTTAAAGAAGAATGAATACCTATTCTCCTGAAACTGTTCCAAAAAATAGAAATGGAAGGAAAACTTCCAAACTCACTTTATGAGGCCAACATTACCTTGATCACAAAACCAGACAAAGACCCCACCAAAAAGGAGAATTACAGACAAATATCCTTGATGAACACAGATTCAAAAATTCTCACCAAAATACTAGCCAAGGGGATCCAGCAGTTTACCCGTATACTAAAGGGATTATTTACCATGACCAAGTGGGATTTATTCCTGGGCTGCAAGGTTAGTTCAATATCCAAAAATCAATCAATGTGATACAATACATTAGTTAAAAAAAAAGAAGAAGAAAAGAAAAGAAAGAAAAAAAAAGAAAGAAAAAAGAGAACAAGGTCCATATGATACTCTCAGTAAATGCTGAAAAAACATTTGACAAAGTACAGCATCCTTTCTTGATCAATACTCTTCAAAGTGTAGGGATAGAGGATACATACCTCAATACCATCAAAACCATCTTGAAACACCCACAGCAATATCCTTCTGAATGGGGAAAAACTGAGATCTTTTCCCCTAAGGTCAGGAACATGGCCGGGATGTCCACTATCACCACTGGTATTCAAGTACTATCTTTACTCAGAAAACTATAAAATACTCATGAAAGATGTTGAGGAAGACCAGAAGAAATGGAAAAGTATTCCATGCTCATGGATTGGAAGAACAAATATTGTGTAAATGTCTATGCTACCTAAAGCAATCTATACATTTAATGCAATCCCTATCAAAATATCGTCAATTTTTTCAGAGAAATGGAACAAATAATCCTAAAATTTGTATGGAACCAGAAAAGACCCTGAACAGCCAAAGGAATGTTGAAAAAGAAAGCCAAAGCTGGTGGCATCACAATTCCAGACTCCAAGCTCTATTACAAAGCTGTCATCATCAATACATTATGGCATTGGCACAAAAATGGACACATAGATCAATGAACCAGAATAGAGAGCCCAGAAATGGACCCTCAACTCTATGGTCAACTAATCTTTGACAAAGAGGGAAAGAATGTCCAGTGGAAAAAAGACAGTCTCTTCAACAGATGGTGTTGGGAAAATTGGACTGCCACATGTGGAAGAATGAAACTGGATCATTTCCTTACACCACATACACAAAAATAGACTCAAAATGGATGAAAGACCTCAATGTGAGACAGGAATCCATCAAAATCCTTGAGGAGAACACAGGCAGCAACCTCTTCGACCTCTGCCACAGCAATTTCTTCCTAGAAACATTGCCAAGGGCAAGGGAACTGAGGGCAAAAATGAACTATTGGGACTTCATCAAGATCAAAAGCTTTTGCACAGCAAAGGAAACAGTCAACAAAACCAAAAGACAACTGACAGAATGGGAGAAGATATTCGCAAATGACATATCAGATAAAGGGCTAACATCCAAAATCTCTAAAGAACTTACCAAACTCAACACCCAAAGAACAAATAATCCAATCAAGAAATGGGCAGAAGACATGAACAGATCAGTTCTGCAAAGAAGACATCCAGATGGCCAACAGACACATGAAAATGTGCTCCACATTACCCGGCATCAGGGAAATACAAATCAAAACTACAATGAGATACCACCTCACACCAGTCAGAGTGGCTGAAGTTAACAAGTCAGGAAAAGACAGATGTTGGCAAGGATGCAGAGAAGGGGTAACCCTCCTACGCTGTTGGTGGGAATGCAAGCTGGTGTAGCCACTCTGGAAAACAGCGTGGAGGTTCCTCAAAAAGTTGAAAATAGAGCTACCCTATGACCCAGCAATCACACTACTGGGTAGTTACCCTAAAGATACAAATGTAGTGATCCAAAGGGGACAGTGCACCCCAATGTTTATAGCAGCAATGTCCACAATAGCCAAACTATGGGAAGAACCTAGATGTCCATCAACAGATGAATGGATAAAGATGATCTGGTATATATATACAATGGAATACTATGTAGTCATCAAAAGAAATGAAATCTTACCTTTTGCAATGACATGGAACTAGAGGGTGAAATAAGTCATTCAGAGAAAGACAATTATCATATGATCTCCCTGATATGAGGAATTTGAGAGGCAGATGGGGGGTGTTGGGGGGTAGGGAAGGAAAAAAATGAAACAAGATGGGATCAGAAGGGAGACAAACCATAAGAGACTCCAAATCTCATGAAACAAACTGAGAGTTGCTGGGGAGAAAGGGGATGTGGAGAGGGAGGTTGGGTTATGAACACTGGGGAGGCTATGTGATATGGTGAGTGCTGTGAAGCGTGTAAGCCTGAGGATTCACAGACCTGTACGCCGGGGCAAATAATACTTTATATGCTAATAAAAATAGTTTAAAAAAGTCATACCACCCAAGGGGACACATGTCCACAGATCACCAAGAATAGTCCAATTCAGATTTTCCTCACTTGTCAGAAGGTTATCTTCTACAGACAGTTCGGAAAGAGTACCAGAAATTTTATATACTATCTAGCATTTCTGTCCTTACTCATTCACAGAAGAAAACTGAAATTTTCTAATCGAAATTCTGACATTTACATATTTACTGTGTATTACCACTGTATGTTATGTGGACCTATTAAATGAATGCGGGGAAATCATGATGTTATAAACTCCTTTTAAAGGCCAGTTTTCATATTTTCTGACAAAGGAAATAAAAACAGATAAGGAAGTTAACTTCTGTTTCAAATGAATGAATTCGAATTCCTTTTAAATCAAACATGTCACAACAGAAAGGAAAGACTAATTCACAGAATCCTGGAGGATTACACATAAATATTGAATGGAAGCCCACTTCCTAGACCTCTGAGATATGAAAGTTTATTACATTCCCGTCACATTCCTTTCACATACACAAAATATATATTTCCCTACCTCTTAAATCCTAAGAGCCACGATAATCTATGCACACACTATCCCTGTTTATTTATGATACTGAACAGGTTAGGATGAAAAACACTGCACCCTTTTCACTGTGGATGGCTGATCCTTGATCTTTACCCCCTAAGAGAGTTCTTCTACAAATTCCTCTGAAAGTTTCTCCATGACCTGCTGAGCTCCCATATCACTCTATTTTTAAACACTTTGCTGAACTCCTTCATTTTTAATAAAATGTCACTGTTTCCACTTTGGACCATTGAAGGGCCAAAAGTTCTTCCCAGGTTCTTCCTGTTCTCACAACAGATTTCACATAAAAGTAAGACAAGTTAAATGGATGAGAGCAGTAAAATTCCATGGTACTCAGAGGAATAAATCCTCAGGCAAACTGAACTCAGAGGACAGGATTGGACATACGGGGTTTGCTAATCAGAATTCTTCGGGTATTGGGTAAAGTCATCGGCTTGTGGACCTAAGGATAAGACGCCACATTTGTTAAGAAAGGAGCTTCATTTCTCTCATTCTTTTATCTCCACCACCTCATCTCTAGTCTTGAGCAGAACAGACACTTGGTAAATGTTTGTGGAACAGAATTGCCTGTGTCGTAAAAGTAATTACAGTACTGAATGACAGAAACGTGCCAAGGATATGACTGAGGAATGTCAGGGATGCCTTCAGTTGAAAATCAAAAAAGATACTGGATCTCTTTCTTGAAATAATAGTCACATCATCATACTAAAAATAGATTTATCACTTATTCAACGGTGTTTTAAAAGTGTTTTATACAGAGTTCTAAAAATGTTTTACACATAGTTCACATTTAATCCTCATAAGAACTCTAAAAGGTAAGTAGTATCATTCTCATTATCAGTTGAAAATGGGCAAATTCAGATTAACTACACCCCATAGTTACAACCCTTGAGTCCTGGAGTCAAGATGAAGCAGAGCCGTGACTGACTCCCAAGCTGAGAACCTTCCCACAGCCCTGTGCCAAGTCAGTGTTTTCTTGGGGCATCACATGGCATTTCTCTGAACTAGAATTCAGGCTGTTTCCAAAAGGGCAGCATTTTTCAAACCATACTTTAAATCTTTCCACCTAACTGTACAAATGAATGCATTAAAAATGTTGGGATGGTGGTTCTGAGTTACTGCCATGGAGAACTTCAGCTATTTAGTAGAACTGAATACTCAGAAATGGTACAGCAGCCACCAGGTGAGAAACAAGGTGATGAGTTGCCTTAGAAATGAGGAAATACGCAATTTCTAGCTCAAAAAGTGCCCATTTACCCTGTAAGAATGAGTTCCCTTTGCCTTCTTCACTATATAGGTGTTGGTTGGGGATAAGTATTTAGTCCTCCAGTTTAGCCATTTCTATTAATATACTGACATGCTTTTTGTTTTTCCTAAGTAAACTATTTTATTTCATAAACCAACTCCATATATCAGTTCCGTTTAATGCCTCCATGATTCTGTAAGAACAACAAGAAAGGGAGCTATTTATTTGTAAACATGTATAAATTTTGTTCTAAAAGTAATCACCATATTTACATATTCATTAGAATTGCCACTCTAAGTGAAATGGGGACAGTAGCTAATGGCGTAATTTTAACTTTGTGGATGACCAGTTTTGCATAAACAAAATGAGATTATTAACATTGAGTCTGTATAGCAACTGTAAGGAAGAAAAATAAGAGGCACATTTCCTTAAAAAGTTTCTTTAAGGAAACAAACTGATGAGTAACATCAAAAAATAAATGTTCAAAAAATGTAAATCAAAGCGAATACTCTAATTTCAATATTTAAAAAATAATAGCTCATTCTTAAGAAGAAAATAGGCAAATTTCTAGAAAAATCTAACTAATAAAAAAAGAAATAATTAAATTACTAAAGGGCTACAGTGAATAGAGAGAATTACAAATCATAAGAGACTATGTCCAAAAGTTTAAAAATTGGATTACACTTAAATGTCCAGGAAAATAGATGTAACCAATGATTCAGGAAAAGGAAGAAACCCTGAAAAAATAGGAAAAAAATCAAGACTTCAGTTTTTAGAGCTGTTTTAGGTTTATAGAATTGAGAGGAAGGTACAAAGACTCCCCATACACCCTCATCCCCCAACACAAGCATAGCCTCCCTCATTGTCATTACCCCTCACCACTGTTACCAATGATGAACCTACACTGATACATCATAATCACCCAAGTCCATAGCTTAGCTGAGGGTTCAGTCTTGCTATTGTACATTCTCTGCGTTTGAACAAAAGTAGAATTCACTTTTATTTGGATATCATACAGAGTATTTTCACTGACCTAAAAATCCTCTGTGTTGGACCTATTCATATCTCCACCTTACTACCCTTGGAAACCACTCATCTTTTATTGTCTCCATAGTTTTGTCTTTTCCAGAATGTCACATAGTTGAAATCATAGATTTCAGACTGGCTTCCTTTACTTAGTAACATAAATTTAATATTCCTCCATGTGTTTTTGTCATGGCTTGATAGCTCATTTCTTTTTAGAATTGAACAATATTTTCCTGTCTTGATGTACCACAGTTTATTTATGCATTCACGTACTGAAAGACATCTTGGTTGCTTCCAGGTTTTGACAATTATGAATAAAGCTGCCACATATACCCATGTATAAGTTTTTGTGTGGATATATGTTTTCAGCTTATTGGGGGTAAATATCAAGGACCATGATTACTAGATTGTATGGTAAGACTGTTTAGTCTTTTTAAAGACTAAATCAGTTTTTTAAAAAACTAAATTTAGCTTTTTTAAACTGTCTTTTTTTTCAAACTGTCTTTCAAAATGGCTGTACCACTTTGCATTCCCACCAGCAACGTAGGAGAATTCTTGTTATTCCACATCCTTGCCAGCATTTGCTGTCAGTGTTCTGGATTTAGGTCCATTTTAATCACTGTGTAGTAGTATCTCATTGTTGTTTTAATTTGCATTTCTCTGAGCAGATACAATGTGAAGTATCTTTCCATGTGCTTATTTCTCATCTGTGTATCTTATTTTGTCAGCTGTCTGTTAAGATCTTTGACCCATTATCTTTGATAACCCATTATCAAATATATCTTTTGAAAATATTTTCTCCCAAACTGTGGCTCGTCTTCTAATTTCTTGATATGGTATTTAAGCGAGAAGAAGTTTTTTTGTGTTTTTTTTTAATGTTTTGTTTATTTATTTGAAAAAGAGAGAGTGGACACAAAATGAGGGAGCAGCAGAAGGAGAGGGAGAAACAGGCTCTCTGCTGAGCAGGTAGCCTGATGTGGGGCTCAATTCGAGCACTCTGGGATCATGGCCTGAGCTGAAGGCAGATGCTTAATCAACTGAGCCACCCAGGCCCCCCAGGAAGTTTTTAATTTGAACAAAGTACAGCCTACTAAGTATTTCTTTCATGGATCATGTCTTTGATATTGTAGATAAAAAGGCATCACCATTCCCAAGATCATCTAGGTTTTCTCCCATTATCTTCTAGGACTTTTATAGTTTTGCTTTTTAAATTTAAGTCTATGTTCTATTTTAAGTTAATTTTTGTGAAGGGTATAAAATCTTTATCTAGATTCATTTTTTCCATGTAGATGTTCAGTTATTTCAGCACTTTTTGATTAAGAGACAATCTTTTGTCCATTTTATTGCCCTCTCTCTTTTGTCAAAGATCAGTTGACTATATTTATTGGTATCTACTTTTGGTCTCTATTCTGTTCAATTGATTTACTTGTGTATTGTTTCACCAATACCACACTGTCTTGATTAGTGACTTTATAGTAAGTCTTGGAAGTTGGGTAGTATCAGTCCTCCAATTTTCTACCCACTCAATATAGTGCTGGTTATTCTAGGTTTTCTGCCTTTTCATATAAACTTAAGAATTAGTTCATCATTGTCCATAAAATAACTTGCTGGGGATTTTGATTGAGATTGCGTTAAACCTATAGATCAACTTGGGAAGAACTGACATCTTGACAATACTACATATTCCTATCTGTGAACATGGAATATTTTTTTATTTAGTTCTTTAATTTCATTTATCAGAGTTTTATAGTTTTCCTCCTATAGATAATGAACATACTTTGTTAGATTTATACCTAAGTATTTCATTTTTGGAGTGCTGATGTAAATGATACTTTGTTTTTAAGTTCAAATTCCACTTGTTCCTTTTTCGTATATAGAAAAACAATTGACCTTTATATATTAACCTTGTATCCTTCAAGTTTGCTATAATTGTTTATTAGTTCTAGGACTTTTTGAGTACTCCTCTGGATTGTCTGCATTAATGATAATGTCATCTGTGGACAAAACAGTTTTATGCCTTCATTCCCAATCTGTATTCCTTTTATTTCCTTTTCTTGACTCCTTGCATTGGCAAGGACTTCAAGTATAGTGTTGAAAAGAAGTATTGAGAAGGGATAACCCTTGCTTTGTACTTGATCTTAGTAGGAAAGCTTTGAGTTTCTCCCAACCATCTATGATGTTAACTCTAGATTTTTTGTAGATATGCTTTATCAAGTTGAGAAAGTTCCCCTCTATTCCTAGTTTACTGAGTTTTTATGCCTAGTTTTTTTTTTTTTTATCATGAATGGGTGCTGGATTTTGTCAAATGCCTTTTCTGTATCTATTAATATGATCATGTGATTCATCTTTTTTAGCTGTTGACCTGATATATTACATTAATTGCTTTTCAAATGTTTCACCAGCCTCCCATACCCGGGATAAATCCTACTTTGTTGTGACATATAATTCTTTTTTTGCTTTTTGGAATTTGATTTACTAATATTTTGTTGATGATTTTTACATCTATGTTCATTACAGATATTGGTTTGTATGCCCTTTAGTTTTCTTGTGATGTTTTTGTCTAGTTTTGGTATTAAGCTAATGTTGGTCTCATAGAATCAATCAGGAAATATTCCCTCTACTTCTGTCATCTGAACAAAATTGCAGAGCATTGGTGTAATTTTTTTCTTAAGTGTTTGGTAGAATTCACCAGTGAATCCATTTGGGTTGGTTTCTTTCTGTTTGGGAAGGTTATTAATTATTGATCCAATTTCTTTAATAGATACAGACCTATTCAGATCATCAATTTCTTCTTGTGTGAGTTTTGGCAGATTGTGCTTTCAAGGAATTCGTTCATTTTATCTAGGCTATCAAATTTCCATTTTTCTTTCCTTTTCTGGCATATCAGTTATACTTTTTTCTTTTTACATTTTTAATGATTTCCCTAGAGTTTCCAACATACATTTACAACTAATGAAAGCTCATTTCATGTAACACTAATTCCTACAAACACATAAATAATTCCTTCCTTCTATCCCTTGTATCATTGCTGTCAATTATTTCACTTATATAGAAGCATACATAAGCAAATATGTATTCTGCTTGTGTGTGTGTGCATACACAAATATATATATATATACACATATTTTAGTAAACATATATACTTAAATACACTTAAGCATAAATATCTGAATATAGTGTTGTATTATTATTTTGAACAAATTGCTATCTGTTATCTCAATTAAGATTTAAAAAATACAAGCTTTTATTTCACTTCATTTATTCTTTCCCTGATGTTCTTCCTTTATGTAGATCTGAGTTTCTGAACTATTTTCTTTTCCTTCTCTCTAAAGAATTTGTTAACATTTTTTGCAAGTCATGTCTGCTAGCAACAAGTTTCCTCAAATTTTTTTTGTGTATGTGTCTGAGAAAATCTTTACTGCTCCTTCACTTTTGAAGCATCATTTCACAGGGTACAGAATCCTAGGTTGGTGGGGGGGTTTCTCTCAACACTTTAAATATTTCACCCCACTATCTTTTTGCTTGCATGATCTCTAAGAGAAGTTGGATGTAATTCTTACCTTTGTTCTTCTGTAGGTGAAGTGGTGTTTCCTCTGGCTTCTAGCACTTTTTTTTTTTTTTTTAATATTTGAAAATGATATGCTAGGTATAGTTTGGGGGAGCATATATCCTGCTTGGCATTGTCTTTGGTTCCTGAATCTGTAGTTTGGTGTTTGGCATTAATTTGGGAAAATTCTTAGTCATTATTGTTTCCAATATAACTCCTGCTCCTTTCTCTCTTTTTTTTATTTTTCTTGTATTCCCATTACATGTATGTTACACATTTTATACTTGTCACACAGTCTTTGGATATTTTTTTTTTTTTTTGGTCTTTGTTTGCCTTCTGTTTTTGAAGATTTTACTGGTATATGTTCTAGCTCAGACATTCTTCCCTCAGCTATGTCCAGTCTACTAATAAACCCATTGCAAGCATTCTTTTGACCGCCAGTATTTCTTTTTGGTTCTTTCTAAGGCTTTCCATCTCTCTGCTTATATTGCTCATCTGTTCATGATGTCTACTTTGTCCATTAGAGCCCTTAGCATATTGATCATAGTTGTTTTAAATTTCTGGTCTGATATTCCAACATCTCTGGTTCTTCTGGTTCTGATGCTTGCACTGTCTCTTCCAACTGTGGTTTTTGCCTTTTGGTATGCCTTGAATTTTTTTTTTCTTGGTAGCTGGACAAGAAACTGCTGTAAATAGTCCTTTAGTAATGTGGTGGTGGGGTATGGGATGGGGGGGAAGCATTCTATTGTCCTATGACTAGGTTTCAGTCTTTTTGTGGGCATATGGCTCTAGACTGTAAACTTTACAAGTGTTTCTTGTTTTTTCCTCCTTTCTCAGGTGGGATAGGATGGCTAGAGTAGGCTGGAGTTGGCTATTTCCCCTTCTTCAACATAGAAAGTTAGAATGGACTATAGTTGGATATTTCTTTCCCTAGGTCAGTTAGGGTCTGGCAGTACCCAGTGGGTTAAGCTCCGATTAACTAGTTTACAAATGAAGGCAGGCCTTGTTAAGAAGAAAAGAGTACTCCTGGATATTTCAAATGGTTCTTTTTCCCTTCCCCCTGCCAGAAACCTGAGAGGATTTCTCCAACATTTACTGTATCTGATTGAGCTCCTGGAGGTTAATAAAGCTCACAATATTGTGGGGGCTCCCCTATGATGGTGCCCCTCTGGAGTTTTGAACTCTCAGAATTTTCTGCACTGAGTTTTTAACAATTTGTCAACTACAGTTCAGGTTTTTCTTCCTTTACACTGGTTCCTGCAGCAGTTTTTGCTCATGTGTCTTTGTTCGGGTAAGCCACAACTCCCTGTATTCCCCTGTCAGTATGTCCAGGCTTGAGGGCAATAGTTTGCCCTGTGTCCCTCTCTTTGTGGAAAGCCAAAGAGTTGTTGATTTTTTTTTATTCTGTTCAGCTTTTTACTTGTTCTTTTTTTTTTTTTTTTTAAGATTTTATTTATTGGGCAGACAGAGATCACAAGTAGGTGGAGAGGCAGGCAGAGAGGGGGGGGAAGCAGGCTCCCCACTGAGCAGAGAGCCAGATGTGGGGCTCAATCCTAGGACCCTGGGATCATGACCTGAGCCGAAGGCAGAGGCTTTAACCCACTGAGCCACCCAGGCGCCCCTTTTTACTTGTTCTTAAGACAAAGTGATGACTTCCAGTCTCCTTATGACTTCCAAGCAGAACTAGAAACTGGAAGTAAAAAAATTTTTTTCATTAAGAGAGACGAATTATAAAAATTAATTTTACTGATAAGTTCCCTCAAAGCTTAACTAACATCTAATTTCACCCCCATATGAAATTTGGCAGAGTATATGGAAAAAATGGAAAGCTACCAAGTTCATTTTATAAAGCCAGCATAATGCTGTAACAACATAACAGCAATATTGCAAAAAAAAAGATAATTATGGACCCATCTTGCATGGGAAAATAGATCTGAAAATTCTAAATAAATGCTAGCCATAAAATTTAAGTATGTATTGATGGAACATCAAGCTCTAAAAGAAAAAGAAAAAAAAGACTATCCTATGAATGTAAGGATTATTTAGTATTAGGAAAATAATATTATATTCAAATCAATCAGCCAAATAAGAGAAGTCATATCATCCCAATAATAAGGAAAAAAATGGATGATATGCAAAATTCATTCCTCTATTTTTTAAAAGACTCTTTAAAATTAAAATCTATGACTAGAAGAAAAGCTTTTAGTTATTTTCTAATTATCACAGCCTCACTACAAAATTTTAACAATGCAGAAATGTACATACTAATAAGTTCCTATCCCTAACCTCCCCTGCATCTCCCATTTGTCACCTCCCAAGGGATGAGCACTAGCAACAGGTTGGTTTATAGCCTTCCAGAACTCTTCAATGAAATAAATAAATGGGCTAATGCATAAATACACACATATATATGTCTATAATATGATTCCTTTTAGTAGATAGAACTTAATATACAGAGTTACATAGAGACAGGAAATTATCAAATCATACACAAAATACATTATAAATAATGCCACAGTCTAGAAATGTCCTTATGCACTAATAATAAGGAGAATTGGTAACTTGAATGGTAAACATACTTTATATAGTGAATGTTTCTATTACCAAATCTACTTACGAAAAGTTTGTGTCAATATGAATTTCTTTTAAATTTTAAATTTCTTTTAAAATTCTTTCATTCCCCAAATTCACCACTCCTGGTTAACCTGTCTTAGGAACAAGAAATTATGGTATTTTGTGTACAGTTATGAGGAAACTGCCTGGATTGCATCCAGTCTCCACTACTTTTGAGCTGCGTGAACTTGAACAAGTCACTTAACCTGTCTGTGCCCCAGCTCCTAATCTGCTATGATTAATAATGATTAAGAGATCATTCATAAAAAGTCATAAAAATCTTTGTCATTGTGCTTTAAATATAATTATTTTGTGGGAGTGTTTCATAGATATAGAATGTTAATGCTTTGCCCACTATGTATGCTCTTTTTTTTTTTTTTTAAGATTTTGTTTATTTATTTGACAGACAGAGATCATGAGTAGGCAGAGAGGCAGGTGGGGGCGGGGGGCAGGCTCCCTGCTGAGCAGACAGCCTGATGCGGGGCTCGATCCCAGCACCCTGAGATCATGACCTGAGCCGAAGGCGAGGCTTTAACCCACTGAAACACATAGGTGCCCCGTATGCTCTTTTTAAAAATCCCTATCTATTGTTTGCCATATATCTTTATATTTTAGGTCATTTACGTAGTGACAATTTTAACATTTTATAAGGCTCTGTTTTTTCCTACATTGCTTCTGGATTTCATGTCTTTCTTGAGAAAACTTTAGCCTATCCTACGTTATATGTATATATAAAGCACTTATGTTTATTCTAATTCTTTTATATTTTAGTTTATGTTTAGTTCTTAAATCCATTTTGTATTGTGTATGTGTGACATGAGATAGAAGTGCCTATTTTGTGATAAATTTATAGTCAATTATTTCAGTATTGTCCATTCATTTATTTGGTAATCTATATGTCCCCATTGATTTGGAAAGCCAATGTGTGAATTTTTATAAATATTAACACACATATTTCCAGACTCTTTTTTCAGTAACACATATATTTGCCTTTCTTGCACCAGTGTACACTTTCAAAATTATTATAGCTTTATATACACTGGATTTTATATACACTGGCGAGCACCTCCCCTTTGAAGTGTCTCAACTATAAACTAAGAGTCCCTCTGGGATTTTTTTTTAATAATTCGTTGAATTTATATATTAAGTTATGAGGAACTGATTATCTTTGCAACTTTGAGTTCTTTCAACTAGGAATTAGAATGTCTTACCACCACTAATTTAAGCTTTTTAAATGGCCTGCCCGAAAGTTTTGTGATCCTCTTCACAAATATCATGCATGTTTCTTTGTAAGTTTATTTCTATTTAAAATATTTCTTGGCTGTCATTAATGGGATCTATTTTCCATTTTCTAATTGATCACTATTAGAAAATTTTAAAACCACTGATGTATGTATGCAGATGAATACTAACACATATCTCTCTCAAATCAACAAATATCTACCCATCTCAAGTTAGCATACTAAATAGCAAAATACTAGATGCTGCCTTAATAATATTAAAGAAACAACTAGCTAACTGCTATCACCATTACTATTAAATTTTGTTCTACAAATCCAAACCAAAGCAATAAAACATGGAATGGGAGGGGGAAAAAAGCAAAATTCAAGTGAAGAGGTCTGGGTGGGACCCCATCTTACATGTGAAAAGTTTCTCCCCATCTGGGGCTCCAAGATGGAGATAAGGAGTGGCTGAAATATAGCCATTGTTCTGCTCAGTGCACTGCAACCTCTGGGTGGGATTGCAGACGTCCTGAAGAAGAAGCCCTGCTTTTCATAGAGGCTCTATCCACACACTATACCAGAGACCAGTGTAGAGATGTCAGCCTAGATAAGGCCCTTTTTATTCTATTTTTCCACAAAGGTTACTTATAGATTTGCACAGTCCTGGGAATGAGAAAACAAATTGTCACTATTTTAAGATGATTTAGAGTACCTGGAAAATCCAAGAGAATTAGTTAAAAAATCATTTCCATTAATAAAATGAGTCTAAAAGTCATTGGATACAAGATATATAGCTATTTACATTTATATAAAGATCTATATTATAGTCAGTAAAATGTTCAAATATATTATTTTTAAAAAATAACTTACAATAGCAACCCCAAAGCACAGAATTCCCAGGAATATACTTAATAAAGAACATGAGGAACTTAAGTAAATTAAATTGTATAAGACTACTGAAAATATGAAAGAGGATATGAGATAATTAAAAAGTAATAGTTTTCCTATAGTTCTGAAAAAAATATTTGAAAAACTTAATGGGCAATGAGAGCAAAAGTAAAACACAGAAGGCATCTTTGAGAGTCCGAGGCCAAAGCCTGCTTTGCAGGCAACTATCCGTCTTTTTCTGTCCTTTTCTCCCAGTGTCTCCTGACACCCATAGTTACAAATTGGACCTGGGGAGGGGCAAGAGTTTCAGATTTGAGCAGGGCCAAGGGAAGAAAAATGTTGATGCAGATAATGATTTCTCAGCTGACCCCTTGAACTCAATTTGAACTCTTACACTTAGAGAAATGAGAAACAAAACAATTTTTTATGACCAACTTCATGAACATCCAAGCAATAAATGATGGTCAGAAGTTAATCACTTTGAGACTCTGGCACAAACACAGCTGCCTGTGGATCATGGTGACCATGTGCAGAGCACAGAGGTGGTGAGGAGGCACTTCTTGTCTTTGCACAGGTGCGTGCTCAGCATCGGCCATCTGGAAATGCTGAGAGGAATGGAAATGGCACCCTTGACAAGACCTGCTATTTCTATCCTGAGGAGATCCAGCAATGCAAGACACTTCATAAACAGAAGAACATGACCAGAAGAAGACAGAGCATGAAAGGAAAAATAGAGATGAGGGTTTCTGACCTCAGCACTATTGACATTTTGGGTTAGATAATTCTTTGTTGGTGGGATACAGGGGCAGCAAGGACTGTTTGGTACACTCTCAAAAATTTAAGAATACCCTGGACTCTACACATAAGATGCCAATAGCACACCCACAGTGACAGCCAAAAATGTCTCCAGACATTGTCAAGTATACTCAGATGAGTGAGGGTGGGGGTGGAAAGAACCAACCCAGCTAAGAACCACTGATGGAGACTGATTGATTAGAAATCAAACTGAAACACTGGGATGGGTGTGTACCCGTTTGGAGATTCTCAGAAATAAATGGTGGGGGGGCCTTGATAAATACTAATTTTGATGTATACACATCTATGCATAGATCCATAGGCAAGCATATGAGCCTTTCAAGAATGTTAATGATATTGTTTGGTAGATTAGGATAAATGGATGACTTTCATTATCTTATAAATTCTTTTATATTATTTTTGTTCATTTCTACATTTTTCAGTTTTCAAAAATGAACATGTACTACATACATTCATTCAGCCATGTTTTTAGCGCCTGCTATGTGCCAACTAAACTAATGAGGGTAGAGATTGGGATTGGGAATTTCAGGCAGAAGGTGAAGTGGTAGACAGACCATAAACAATAGACATTGTAAATAATTATCTAAGTTAGAAAGTGGTAAATTCCATTTTAAAAAGATGAGTTGAGAGGTGATGTCATTAAATAAAAGTCATTCTTAAAAATGTTGAGAGTGCAGGATTGACGTGGAAGCATTCTGTCCTCTTTCACAGCCACTGTACCTTCTATTCTCCACTCCCGAGTGCCACTGACCTTTCAAACAAAATGACCTTTCTGTGGATTCAGGCAGTTGTGTTTTTCGCTGAGCCCCTGAAGGCATCATGAGTTGAGCAGGGATTCGCATTCCATGATAAGGATCGGTCTCAAACAGCTTTATCAATAGCCCTTCCGGTCCTTAGAGTAGACACTGACATCTATTTTCTGAAACTCTTAAAGTTCTCATGCCATTTCATTACCTGAGGCACAGATTTGCTTGAAACTCCTGCCATGATAGCTGGAGCAAAGCTGCAAAATGCCCTTCAGGACATTCTGGAACGCAGGGTCCGATCCTGGTTGGAACGGCTAACAACCCTGTGAGCTGTGGCTGCCAGCTGGTTGCGACTTAACTTGCTGGGAACAGGGGTTATTAAATGACTCATTTACACCTGAGCCAAATACCAAATAAGTGGAGAATGTATTCAAATGGTCTGGAGGAGAGCGATGGATGATACGTTTATTTCTATCTCGGTAATTAGGCAGATCAGGTCTTAGGTAAACAAGAGAGCAGTAGGTGTGCGGGCTTGAGGAAACAACCCACCTTCTTTGCAGTACGTATAAGAGAAGAGGTTGTAATGCTTCATTTAACTAAAGCTTGTCACACAGGACTTGTGTTTTCCAACACAGCAGCAAAATAACATAGGTTTAGGAGAACTTGAGTTAAATAAATTGCTTCATGATCCTACTTCTACTAGTAGAGAACTGACAGAGGTCCTCTTCAGGATCTGCCCAAAGAACATCCAATGGAAAATATTTTTAAACATTTTCTGTTGGTGCCAAATGAAAACCTAAAAAAATAAAATAATAAAATAAAATAAATAAGATCAAATAAAATAAAATTTGAGGCTTAACTTTATTGTTGCCCTTGCTGAAACCTTTTTTTTTTTTTTTTTTCAAGAGGTTTCAAGTGCGTTTGTAAACCGCAGAAAGGCCAAGTCCAGGCTGTCAGTCTTTTGAAAGTTTTGCAGTAGACAGCAAGGTCCTCATAAGCATGAAGACGTCTTGTTTCTGGTAAACTCTATTTTGAAAAAAACAATCAAAAAAAGCCCACTGACTTTACTTTGAAGACTTAGCATCAGTCTCTGGAGGCAAACAGGGCAGCAGTCCAGAATTTTCTTGGCCGTCAGCACAAAGGAGTCTGCACATCAGTAACAAGGAGAAAAGGCAAACTTCAGCAAAAACAAAGACCTGTCCTGGTTTTAAAAGAAAGACAGAAAGAAAGAAAAACAGGACATATGATCACCTTAGTCAGCTGCCAAGTATATGAGGTAGCTCCAAAAAGAGTGTAATGTTCCATTGTAAATGAGAAACTATAATTACACCTAGCAAATCTGGAGAGAGAAATCCATGGAGCCACCGGATGCTAACTGTGGATGGGCAGTGGGGTAGAGGCCTTGAGTGAAGACAGGCCTGGAGTTACGGGCCAACGGGCGGTCCTGTCATTGTCCTTCTAGAGACCAAACCGGTTTTTTGTGAGCTCTGTAAGATGGGATACCATACAGTACTGAGATGAAACCCAGGGCTTCCAGGAGCAGGAAAGCAGGAAAAGACTCCTATGACTGTCAGATATCTCTGAAGGGAATTATTCAGTCTGATTTTCCTCTAATAACTTGTGTTGGCTTTAAAGGAAGATCAAAGAGCTGCTCGAAGGTTGTACAGGCACCCATCACGATAGGGCAGGAAGGCTGCCCATGCGGAGAACTGCTCTGGAAACTTATTCTGTAGAAGTAGAAAATCCATATGTTCTGGACCAGAATCAGGTTATACAGAAACTTCCTAAACCTATTATCCAGTCTGACAACTAGGCAATAAAAAGTCACTCTGTATTTCACATTTTTGTGGTATTTGCATTCCTTCTATCTTCTTGCTCTTGTTCTCAGCAATGAAATTAATTTCAGTGGGGAGTAAGGTTGGAAACTGGTGGCCTACCTCAGGACATGACTGTTGGTTCTGTTGTAAAGAAATAGGTTGCCAAGCACGATGGGAAGGATGTCATTATCATTTCACAACTGTGGGAGCCACCTTTACAACCTTGTTTATTTTTACAGTCCAAATATTCATGTAAGTATGTCAGTCAAAGGCATGTTTCCCTCTTTGTTCACAAAAGATCATTCATGTCACTGGATATTGGATATACCCTTTAGCCTCATCTTTATTTATTCTGTGAAGAAAGCTTCAAAGTGAACCCTATCATGAGACCAATTTCCTTTTTTGCATTTATGCAACAAGAAAACGTCATGTAGTGTTCTGATTATTATTATTATTATTATTATTATCATATATTATGGGAGTTTTATGGGAGTTAGGTAATTTTCATTTACTTTCCTAATGGAATTTATGTTTATACCTAAGTGTCCCCATCTTATTCTATGCAAAACAATCTCAAAGGAGTACTTGGCAATCTCTGAGCACTTAAACAAAGGTATCTAATATATGGAGTCATGACTCAGAAAAGAAAGCCAGGTCAGCCCATCAAAAGTCTAAGCAGATTTGGAAATCACTGATCATCTCTAGTCTGATGATTTAAAGAATCATTGGTAGAACTGTTGGTGCAATTAAGAATGAGCATGATTAAATCACAGGAGCCCTGGGCTCTGCCACAGACGAGCCTGTGGGGGAATCTCAACGGAGAATCTCCTGTCACTTGCATTCTCAAGAAGGTTGCTTGGTGCACAAAGTTAAAGCCATTCAAAAAGAGATACTGCCATTCCTCCACTCACAAAATTTTATTGCTAACAGAACGTGATATAGCAAAGAAGGAAAAGGAAAGGAGAGTGAAAGTCAGTTCACATCTATATCATTTGCTGTTGCCTTTTCATAATCACAATTCGTAAATGGCCCAATGTAAGGTAGAGTTGGTCAGCAAAAAGACGACTATGTTCATCCTGTAGAGACTTTATAAACACCATTTGCAACTCTGCTCAAAGCAGTTTGTGTTCACATCAACACCTACAAACTGAAGTGACTGTGCACTGGGGATATAGTAGAAATCAGTATCCTCTCTCTGGCACTTTACAGAGAAGTGTGGCAGGTTCCTCCTAGTGGTCCGGGACACGGGTTTCTCAGAACACATCTGCTTTAGCTTTTAAGCTTTTGGTTGGGCACCTGGTAGTTAGGGTTATCCTTAAGTACAACAGGAACTAGAAGAGAAGGAGCACATTTGAGAGAGGAGATATGATTGATTTGGGGTTGCTGTTGAGACATCCATGGGGAGATGTCCAGCAGGCAGTCAGAACTGCAAAAGGTTGAGCCATCCTGATTCTCCTCATAGTACCACAATTCCTCCTCCTGAGGCCCTCTCTCTAGCTCTTCATCATTAACCCATCCCATAAATGTGCAAATTTTATAGCATTAATTTTGAACATTCCATATACCCTGTACTTCAAGTCAGACCACTTACAATATAGCCTATAACTACTGAAAATCCACCTAGCTTTTTTTTCATATGATTCAACTTAAACATTATTTACATTATATCACTGCAAAGTTGGTTTTTAAGAAGATTCTTCATGTGATATATTTATCAACCACTAGAAAAACCAAAGTTAAATCATGAATCACCAGCAGAAAGATTCTATTATATTCAAAATGACAATTTTGTTTAAGATACAAACATTAGAGGATCTCAGTTCTCTTTCTCTCTCTGTGTTTCTCTTCTTTAGCTCCCTTCCTCTCTCTTACCTATGTATCCATATATTTATCTACAGATAACTGATGACATCCAAATTTATTTTCACAAATATTGTTATTCTATGAAATCCATCATGTGCCTTATGCTTTATTTATTAAATTGTTTAAATACTAAGTCAGGAAGACAGATAACAGTTTCTTTTAAAGTGGACCTTCTTAAAATGACAAGTCAATTTAGATAGTAGCACCAGGAAATTGAAGGCAACAAATTTGTGTTGGGGTTGAATTGAACTTTTTTTAGTTAAAACAATTTCATTGTATAACCAAATTTCTTATTGGGTTCTATGAATGACCTGTAATTTCAATTCCTTGAGGAGAATAGTCCAACTTTTAAAATTAACATACAAAATATGCAGCACAAAGACACTCTCTATATATAATATAAGCAAATTTGAACTATACAAAGGCTTCATTATGTAGGCTGATTTTAGAGGATTTTTAGCTCCAGGGGACGTTAGAAATTTTGAGTACGTTTAAGCTATGTGGCATCACTGTCCACAAATTTAATTTACCAAGAATCATAGACCTAAAAGGAATTCATTAATTCACTTTTTCTAATTAGAGTTGGACTCTACTCCTTTGTTGTAGACGTTTATATTTAATCATATGAATAGTTGATAAATACACCATTTCAAGACACTGCAGAATGAATCATTTGCTTCTTGCTTGCTCTCTCAGAATCTTGCCTAATCATAGCAACAATGTCCAAATACACAAACTCCTTTTAGTGTTGTATCACTGTGATATTCCCCAAGTTGTAAAGACCCCTCTACCAAACCACACACATGCATATTTTTTCTTTGTGTCTTAGGAGAATCCAGTGCAGTTATACACAACACAAAAACAAGATAAAAACCTGAAAGCTTTAAAAAAAAAAAAAAAACCCTGAAATCTCTGTTAGTACATACCTTCGAGATACAAGATTCCCTTACCACTTCTTCATGATTGGGTCCAGACCCTTTGTAAATTGTCCGGCCATTGAAACTTCCATCTGTTCCCTTGGGTCTCTACCCCTGACTCTGTTATGTAGTTTAACACACTTTACTCTTCAAAAATTTCCCCTGACATTCAGCCCAAATGTTCTTTAGTCTCACTCACAATTAATACTCCCCAGGACTGACCTTTGTTGGAAGTACAATAAACCATCGCTTTTTCTCCTGAGTGTTAACACTCTTTACACCCTGTGATCCCTCCCCTAACTCTTAGATGTCAGTGAAAATATTAAAGTGGACTCAAGATACACATTTCAGTGCAGCTCAGCTCTTTGATGATAACTGTTTTTAACCTTCAGAAACCAATTCGATCATTGATCCATTTGTTCAACAAATATTTTTTGAGCACCTACTGTGTACTCAGCATTGTGCTAAGCACTGAACCTAAGGGACATAGGCCTGTCGTCTGTCCTCATTTACACTATTCAAAATCCACTATTGTTGTCTGCCACATCACTCGTAGTAATAGGTTCAGCATGAATATAATTTTTTTCCTTTGCTGAAAACTTGATAATGTCTTCATAGAGTAAGTATTAGCAAATATTATATCTCAAATTGAATATCTCAATGAAAACCAGACAATTTCCCTATATTTGGTTCAAGAGTAAGACATTTTGAATATTTTATTCCAGAGGTCAGAGATTCCTTTTGTTCTCCTGTCCAACTATAAACTGCTGCATTCTTTACTCTTAACACATAAAGACTATTGCGCATAGTTTTCATTATGAGAAAACAGAAAGTCAGTGGAATTCTGTCTAATTTCTCTGATTGCTTTTATAATAGATGTAATGAAAGCCTTTAAAATGTATTCTTTAAACTCAATTTCTCAGAAGTGATTAAAAAAAAAAATCCCCAAAACACAGAAAGTGAATCAGAATAAGAGGACACTGTCCGGGCACCCTTATCAACGTATTATGTCAATGATTTATTTTCTCTGCTACTTCCAGATCCTTCATTTCATTGGTTGTAAATTCACCCAAGAAAAGGAGACGTTGATAACTCACATCCAAATGCAAGAAGACCCCAGTCCATTTTCTTCCAAAATGAATGCCTTCAGTTTTTCTCTTGCTCCCAAAGTTCTTTGCCTTCTGTGATCCTGACCATAATTCTCTTTTCCTGAAGTTCCAGGATCATTAAGAAGGTTAGAATTCATCAATTTTACTGAGTCTAATTTTATTATCCCCTGCTTTCCTAAACTGTTACTCCTTTATGGTCCCTTTGATGGTGGCAGTCCCCATCCAACAGCTACCTCACTGAAGTCTTCTGCATCATCTTTACCCATTTCCTTTCTTTATTTCACCATCATCAAGTTTTATAGATTTAGCAGTCACATGTCTCTTAACTAGGGTCATTGTTCAAGTTGAAGATGTACTTCTACAGGTGTGCTCAAACACCAAGAAGGCCCATATACAAGGAAGGAGCCTGAACTATCATGTGAACAAAGGAGGCACAGAAGAGTTTTAGGCATGAAATTACTAAAAATCACTAAAGTGAAATTACTAAAGTTCACATTTACTGAATTCAATGCTGAGTGTATAGACCAGGTTTTTCATAACTTGGCTCCAATTATTTCTCCAAATATTAATAACTGTTCCTTGATAAAAGTGTTTCATGATTAAATCAACTAGGAAATGCCAGGTTAAAAACAGATTTCTTTCCTTTTTTTTTTTTCATTTTCTTATTGTGGTAAAATATACATAACATAAAATTTATCATCTTGATTTTACTCTAAGTTACAGTTCAGTGGCACTAAGAACATTCCCGCTGTTGTCAACTCTCATTACTAACCAGCTCCAAAACATTTTCACCTTCTCAAACTGAAACTCTGTACCCATTAAACAATAACTCCCATTCTCCATTCCCCCAGTCTTTGGTAGCCACCATTTTACTTTCTGTCTCTATGAATCTGATGATTCTAGGTACCTCACATAAACAGAATTGTATGGTATTTGTTCTTCTATGATTGGCTTATTTAAGGTCTTTAAGTTTCATTCATTTTATGGCATATATCAGCATTTCCTTCCTTTTTAAGGCTGAATAATATTCCATTGTATATATGGTTGTATATCAGAATGTATATACCACATTTTACCTATCTATTCATCTGTTGATGGACATTCAGGTTGGCTACTATAAATAAGACTGCTATGAAAATTGGTGTTTAGGGGGAGCCTGGGTGGCTCAGTGGGTTAAAGCCTCTGCCTTCAGCTCAGGTGATGATCTCAGGGTCCTGGGATCGAGCCCCACATTGGGCTCTCTGCTCAGCGGGGAGCCTGCTTCCCCCTCTCTCTCTGCCTGCCTCTCTGCCTATTTGTGATCTCTGTCAAATAAATAAATAAAATCTTTAAAAATTGGTGTATAGTTAGCTTGAGTCTTTACTTTCAGGGGTTTTTTGTATGTATCCAATAGTGGAATTATTGGATTGTATAATTCTGTTTAATTTGTTGAGGTACTACCATACTACCAATAGGTTTTTTTTTTTTGGTTGTATGATCTTTTAATAAGCAAGAATATATTATGATTTTCTAAGAGGGACACTTACTAGGAGCACTGCTTAGCCACTAGCTTTATTTGACTATGAAGTCTTTTCAACTTGCAGGTAAAAGTGCATAAAGGAGTACAGCTGGAAAAAGGAAAAACAATCTTACCAAACTACAAAGTATGTGCAGATAATAGTGAATATTTTGCCATCCAGATACCCCACAGAACTTCCTACCATCTCTTACAAAGAGATACCCTTTTATTGTTTGAAGCTTATGTGCACCCTCGAGAAATCTATGTGCTATTTGAATTTACCTAACGCTAAGAGAAAGTTTTGTTCAGAATTTGGTAATACATAAGTGCAGTTGAACAAAGAGATAAAAAGAGACAAAAGGACACATAAGAAAAAGGAGAAGGAAAAGAAAAGTAAATATCTTAAAGCACTTAGAATGCTCTGGTCAAATAATAAGTACTATATTCATGTTTATTAAGTAAAGGAAAGAAAAACTGTTTAAGTGAAAGTATTTTTTAATGTTTTTAAATTTATTTTAGAAAGAGAGAGAGAGAGATCAGGGGAAGGGACAGAGGAAGAGGAAGAGAGAATCCTCAACCAGACTTCCCACTGGAGTCTGATGTGGGGCTCGATCCCAGGGCCCTGAGATCATATCCTGAGCTGAAATCAAGAGTTGAGGTTTAACCGACTGAGTCACCAAAGAGCCCCAAGTGAAAGTATTTTCAAAACAACAGAGATGGGAAAACACATGTTGTATGTTCCTGAATTTCAGGGCATGGCAGGGCTAGATGCTTTCCACTCCTCAAAAGGCAGGAGAAGAATGAGAGGCGTTAAAGACCATTCCTTGAACCTCTCCCTACTCAGTAGCATTGAAGCTGTTTTTGATAAATATCCAGTGTCTGGAAAGTTAAAATATTTCATTCATGGTTCTTAGATTTTTGCTAGTCTGCAGGAAGATTAAAATGGGGGAAGGAAATGTTGGAATTTTAATTAGGTACTTCATCCCTCTCAATATGGAAGGAATTAATGTTGCATCAGTAACAAGATTATATATTTCTATTATAACTTGTACTGACCTAAAAGCAACCATCTGAGTTATAATTCTTTCTGTCTTCTGTACACAAATTCACTTGTTTTGGTTCATTAATCAAAACCACCTGGTAATATAAAACAAATTGGACTATTAAAGAAATGCTACAAACTCATATGCATTAAGACTGGAGCACATGCTACCTAAAGATGGTCCATCCCCTCTGCCTGTGTGTTGGGGGAATCTGCCAGTGAGAATTAAACACTATGTTCCTTATTAGAGTCCATCATGATAACACCTAATCATACAAGCAGTGCTCAATTTCTACAGCAAGGTAAAAGAAATGATGCCCAGTATCAACCTTGGAAACTGGTATATCCTAACAAAAGTGACTGTTAACATTATTTGCATTTTTCTATATACATATGCATTTACCAATTTCAGAACACATATATGCCTTTGATGAGTAATTATCAATAAAAAAAAGTCACTCCTATAGAAGGAACATTTGGCTATTCACAGTTGAGACACACAGAAGATTCATATAATGTTATGTATAACTTCCCACATATGTTATCAATTATTTGAAATATACTTAACAGAAAACATACTGCAAATAAAATGCCATGAAAGCAAACATGTTTTCTGAATAACGACATTTGTTTTTACAAATCATGAATTCCCTTAAAATCTGGCCAAATGAGGCTAAATTATCAAATGGACTGAATGGGAAGACTGACATTGTTTTCACAAAAGCAATATTCCAGGAGAGAGCAAATGAATTCTGTAAATTGAGTTGGTATAAATCCATGTGCAGCAGCAGGAAGGCAGGCAAAGCCTGGGATCAGAGGAATCAAGATGGCTAGATCTGGGACATAAATGAGAAATTGACATTGTCTCTCTAATGTTAAATCTTATTTTTCATAAAAGCCATGACACTAGGTTGTTGACTCTTAGGCTGCCACACCAACTAAGGTCCCTTTTGTTTCAAGCCTCCACATCAAGATTCTTGTCCTTTGAGAAATAACAGAAGAACCTGTAAGTTTCTATAAGGGTCTCTTAGTTTCTATCTACAGAGATAGAATCTTCCATTTCAAATCAGAAACTGACCTAGCTATACATGGAATATGTTACAAGTTCCCCCATTGAAATGGGCAAAATCATCAAATTTTCTGGCTTTTTAAAACATAGGGTATACAAAGTTCAAGACTCCCGCATGATCCCAGGGTTCTGGGATCGAGCCCCAGCATCAGGCTCTCTGCTTAGTGGGGAGTCAGCTTCTCCCTCTCCCTCTGCCTGCCACTCCCACTGCTTGTGTTCTCTCTCTCTCTCTCTCTCTCTCCCTCTGTCGAATAAATAAATAAAATCTTAAAAAAAAAAAAAGAAAAAAAACAAAGGTCAAGACTCCCTTATTGTGCTAGTAACTCTAAGATGGCTTTAATAATAATATACTGAAGACTACTTATAACATTTATTTATTCCTGATATATTTATGAAACACTTACAATGTGCCAGATACTAGTCTGGGTGCTGAGGCTACCGCATGGGGGGAAAAAAAGAAAAAAACTCACTGTACTCATAGACTTTGGGAGAGTTAGGGGAGACACCAGACAATATACAAGATGAACTGCATGGATAATGTGTGAAATGGGGACAATAATGAAATAAATATAATGAAAACTCAATGGAAAAAGGCAAAAAAGGTGGGAAGAGTTGCAATGTTAAATAGGACGGCCAGGGAAACAGCAAGTGTACAGTCCATGAGGTCAGAGAGCACATTGGTGCGTTCAGATATCAGCAAGAAGCCTCCAAGTGGCCGGAGCAGGTGAAGTCAGAAGTGACGACACGGTAGGGTGCAGGGAGCAAATCTTGGGACGCCTCCTGTAGAAGTCTCTACACTGTCACCCCAGCCTTCTGCAGATCTGTGCTACCCAGGACACCACTCGTATGGAATTCAACACGAATGATGACTCTGGCCTAGAAATCTGTGTTTCTGCCAGCCATTGTGAGGACTTCACATTTGTGCATTTTCCAGTTGTTGCAAATAAAGTTATTGTGCTTCTTTATGACTGTGGAAGCAACACTGAAGAGTATGAAATCTAAATGACATGTCACTTCTTAATCAGAAAGGGCCACAATTCACATCCTAGCTTGAAATTGTCCTTATTAAGCACAGTACCTCACCCCTAGGTCATATAAAGGCCACCTTGAAGTAGCAGTTTTCATCATCTGTGCTTTCGTTTCAGTCTTCATGTGATTATCAAAGTTAAATCCTCTCATTGTTATTTTACCTACACATCAGTATGACCCGTTTAAATTCCCAAGTATCTTCTCTGGAAATTGGAAAATGGTTATTGCATGTGGAACACCATCAACAGGTGATTAGAGCAGCCAATTTGGTCGATGGCGATAAGCAATTGAAGTTGAGACTTTCATCTAGCACAGCTGTGGAAATATCCTGTGTAAACAAGGTCACACAACACCCATACTCTTCTGCCAATACACATGGCCACAGTAAATTGGTCTAAGAGCCATCTCACTCTGGCCCTTTTCCAACTCAGTGATGAATCCGTTTATCAAAATCACTGGCAGGTAAATGTTCTAAGACCTTGACCAGGGTATTCCTTAAACTTTAAGAGATGGAACACTTTGTAATGTATTTTCAAATTGAAAGTCACTTATCCTCTTAGCACCCCAAGAGGGTTTATGAACCAAATGCATGCTAAGAAATATTTTGAAAAGAACCAGTTAGGGCTTAGATGGAAAGCTTCAGTGTGGATTGTGGTATACTCCCAATTCTATCTAAAATAGGTTTTCAGAATTAAAAGTTTAGGGTCCTGTTTACTCAGGGAAAAAGAAAAGTGAAGCTGAAGTACTGGAAGTGGGATGCAGTGAAACTCTAGGATTTCATCCAACTATTGCTTGGAAATGAAAATTCCCTAATGGGAATAGGCCTTTGAAATGGGACATCTGGGTTTTACTAAGTGGATAATTAAAAGTTTGAAATCTTGCCTGGAAAATGGGACAAGGGCTCAAATTACCAAGATAGGTGAGACATTCCCCACTGTCTTTATCATAAGAATGGCAGGGGTCCAGGCTCTAACAAAGCAAGGCAGAGAATGTGTGGAGCATTAAACCACCCAAGGATAAAGGGAACTTTGGAATCTGATTTCTAGGGGATATTTGTCAGAAAACATGCTATACTTCCTGCAGCTAATGAAATATCTGTGTTCCAAGTCCAGCATGGAATGACTAATGCTCAGCCAGGTAAATCGTCATCCTAAAGCACATTCCGGACTCATGATCAAGACTACTCTTTCCCAAATCATGATCAGGATTTGGGCTTTCCATGGGAATGGCCATGCACCAGCTCAGAATGAATGTCATCATCTAGTAGTCTAACTGGGTCACCAACTAAAGCATATAGATGAACCTCTGGGGCTCAAATTTAAGTAGAAACATCTGGTTGTGCTTTTTTCTGATAATAAATAAGATTTAATATAATATAAGATAATAAATAAGATGAGAATTCAATTAAATATAGACTTCGGGTTGCTGTCCCAAACCAGCTTCTCCCCATATTATACATAAATATGTATACATATTAAACATACACATTTTTCTGTAACCTTTTTGTTTAAAGAACACTGCATAGGGCACCTAGCTGGGTTGATGGATTAGAAATAATGGACATAGAAGAATGTTCAGGAAAAATTACTACTGTATCGCCATGTTCTAGGATGTGTCTCCTAATAATGACATTCTACACAGCAGGATATGCCATCCATTGGGACAACTTATAATGCCATCTGACAGTTAACATTAGTATCTTTAGGGTCTCTGCATCACAATCCTCCAGGAGGCCATGAAGAATCATGGTTCAAAGCTTAAAATGTATCACTCCACATGCAATTTTGTAAAATAGTAGGAAAAGTATAATTTTATAAAATAGTAGGAAAAGTATAATATTATGGTAGAAATGTGAGCATTGTGCCATGCTAAGAAAATGTTTAGTTAGTTAGTAAGTGTGAATTAGTTTTAATTTGGCACCCAAAGTAAAAATTTCCCTAGGCTAAGCGCTAATGCACATTAGTGCTTCACAATTAGAATTCAGAAATATTCAGCATTTGTCCTAATGTTGCAAATCTTCTAGGAAAAAAAAAATTTTAAACAAATCTATTTCAATCTTATAGTAAATTCTGACATCAGTTTATTCTTTTTGCCATACACTAAAAGGGATGTATGCGTGTAAAAGAATAGATTAAAAAACAAAGCAAGAGAAATTTCTAAGTTTGATCTTGTCTATTCTACTGTTTGTGACATTGAGAAACATGGTGAAGCTCTCTGGGTTTCAGTTCTTCTTTGTACAAGAACTATAGTATGGCTCTTCTGTTTCAGTAATCTTTATTAGAAATTGTTTAATATTTTACAAAAAGCAATTAAACAAACAAACCTGGAACATCTGGGTGGCTCAGTCGCTTAAGCGTCTACCTTCACCTCAGGTCATGATCCCAGGGTCCCGGGATCAAGTCTCCCCGCTCAGCAGAGAGTCTGTTTTTCTCTCTGCCTGCTGTTCTCTCTGTCTCTCTCTCTCTCTCTCTCCCTCTCTCTCTCTCTGACAAATTAAAAAAAAAAAAATCTTTTAAAAAATAAATAAAATAAGCAACCAAACCATAACACTAGGCCAAGGACCCAATAACTTGTTCACCATCTGCCTATCTTTGCCTGATGGCCTAGTCCCATTTTTTAGGCCAGGACATTCTGGAGGTAAGTTAAGTGAGACCACACATCTCTTTCCTCGCTTTCAGATCAATGAGAATACTCCAAACATCTTACCAGCCAGGATATGTCAGTTGAGTTGGCACCTCATTGAACCATCTTTGAACTTAGGTCCTGACCAGGAAGATTTCAGTGCAGGACAGAACAATAGAAAGGTGCTTTCCAAATACTCATACCAGCTGTGGATAGGCATAACTGAGGAAAAACATCTGGAGACCGCTGGGTCCCACACTCTGACAGAGGAGGACGTTGCCATAAACTACCTCCTCATCCCAGCACACATTATATCCCCAGGGTCGATGTCCATTATCCCACTTATATCACCAGCAGCCACTAATACCATCATTCCATATCATTCTGGTCCTTTCTTTAAAGAGAGATTACTATTTACTATGACATCCCTATGTCAAGGCATCAGATGGCCCAAGATAATATTCATTTTGTGTCCTCTCTCTGCACTAATTTTCATTCACTTACACCTATGCCCACACTTGCCTTAAACAGAACAGAGGGACAGGGAACAGAAAATGAGAACCTATATATTCAAATTGAGTTATTTTGGTGTCATATCCTAGCTACTACTTCAGATGGATATTAAGAGTAAGACCTTATTGGGAACCTAGAATGAATACTGTGAACCATCAAAGAAATCCATCCCTTTGCTTACTCTGACTTTTTGCTTGAATAAATCAACATGTTCTGTTTGTATCCAGTTGCATGACTAGAGCATAATGTCTCAGATTCTGGATTTCTTCAAATTCCTTATTTTTAAAATGATCACTTTTGTAATAGACTAAAAATGGTGCTATTTTTCTCCCCACTGAAGGTATCATAGATTCATTTTTTAAAAGTTTTGTTTTTAAGAAAAGTCGTTGAAACATAACTTCTTAACAGATGCTAAAACTTAACCTAACTGGACTCTGAACATGACATCTTGAAATAAATAAAGCAATACAATGCATTTAAAAACTTTAAAAAGCTCAGTAGACGTAAAAGTAATTTGCCCCATAAAGTTCAATGCTGAGGTCTGGGCATCCTTTTGTGGTTTAAAAGACTCCAGAATCGAATAAAGGTATAAAATACAAGGCCAGTACAAATAAACCTTTTAAGTGTTTTGTTTTGTTTCAAATACGAGTGATACAATGACTAAATGAAACTATCATGAAATCTCAAAGCATGAAAAATAGTTTCAGCATGCTTAAACAATCCAAATGCAGGTAGGATCTCTGAGATCCACCCCCACCCCCAATCTCACTATGAAAATCGTGGCTGTAATCAACCCTTCACTCCAATTCTGAACACAACAGTATAAATGTTGAAGACTTGCCTGGTGCTTCCTAAGTTTACCCTATAATTTAACGTCCTTGAAGAAATTCAAAAGGAAGGATAGAACGAACCCCATTCTTCCTAACTCACAAATTTGCAGAGACACGGGCAGCAGTGTGGGGGCGCTGTCTGCAGGCTCTGGAGCCCAAGAACTGGATGCCTGTGAGAGACCCCCGGGGAGTACACTCCCAGAGTTTGCTTAAGGTCACAAATTCTCTCTTGCACTTCTGTAAATACCAGGAAGACGTAAACATGAAGAAAGAAAAGAAAAAGAAAAAAAAAAAAAAAAGTCACCAGCAGAGCAAAAAGAGGTAATGAAGAAGAATAGACTGGAATTAGGAAGAGAGAAGTTTTAGCCTAAACATCAAGGGGGAAAAAAAAGAACTTACTGATAATAAATCCACTGGATTAGAGTACTGAGTGATTTTAAAAGATATAAAAATCTCAAAACTATTTAAAACTGATGATTTATGAAAAAGTACAGATACTGTTACAAAGGACCAAGGCTCCAGTAGCTCGTAGAGGAGAATGTAGCTATTGATTATACACCTTGTTTTATGATTTAGCATTTTGGGGGATGTTCTTTGACACTGAAAATCCCTAGTATTTGCATAGCCCTTACAATTGTTGATCTAAGCACTTGAGACACATTAACTTATGTTATCCTCACAATAACCCTACAAAAGAATTTTGATTTTGTTCATTTTTACAGGTGAGAAATGGAGCCACCAAGGAGCTAAGTAACTTGCCCAAAGTCACACCAGCAACTGAGCTGTGGAAAGATTCAAACAGGAATATGGCATGAGTACTCCTGTGTGGAGAGGAGCAGAATAAATACCTTGGTTTAAAATACCAAGTTGTTATACAGCTAAATTCATAGTTCAGCAATTATCCCTATGCATGGCCAAATGAGACAAAATTATGAAACATGTAAAATTTGTCTACTTAGTATCTTTTTCTGTCCATCTTTTGAGACTAGTCCTTCCTTAGAAAGCTCCTCCCACAGCTCTTGGCAACTAGAATCTTCTTTTTTTTTTAACCTTTCTTCATAACAGTTGTAAAATGTCAGGTGTAAAATGATTTAATAAACATGTTCCAATGAAGGAAAAGTGACCATGGCCTTCTAGTATATAATTGATATTTAATGATGGTAGGCAATAATGGTAAGGTATTTCCTCTTCCCAAAATATATTATTGACTTTCTAGCATCAAAAATTCTGGAATTTGTCAGAGATGGACTTAAAACCTTCACATTGGATGGGGTGCCTGAGTGGCTCAGTGGTTTAAGTGCCCAACTCTTGATTTCAGCTCAGCTCATGATCTCCAGGTTGTGAGATCCAGCCCTGCGTCAGGCTCTGCACTCAGCAAAGAGTCTGCAAAGGTTTCTCTCTCCTTCTCCCTCTGCTCCCCCACCTTAAATAAATAAATAGATAGATAGATACATAAATAAAATCTTTAAAAAAAAAACCTTTACATTGGTCTTTGCATAACTAAAAAAATAACTTCACATTTAATGTAATATGTTTGCAAAGCTAATCTCGCTTGCCTGTGCTCAAGTTAGTTGTAAAGAGAGACAGAGGGATGGGAAAAGGACATAGATAATATTGCAGAAGATTAAAACAAAGGTTAACGCACCATTTGATTGGGAGCGGGGAGGTAGAGGCAATTTCTGGGATAGGGGGTGGAAAGAGTGAGTGAGGAAAGACAATCCTACACAATGGAATTTCTACACCGCAGCATTCCACAAAAACCAAGAGCCAGCTCAGCAGGGAACATCTGCCAGTTGCTTCCAAATGAAGGAGAATCATTCTTCCAATGAGAAAATAGTGATGAAGGATCATCTCGGACTGGGAATAAAATTGAATTTTTACAGTGCCAACATCAGGCTTATTTTTTAAACATTCCCTCAACATTTGTATGTGCGGTGAGAGAAAGAGGAGCAGGAAGGCAGTTCCTCAGAATTAAAAGCATATTGTAAGAATGGTTCCATTAAGCGTCTAACTTAAAATACAGAAGTTTTATTAGGTTGAGCCGTATAATATTGCCATTTCTGTAAACCAAAAAATAGTTAAATAAAAGCAATTTCACGTGGTTCAAACTAAAAGAATGTCTTACTAATCAATTTATAGCTATATATAGCATTACCTACTATTTGTAGGTTGTGTTTGTTATAAAGTGACTTTCCTCTGGTCACACAGCTGGCAAATGGGAAGTTTTCTGACATGTGAAGTCTCCTTTTAACAGACCATGAGTGTTTTCCCTACAGCATTTATTCATTCAGCAATTATACACTATTTGAACATTTACCATGCCATGTACCATACATACAAAGGTCATTGTTTCACCTGGAAGGATCCCTTGCTATTTTTCCCCCAACTGTTGGCTCCCAAGAACAATCAACTGCAAAGATTTGAGTTTGTCCAGTGGGAGTCAGAGTGAACTTGTAGGGGGATGAATGGAGATAAGAAATGACGAAAAGGAGATGCAGACCTCATAACAAGATTTGTTTGTTTGTTTCCCAAGAAAACACATATGCATTTTAGATAGCATGATGAGCTAAGAAAGGGAGGCTAGTCTGGGCAGGCACAGCTTTAAAAGAAGGCCATCCAGTCCTGCCCTGTAGTCATAGCCTACCTGGCCTGAAAAAGACCTGCCATGGGGTGGGACAGTAATGCTGGAGACAGAAAACTATCCTTCCTAGGGCAGTGGGATATGAGCTTTGCATCAGCAGCATTAGCATCACTCCGGCATTGGTTAGAAATGCACATTCTCAGGCCCCACCCCAGACCTACGGAATCAGAAATGCTGGGGGTGTGGCCCAGCAATCTGAGTTTCACTAGCCCTGCAAGAGATTTGCTGGTGCAACAGGATGAGGAACCCTGCTTTAGGGAAAATGAGAGATCCTGCTGGGGTTTACAAAGGTGACTCAGTAGATTAAGTGTCTGCCTTAGGCTCAGGTCATGATCTCAGGATCCTGGGATTGAGCCCCACATCAAGCCCCGCGTCAGGTTTCCTGCTCAGCGGGGAGTCTGCTTCTCTCTCTCACTCTTTCTCTCTGTTTCTGTCAAATAAGTGATGTGATATGATATGATATGATATGATGAGATGATATGATAGATACGAAGGTTAAGGGAGTACAGGAACTCAAAGGAAAGCAAAAGAATGCTCCAGTCAGAAATACAAAACCTATGAAGTTCCCCATTTTTTTAATAAACAAGCATGAGGTTCTCAGCCAGTGGGCCCTGAGTCAAGGAAAAAAGGAAATACATGTAACAACAACTAACACTTACTGAGAGCTTACTATGATCCCAGTTATCGGCTAAGTACTTCCTGTAGGTTCATTTACTCCACAAGACAATCTTAGAGAGCAGCTATTTAGCAGATAAAGCAACTGGAGAGAAATAAAATAACTGATCAGCTAAATAACTTCCAATTTCCCATGCATCGAACAAGTCATGGAACTAATTGGAAGTGAGGCAGTCTGATTCCACTCCACTGTCTCACTAAAGATCACAAGACACCTTAATGCATCAGAGCTCTCATTCCCAGTATGAAAGCATGCCCATTCTCTATACATTGTTCAGTGAAAAGACTGTAGCTCCCACAATAAGGTGAGAGAGAGAAGAAGAATGTATACTTTCTTTGCTGAGCTTCCACACAAACCAAATACTCTTTCCTTTTAATTTAGGGAAAAGCATCCATCGGAGAACAAAGGATGTAGCTCCACCTAGTGGATAAATGTCCCCACTTACTTAGAAACGCCTTTCCATTGTGCAAAGAGCACAGTAATGAAAATAGAAGCTACTCCTGACAAATCGCTACAAAGGCAGCAAGCCCAGCTAGGAGCGGAGAATTGGTTCAAGAAGCGAGCTGAGTGGTACTCCTCTTCGGTCATGACCCTGTTCTGTGAGCTGCCTGTGCAACGGCCCATTTTGGAGGAACACAAGAAAGGACACGCCCAGCTAGGAATCCTGTTATCCCCTAAAACTCTCTGGGCACTGCTTTCCAAATCTGTGAATGCAGAAAACGCCATCTGACTTCTGTGGGTCTTACTGTAGGGATGGTAAAGAAGGATTATGTGTGTAAATAGAAAATGCTAATTCTGCTTAACTAGAACAAACCCCAGTTAGGCTTCATTGAATTAGACACCTTTTCATTCTCTGCACATTCTTCTAAGATGTATAAGAATGCAGATAAAGAGGGCTCCTAGGTAGCTCCGTTGCTTGAGCAACTGCCTTTGGTTCTGGTCTTGATCCTGGAGTCCTGGAAGAGTCCGGAGTCAGGCTCCCTGCTGGGGGCGGGGAGCTGTTTCTCCCTCTGACCTTCCTTCACTCATGCTCACTCTCTCTCTCATTCTCTCTCTCAAATAAATAAATAAAATCTTAAAAAAAAAAAAAAGAGTGCTGATAAAGAAATGGAACACAGGACAGTGAAGCAATTTGCCTTAGTCTATTTAGTGACAGGAAGATCAAAATGACAGATTTTACCACATTTAATCCAACTATAGATCCAGATCCCCCAAGAAA
Source organism: Martes martes (assembly GCF_963455335.1). Taxonomy (NCBI): domain Eukaryota; kingdom Metazoa; phylum Chordata; class Mammalia; order Carnivora; family Mustelidae; genus Martes; species Martes martes. The sequence goes on from NC_137893.1 coordinate 39,469,502, forward strand.
AGCGGTCATTGCTCCTGGCCTGTGCTCCAGAAGTCATTCAGATTCTTCAGGTAAAACTGCAACTTCCTCTTACTCCATGACCTGCCCCAAACAGATAAAATTCCAATCTGCTTTTCCAAGCCACCCACAGCAACAACCTTTTTCCAAAGTATAGAAAATATCTGTTATATGATGAGAGGGCTCTATGTTGCCTCAAGCTTAGGAGACACACTGGATTGGAAAAAAACCAAAACAAAAACAAAACCCTGTCGACTGAATCCAGAGCCTTCTAGCTGTTTAGATGATGAATCTCCAAAGGAAGGGTCTGGTCCACTCCATTTGCTCAGGTATCTGGCCAAGGATCATTTCTTTCTTTTTTTTTTTTTGTCATTTTTTTTAATTAAATTTTTTATTTATTTTCAGCGTAACAGTATTCATTGTTTTTTCACCACACCCAGTGCTCCATGCAATCTGTGCCCTCCCTAATACCCACCACCTGGTTCCCCCACCCTCCCACCCCGCCTCTTCAAAACCCTCAGGTTGTTTTTCAGAGTCCATAGTCTCTCATGGTTCACCTCCCCTTCCAATTTCCCTCAACTCCCTTCTCCTCTCCATCTACCCTTGTCCTCTATATTATTTGTTATGCTCCACCAATAAGTGAAACCATATGATACTTGACTTCCTCTGTTTGACTTATTTCACTCAGCATAATCTCTTCCAGTCCTGTCCATGTTGCTACAAAAGTTGGGTATTCGTCCTTTCTGATGGAGGCATAATACTCCATAGTGTATATGGACCACATCTTCCTTATCCATTCATCCGTTGAAGGGCATCTTGGTTCTTTCCACAGTTTGGCAACCGTGGCCTTTGCTGCTATAAACATTGGGGTACAGATGGCCCTTCTTTTCACTACATCTGTATCTTTGGGGTAAATACCCAGCAGTGCAATTGCAGGGTCATAGGGAAGATCTATTTTGAATTTCCTGAGGAATCTCCACACTGTTCTCCACCATTTCTTTCATTTTTGGCAGAGTACACAGAAGAACTGGCAATCAGGGGGACACAAAACAAGGAAACCCTAACCTGGTGAGTGGTGAGCTTCTCACAAACTCTCCTCTCTTAATTCACATCCTAGAACAATGCAGTCAAGCAGACTGTTCAGGTCAGTGTGGTGACTTCAGTCACCAGTATTCAAGATATCCAAAATAACATGTCTCTGAGGGAAGCTAAATTTCTGTTGTAATTTTCCAATATAATTACAGGCAGTTCCTTCTTATTGGCTAGCTCCACCAGTCCAGGGAAATGAGATCTCTTTCAGGCCTTCACAGATAAAAAAAAAAAAAAAAAAAAAGACAATCTTTTTCCATCTCCTCCTTGGCACACATCTCTGAGTACTGCCGTCTGGCCCCTCTATAGTTCTAGAGGCCCCCTCCTGTCTCTGAGGGCTGATTCTTCCCTTCAGCAATTAAAGATATGTTTGGTGGCCTGGCAGACAGGAGTTCTGGGAATTCAAGGAGACATAAGACAGGGTCTCTGCTCCTGGAGAGCCTAAATTCTTATTTCTGGGATTGCGTTTATCGGCTCAGCTGCTGGCTTTGTCATCTGACTCAGAGGACTGTAGATCATTTGTGGGGTTCTTCTGTTCCCTCGGTAGCAGCCAAGGGGCCCTACAGCAGCTTTACTCTGGATTTTCCCATGGTTTCCCATCATACCCACAACTGTCACCTCTGCCCTTGCTTTTTTGCTGAGCTGGCCTGTGGCCACTGTTGGAGCTTCACTTATTTTTTTTTTTCAAGATTTTATTTAGTTATTTGAGAGAGAGAGAGAAGGAGAGAGAGCATGAGCAGGGGGAGAGGCTGAGGGAGAAGCAGACTCCCTGCTGAGCAGGGAGCCTGATGTGGGGCTGGATCCTAGGACCCCAGGATTATGACCTGAGCTGAAGGCAGATGCTTAACCGACTGAGCCACCCAGGTGCCCCTCACTTGTGATCTTTGCTTGTGTTTACCATTGCCTCTCCATGACATGGCTACTCCCTCCTTGATAATGGGAAAGCCTGCTTCTACGTTTCTACGATTTTGCAGAAACAGGCACCAGAGGGAGAGAGAGAGACATAGAGGTAGAGGTTCCAGTCACTGCAATATTGGTTTTCTCTTCAGTTCTGTAAAACCAGGAAGCTAAGGAGCTGTCACCCAGTCCTCCTCTTCCACAAGTGGACTCTGCCCAGACTTGGAGAGGAGCTGCAGTGCCATTCTGACCGCAGCCCGAGGCAGTGGCCTCACAGCCCTTCCACACCCATAGCAGCCTGCGGCCAGCCGACGTGGAAGTCCTACTCTGGAGACCCTTTCCAATCACGGCCTATACCTATCCCTGCAGCTCTCCTCCCCACCCAGACAGGATTTTTCTTGGATCACTTCAATTTGACAGAAATGTGCCTCTTTCAAAGTCATTCCTGGGAAGGAGAGAGGGAAGGGAATTTTATTCTTCCTTTCCTCCCTTCTGAGCTGCACAGTGCATTTGCCCTGGGCTCAGATCAGGTTGTTAACATAATTGTGGACTTTCCCAGGAACAGAACTGCCATTTTTTTTTTTTAAGATTTATTCATTTATTTTAGAGAGAGAGAGAGAATCTCAAGCAGACTCCCCACGAGTGTGGAGCCTGACGTGGGGCTCAACTCCACAACGCTAAGATCATGACCTGAGTAGAAATTAAGAGTAGGATGCCGAACCGATTGAGCCTCCCTGGCGCCCCCAGAACTGCCATTTGTAACCTCACTTCTGGGAGATATGGCAATGCCTAGAGCACAGGTTCAGGCATGGGGGGTAGGGGGGCTGTGAAGTAAGTCTATTTGGTGATTGAAGGGATACGTGCAAGGTTCACCCTACCTTCTGATGTGTAAACTTCTGAAATGAAAGCGTATGAGTTGGGCGACTTGATTTATTTACTTATTAAAGATTTTATTTATTTATTTGAGAGAGAGAGAGAGAGCATGAGAAGGGGTAGGGTCAGAGGGAGAAGCCGACTCTGTTCTGAGCAGGGACTCTGTTCTGACTCTGTAGGACTCGATCGTGGGACTCTGAGATCATGACCTGAGCTGAAGGCAGTAGCTTAACCAACTGAGCCAGCCAGGCACCTGGGAGTTTTTTTTTTTTATTTAGGCACTGATTGAATGATCCTCTAAACCCACTGAAAATAAAAGATTAAGGATGGTCTGAAAGGAAACCTTATTATAGAGGACTTCAAACGTGAGACGGGTAGAAAGGCAAACTGCAGCTCCCAGGTCATGGGTGGCAGAGAGCCCCGTACCAGAGACACAAAGTTGACCTCTGACAACCCAAGCAGCAACAGTCTTGCCCCTGATAAGTCTTGGTCCTTCCTCTGTATGCCAGGATAATAGCAGTTGCCAGCCTCATGCCTTGCTTTGAAAGGATGCTGACTCCTGCCTGAGATAATCAGAGGAAGAAAGCTCCAGTCTAAATTCCAAAAGAAAATTAGATACTTAAATGTCAGCTTTTTTTCTCTCTTACCATTGAATGTATTATGTGGACAAAGATAAAAAAGGACCTTCAAGAAGTTTCAAAAGTTCATTGTTCTTAGGAATAAACACCGAATTCTTTAACATGGTCTTCAGGGTCCTATGCTTCCCATTGGCCTCCCAAGCCTTGTGTCAAATCCTCTTTCAGACCCTCCCAGGCACCATGCTACTTCCTGCCCCAGAATCTTTGCACAGCTGTTCCCTCTGCCTAGAACTCACTTACTTTTCCGCAACTGTCTATACCCCCGTTCACCCAATGAAGGTCTATGTACTCATCAGTGTGAAGCTCAAATACCACCTCCTCAAGCACTCCTTCTCCTACCCCTGACATATACTTTCATAGCACCCTTTGTTCCTAGTGCTTTTCATAAAGAAGAGTAAGTAGTTAACTGTATAATTGGCTGATTTGTGCCTATCTCCCCCCACCACACAGCAGAAAGAATTGCAAATGAAGGCAGCCAATTCTGAAATGAAAGAAAAAAGAAACAGCAGATCCTTAAAATGAATTTGAAAGAAACTTCCCTCAGGTCATGCCTTCTACAGAGAGAGGGTACTTCATAGGATCACAAACACAAACTCTGGAGTCAGACTGCCTGGACTGTCATCTCAGCTCTGCCATTTAGCAACTGTGTGATTTGGGGAAATCTGCCCAACGTCTCTTTTTCAGATTCCTTCTTGGAAAAATGACCTATTTGCACCATGTAACCTCTAACTCTGCTATTTGTTTTGTTTTGTCTTATTTTTTGAACTTTCAACCAGATGGTAAGCTACCTGAAGACATGGTCTGCTTGGAATAAACTTGTATCTCCTACTGGGCTGGACAGAGTCCTCTGTCCATGGTTTGGAGTTGCGGAGTTTATTTCAGTCCTTTAAAATGAGTGGAGGTAAGCCCTATGCTTTCAATGACCATTCAGTGCTCTGAAACTGTTTGGGTGCTATTATTTCCATTTTCAAAGCAGTAAATACAATATGATCTAGATACTGTGAAGATAATGGATTTATTTTGCAAAAATTGTTATGTTGGAGTTGCCGTATCTACCTTTGCCTTCCCTAATGTTCTTCTTCCCCCCCAAACTCAGAAACAGGAACATAGATCATCCCTCTTAATGGAATACTTTCCAAAATGTTCATGTGGTATGAGGTAGATACAGATATATATATACCTATATATAGATACACACACACACACACACACACACACAGACATATGCACAGATATACCTATACCTGAAAGCGTACACACACACACACATGGGGCACACACACACATATAAGTGTAATCTCACCTTATTTTGCCCTGATAACTTTATTTACCAGAAAGAACCATCAATGTGTTGAGAGCACCACTCAACATAATTACAATCAGAAGGATCCAAATTCTGACACTGCAATCACTCAAACTTTGGATTTCTTCCTAAATCCTAATATTCAAATGTCTTCATGACCAGCCACATCTTCCCAAAATACACAACAGGAAGTGAAAGAAGACAGACAGTGTGAGTGAAGCTCGTATCATTATATTTCCTAATTGGCTGTTCCCTGCACAATCTGGTTTAGGAGGGCAGCTCTGAAATGCTGAATGTCGTTCCCACCACATATTATTGGTCTTGCCTACTCTTATAAAACATATGGATATGCATAAATATTTAGAATGAAATGCAACAGCCTACATAATTAGATCACTAGAAAAGCAGGGAAACAGAATTGAGGTTGTCTCTGAGTACCAGGCCCAGTTGTTTCAAATTGGTCACCATAGGACCAGTTAGGGAATGACACCATCTGATCTTCCCCATGGCTGCAAGGAATAAATTGGCCATATGACAATCCAGGATAACCCAGGGTCTCAAATATCCTCGGTCCATAAATTCTACTAGCCTGCTTGCCTCCACACTCGATGCACATCTCTCTAGCTGTTTGTGGTAGTTCAGATATAAAGGCAGGAACAAAGACTGGGTATAGATCTGCTAATGAAAATTTACTCAAGTCCAAGTTTGGCACCTGACTCATTTGTCCCCTCCAATGAATGATTCCACCTGATATTACTGCAAAGCAACATTTGCTTTTATTTGTTTCTATTTATCTACTATAGATTTTAAATGATTTTGCTTACATTTTAATCCCCAAGTTCATGAGATAATTTATTACCTGATATCTACAAAGTGACTCCATTTACTATTATTATAACCGTGTCATTCTTCCAAAGCTTCACCCTGGAATATTATGACAAAATAGCAAGAACATAATTTTAACACACATAAAAATTATTACCATGCAGCTGTGCAAGTATTTCTTTCCTGTCCTGAGGTCCACAATCAATTCTATTTGTTCATGCTACACAAAGAGAGTAATAATTTAACACCCCTTGATTTTTTTCTCATTCCTGAAATCTATTCAGGGGGTAGTAAAAGGCCTTAAAAGCCTAAGCTTTGTGCCAAATATCTGCAATAGTCTTTCTGCAAAAACTCAAATGAAATAATTAAGAAGCTGCTTAAGCAACCATTTGCCACAAACCAGATTGAGGGATTTGAAATATGTACAAATATTTTTAAATAACCCCCCAAAGGGGAAATTCGTACTAATAAGTGAGGACGGCAGCAGCCCCTGCTGCCGCTCTGCATCCTGGGAGTACATATGAGTAAATACAAGCACATTCCAACATTTTTCTTCTTCCCTGAGGTATCTGAAAGAAATACTCTGATTTTAACTGCTACAAATCTGGGGCAGAGCCTTTTCTAATAAGATTTCATAATCTTCACAGCACAATACTCTCTATGTTTGAGCAATCCCACGACTCGTAATTCCCCAGCAGTTAGCGTGCTAGTGTGAACTTCTGAGTCTCAGATAACATTACGGCTGTGGTTTATGCCCTGATTGATAACATAGTCAATGGAGGCAACCTGTCCCAGAGAAAGGATCCAAAAAGCTTTGCATAGTGTTTACGATACAGATAACCTCCTGGCTGACATCTGTGGAGGAAAACCTTTGATGGATGAAAGAGGCTATAAGATCCTGCGCACCCAGATAGCTCTGGTGAATTTCTCGTATATCACTCTTTAGACAATTATAGCACTTTCGTCATTTTATTTGGTCACAAAGGCTTAACTGATTTTTATAGCAATATGTTTTGCAGAGAGTATTTGATAAATATAATGAAATCATTTTATGCTAGATCCCAGGGGACAGGCCGGGGAAATGCTGTTAAAAAACAATATTTCTTTGTTATTCATCATATTAGGCCCTGTACTGTTACTGGAGCCTGAGTCTAACTGGAATGTTCAAGAGCCTCCTTCACCAATATATCCTCGAATTCCTTGTTCCTCAAACTGGGTCCCCCAGAGCCCTGCATCAGTATCACTTGTTAGAAATGCAGAATCTTGGGCTCTACCCATTTGCTGGACCAGAATGCAAACCTTACCCAGATCCCTGGATGTTCCTACATGTACTGAAGCTTGAGAAGCACGCCTCTATTCCATCTTAGAGCAAGTGGCAGCCACACACTGAAGCCAGCAAGCTCCAGAAGGGAAAGGGATGTGGTCGTTGAGAAACCAGCTTCTTTCACATCTGTTCCTTCTAGCATCCTTTCCACAGTAGTTGGGCATTGGCTAACAGACCAAGACCCAGAACTGAAATGGTTCGAGTGGGTCGCCTACTATTTGGGAGCCAGTAAACACACAGTGGAGTCATGCAAAAAGGGAAGAGAAGGCCCTTCCAGAGAACGTGGTAAAAGAATATTATGCCAAAGATCCTTAAATTGCTCCGGGGCAGCTGAGTGAGGGTGGTGTGTGCTGAGCAGAACTCTACATACTCCAGAGTTGCTCAGCATCTCAGGGGCACCCTTAATACTGGCGTCTTTAACCTACCATGATTCCATTTGTTCCTAAAGGCTTCTCTAGTCTTTTAGTGACTATTCCACCTAAAGGAATGAGTTTTTACATACAAAAGGCTAATATGATATATCTGAAGCAAAAAGAAACCAAAAAAAAAAAAAAAAGAAGAAGAAGAAGAAATAAAATATTATTTAGACTTTGACTTCTGATGCACTTGGAAAGTTTCTGGTTATAGAGAATGCAAGATCATTAGCATTCCTCTTTAGAGGAATGTGTGTCCTCTTTAGAGATTAATTATGACTTTGAGAACTTCTTAACTGATTGAATTGAACATCAAGTTTTCGACTTCATGTTCCAAAGGGACTTCTTTAGACAATTTTAAAAGATCAATAACCAGTGTACATAACATGCTGTCTATCAGCGCCCCCCAAAAGCCAAGTGGAGTGTCATGTGAAGAACATTGGAGATCAAATTGGTCAGCACCATGCAGGGGGTTGTTTCTGGAAAGCTCCCCAAAAGATAGAATGCTTTGCTGAAGAAGAAGTTTTTAATCTCTAAGTGGCAGGTTTCTGGGGAGGAACTGCTGCATTCTTCTATCATTAGTAAAGGGATTATCCAACTTGACGGTTTGGGCAAGAAAGCCCAAAACTTACCAGCTTTCGTGTTTTGCAGGAAATAAAAAATAATAGAACTGAGATATTTTATTTTATTTTATTTTATTTTTACTTTATTTTACTGTTGAAGCATTTGGGCCAATCAAGAACAACTTGAGGGTCCTATCACTATTTTGCATTCTATCAGGCCAGCTGGTGGCCAAGTTGGATACACCACAATGCTTTCGTAAATGGATAGACATGTCTAACATGAATGATAGGGCCCAAATCTTTTCAAATCTATTATATTACCATACAAAAGATCCTTCAGCCAAACTGTTATAGGTCCATAACCAAAGATCCAAAAAAGAAAACAAAAGTTGATTATTGTTGTTTCTATCTTTTCCTCTAGCATTATTGTACCTGAAGAAATTGAATAACAACATCTAAGATACTGGTGTTTACACTTTATAAAACACTGTCACATACTATTTTAGTTAATGCTCAGACTATCTCTGTGAGAAATGTATTAACATCCCAGTGTTACAGATGAAGAAACTCAGTTCCCAGAGTTCTGCCCAACATCTCAGGTAACAAGTAAAAGAGATACTGTGTTTCCTTCATAAAGGGAGGTCAATGCTATACTTAATTAGGAAGGAGACATGTTAACAGTCTCTCCCTAATCCCACCAGAAGAAATTCAAATTTTGCGGGAAAATGTACAGAGGTGAATAGTAAGTTAAGAATTCAAGCCTTCATGCAGTGTCATTCCCCAGAGTAATATCACCATGAAAAGGTTTATTCCCTATTCTTAAAATGCAACTCCTCTCTCCCTCTCAAGTCTTATTCATCCCTCAGAAGCCAATGTAAGTCCCTCCTCCTCCTTTAAGCCTTCTTTGTACACGAGTCAGAAGCAAATATTCTTTCCCCCAAACTTAGATGAGAGGAATATTGACGAGTTATGATCATGATATATTATGCTTTGTGTGATTATTAGTCATATCAGTCATGGGTCTTGCTTGCCTATTTTGACTGTAAGCTTTGAAGTGCAGGAGCTATATCCTATAGGTGGAAGGAACAATGTAGCCTCATGTGGAAATCATGGACTCTGAAGTCAACCATATCTAGGTTCAAATCCCAGTGACTCCCCTTCATGGCCATGGAAACTTCCTTGCACTTCTCTGACAATGCTTAATATCATTTAGTCTATACTTTCATGAAAGATCTCAGGTTATCCGGATGATAAATGCCACATAGCTTAAGTCCTAATTCAAAGCATGGGCAGTTAACTTGTTCTCAAAAATGTATAGTACAAGTGTGGTCCATTTCCATTTAACCCAAAGGGCCACATTCTAGATTAGCTCCTGCATGTCCTTCTCTTATTGATAACTTTATTCATGACAGATCTTTTGCTTGTTTACATATTAATCTTATGCCATTATCCACCAAAAGAACCTAAGCATTCAGCATACACCTATAGGCTTAGGTCAGTGTGCCACATTTCCTTATCTTTAAACAGTGACAAAAATATTTGTCTTTCAGAGACACTGTGTGGATACAACTGAGATAATAAGTTTAAACAGTTAGCCATTCATTCAGTAGTAGCCATTCATTAATTCATTCAGTCTCTTTCTACTGGATGACTATGTTACACCTTCCCATCTGTCCCCCAGTCTTCAACATCTCTCTCTCTCTCTCCTCACTCTTGGCAGATGAACTTGCTCCCTGTCCTCTAAGAAAATAGAAGTAGCACAAACCAACTTCTTCCCACAAAACCACTACATCTACTGTCTCAGTTGCTTCTGAATACCTAGCGTCTAGCTACCATCTTATTACTTCGGTGATGGGTTTATGCTCCTATCTAATCCCAACCCCTCCACATGATCTCCAGACCCCAGTCATCTCTCATCTACACAAGCACATCACTGTAATCACCACCCCTCTCCTTAATCATCAGTTTCTTCCCTCCTTATAGGATCATTCCCATCAATTACATAAATATGCCAAGTATTTTCCATGCTGTAGCTTTGATTCCAGTGAATAATAATAATAATAATAAACCCTCATTGGATTCCACATCCAGCTCTATTTTTCTGCTCTCATTTACAAGGAAAATACTCAAAAGAATTATCTACACTCTTGCCTCTAATGCTTTACCTCCTCATCTTGAGGCCATGTGATCAGGCTTTTATCCCTAGAACTCTGACAAATGGCTCTCTTCAAGGTCTTCTCTCGTGTCCTCGATGCTAAATAGTTAATTCTCCATCCAATTCTCAGGTTAGAATTATCAAGAACACTTGATATAGTTGATCACTTGCCATTTCTTTTCCCTCCCCAGCTTCACTGAGATGTAATTGACAAATAAAAATTGTATATATTGGGGTGCCTGGTTAAAGCCTCTGCCTTCGGCTCAGGTCATGATCCCAGGGTCCTGGGATCGAGCCCTGCATCGGACTCTCTGCTCAGCAGGGAGCCTGCTTCCCTTTCTCTCTCTCTCTCTGCCTGCCTCTATCTACTTGTGATCTCTGTCTGTCAAATAAATAAATAAAATCTTTTAAAAAATTGTATATATTGAAGGTGTACAATGTGATGTTTTCATGTGCATATACTTTGTGAAATGATTACCAAAATCAAGCTAATCAATGTATCTGTCATTTCACATGTTACCTTTTTTGATGCAAACAATTAAGATCTACTATCTTGGCATATTTCTAGTACACAATTCAGCATTAATAATAGTCATCATGCTATACAGAGGATGTCCAGAACTTATTCATCCTACAGAGCTGAAACTTTATACCCTTTAGCTAACATTTCCCCACTTCCCACATGCTCCCATTCCTGGTAAACACTAGCTTATTCTCTCCTTCCCTCCTTCTAAGGGCTCAACTTTCACTTGTCCTTTCTTGAGATGCTTTATCCACTTGGCTTCAGGGTCACCACACATGTAAGACTGTCCTTCTTTCTACCTGACCAGCCACTCCTTCTCCAGCTCCTTGGCTGATTTTTCCTCCTTTCCCTGCATGTCACACATTATGGCAGCAGGGTTCAGTCCTCAAAGCTCCCTCCCATCTTCACTCACTGTTCAGGTGACCTCATCATCATATCCCCTGTCTTCAAATAGACGTTGATAGACATTGGTAAGCCTTCCTAATTTACACCTTCAGCCTGAACTACTCCCTTGAATCCAGGCTCATTTCTTCCATCTGCCTTGACATCTTCTCTTGGATGCCTAGTAAGTATCTCAAATTTAGCATGCACAAAAGTCAAACTTCTCATCATCATTACTATCCTTATGTCAGTACACAGCAACTCCATCTCTCCAGCTGCACGGGCCAGAAGACCTTGGAGTCATCCTTGACATTTCTCTTTCTCCCACACCCCATATCCAATTTATCAGCAGGTTCTGTTGGCTTTTGCTTCTGAATCCTTCTTCTCTTGAGCTTGATCACTCTCATCCTATCATCAACTCTATCTTAGGTTGTTGTAAAGCCTTCCGACTGCTTTCTTTGCTACTCCCTGGCCTTCATAAAATCATTTCTCTACACAGGAAGTGGGGTGATCCTATTAAAAGTTAAATCTGACCTTGTCAAAGCTCTGTTTAGAAAGCCAAAATCCTATCAGTGATCCACGAGGCCCTATAATCTGACCCTACAATCCCTTTCCCCAGTTTCTCCAAAATAACGTCCCCTTATTCACCTCTCTCCAATTGCCCTGGTCCTCCTGCCATTCTGACAAGCCCAGCACATTCTTCTCTCAGTACTTTTGTGCTCCCTTTTTTCTCTGCCTGAAAAGATCTTCTCCCAAATTTCTTCATGGTTTTCTTCTTCACTTTATCAACAATGACGATTTTATTTACCTCATGACCAGGGAGGTTTTTGCTAATTCTCCCATATGAAAAACACCCTTACACATTCTGCATCACTCTTTCCTCGTTTCTCCAAAATTTATCATTATCTGGCACGGGATATACTTAACACACTTATGGTTTCTGTTTCTCCTCATTGATATTTATTGAACGAATGAATGACTAGCAACTACTCCATAACTTTCATTATTACCATCGTCATCATCATCCCTTGTCCCTCAAAGCCACACCCCAGAGCTTTCCCCAGGAGAAGTATATGGTAGTCCATTGTTGATGGCATACATGTCATGAATGCATGGTGATAAACATAAATTTCTGCATCCTCCTAAGTGTTCCTAGATTTATAAGCCCATGGTTTATACAGAAGTCAGTCCAGAGTAAATTTGCTGGCAATAAAAGACCTTCTACCCACTTAACAGTTATGGAAGAAGAGGATGATTATGATGATATTTTAAGGCAAATATAGTACAGTACTACACACTGAACAGCACATGAAAGAAATGTGGGGTTTTTTTTTCTTCCTTTAGATAATCTATAATAGTTACTCTGGTCTAAAAATGAAACTAAAATTTGATCCTAATATAACTGTCTAATATGATGATATCTTTTTTATATTGTCCTTAGCAAAAATTCCAGTATGTAAAAAAAAGAGTTAATATCCTCTGTTTTGCCTACCATTTGACTGCTTCCTGCCATAGAAACCCAATGTGGGAGATAATGTAAACCTTTTACCATCAGTCAACAATTATTTTATTCAGGATTTATTGGACCACAGCCCTTTTCTAGCTATATTATGTCATCCTCCACATTTGTTTCATTTTCATAAAGTCCTATTCGTAAATTCTTCATAATCCCAAATAACCATAACAATTAAGCACATAATAATTGTAAATTGAAAATCTATGTATGGGATTAGCTCAATTACTCATTTTGTGAATAATTCAAGTCCCCAAAGAAACTTACACTCCATTGTTGTGTTATTTATTCTGGAATTGTAAATATAGCAACACTTTATTTATGTAGCCTCCACCAAATTGGAATTTGAAGAAGTGCAGACAAGGTAAAGGCTGAAGGTTATTTTTTATTATGCTCTTCTTAACTAGTTGAATAATTTTGTAACAATATATAAAAGAAAAAAATACTTGAGAAAAAAACAATTTTGCAGAACTCTCAGAAATATTAAGAATAAGATTTTTGTTTTGTTTTTAAGGCAAAAATATTTAATTTGTCTATTAAGTTACTCTAGTATCATTGAATAAAGTATCCAACCAAAGAGCAGGATCCTTTCAACTCTGATTCAATGGTTACCTCAACTCTTTGATTTATTATTTTAATCTATAAGTAATTCCAGCAAATACTAACACTGTGGTTTATGCTACATGTAGTTTAGAAGTAATTAAGAAGGGGCTACTGGGTGGCTCAGTCAGTTAAGTGACTGACTCTTGATTTTGGCACTGGTCATGATCTCAGAGTCCTGAAATCAGGCCCCACCTCAGGCTCCATGGTGGGCGTAGATCCTCCTTAATATTCTCTCTCTCCCTTTCCCTCTGCCCCCCTCTTCCCCCAGTGCAATCTCTCTCTTAAAAAAAAAAAAAAAAGTAATTAACTGAATTTCCATTAAAATAAATCCCATAATTCAACATACTTAATACTTAATTCAACATGCTTAATATCTTTCCCATCTAGTCTGAGTAATGTTTTAGTACATAAGAATGCTGTAGGAAACATTTTGAGGATCACAAACAAGTCTGAATAAGTCACTCAGCTGGATTTACCTTTGATGAAATTTTGTTTTCAGTTTAAAGTAAGCGTATTTTAGTGAATTTGCTTTGTTGTGTTTGAGACATCAAATTGTTTTCCCAGTTAATTTTTTCACCACAAAATCAGTAAGATTCTATTCTATATATTCTATTGTGAATATTCTATATTTCACTGCAAGAATCATTGGCATTACATATAATGTTAATACTTAGTGTGAGTTCAATGAGGACAGACTTTCAAAACTGATAACTAACTTGGAAGACATTGGTTTAACCTTCCTGTGTTAAAAAAAATGCAAAATATATCTCCTTATTGACACCGAATATTTATTAATTCACTATTTAGTGGCTTGTTTGTTCTTTTCATTACTTGAAATGCCTCAAGGAGTCATCAGAGCCACAGATCAAATACTTTAGGCACAAATCATATGAATTAAACCTAGCTCAGCAGACACAATGTTGGTATGTAAGAAAAAATTATATTTTGCACCTGATGGTCAACAAACTAGCAGTTTGCTTTTCCAGACGGGAAGGGAATTTCAGTGGCAAGGGTCTTCTGAAACCTTCTGCGTCTGCTTCCCTGAGATTCAGAAATGGCCTTGTGTGTTCTCTCAGAGCCTCAAGGCTTGAAAGTCATCCAAAAGCTGGGGACCAATCTAAAGTAGATTGGCTTATACCCAAATTTAATGAAACTTCCTTAGAGGAAACTGATTTCCCTCATTATCCTTTATGTAGATAATATGTGGAATTAATTCTCCTTCACTAAGTTATCATTACATCAAGCAGACAAACAGATACAATGTTATTAAAAGTAATGGAACGAGTTCATCCACTGTTAACTTTAATGGTTTGTATCCTCTCAGGTGTCCCAGAGAAATGCCTCTGTCTCACCACTTCAGCAGAGTTAAGGTCAGGGCTAAGGTTACCAAATTTCATGCTCACTAGAGAAGGGTCTGCTCCCTCTCAGGCCTTACTCCCTTGGAGCTCTGAATGAAGCTGGGAGGAGCAGACCTAACTATTTGAAAGACTGCTTTCCAACTGTGATGGTAACAGATACAGGTATGTGTTTCTACATATTTATTTTGCAAAATAATTGCAAAATACTTTTACAAAGAAATTATAAAGAGACATACATGAGATATTCAACTTTAACATTAGTGATAGAGTTTTCCTTTCTGGGCCATGGAAATAGTATTTCTTTTTAAATATTCAGCAATCATGCTTACATACTTATTAATATTCAGAGTGAGTAAAGGCTAGGCAGGTAACACCTTTACATTTTAAGCATCAATCTTGTTGTTCATTTTGCTGAAGTAAAACCTAATCAACCTTTCTTTGCTGCAAAAAAGCTTTTACTAAGCATCTCTTGGCAGTATAAAAAAAAGAGAGAATTACAGAACTATAAATGCAATGCAAAGGATATACACATGCACACTGATATATATTCATACATAATACTTACATACATAGCATATAAAATACACATATTGTAGACACACCCAAATATGGAATAGGCCATCACAGAAGCATATAAAATATGTAAAACAATAGTCTACTGCAGAAACATGTGCTTACCTCTATTTTAGTCTTATTCATTCAACAAGCATTTATGGAACACCTGCTCTGTATTAGGCATTATACTGGCAAACAATAAAGACGTTGTGCCCTTAAGAAGTTAATGATTGAAGAGGGAATGCAAACTTAAATATCAGTAACTATAATTTACATGATAACTGATCTACACAAAAAGTTGTTGGCCTCAAAAAAAATTAAGGAGAAAAACGAGATTTCCAGACAAAATATAGTAACAGGGACCAAATTTACCCTCCTTTTGAATTAAATAACAGACAAAATATGTAAAACCATGGTTTTCAGTTCATTGGAAGTGAAGGGAAGTGATCCCCAAGAAACATGAAACAAATGAGGGGAGCCCTATCACTGCCCCACTACTTTCTGGAGAAAATTCCTAGGTGGTGACACAGGGGAAATCCAGGCTGAGCCCAGGGAACATCCCAAGTTGAGAAGCCAGAGCTAGCTTAGGGAAGCCAAAATACCTGGTGCTTATGGGGCAGAATACTGAAAAGGAAGAGAAATTCACAGAAAGAGAATTCCAGAGATCTGCAGATGGTCCCTACTGAGTATTCAGTCAAGTAGCAAGCAGTGCATTCCTGCAGGGAAATGACCTGAGGTCAGGGAAAGAACTACCTAAAGGATTAAACGTGACACTACCCAGGGATCTTACAGGGCCAGGGCAGATGCCTAGCACCAATACCCAAAATAGAAAATCTCATAAATTAAATTACTAAAGAGTGAGGACAAGTAAATACTACATAACAAAGCTTAAAGGATGACTCAAAAGATTAAACAATTACTAAGTACTTCAACCACATTCAAGTATAGAGCTCAAGAAGATTTTTTAGAAATACAACACCCAGCAATCACAATGCCTGGCATCCATAAAAAATTATTAACTATGCAGAAAATAAGGAAAATACAACCTATACTGGGAAGAAAAAAATGTCAACCAATCAAAACTAACCCATATATGACATAGGTGACATTAAAAAAGTTATTATAACTGAAATCTGTGTATTCAAGAAGCTACAGGAATGATTGAACATTTAAATAGAAGATATAAAAAAACTAATTTGAATTTCTAGAAGTGAAAATTACAATGTCTGCTTTGTAAAATACACAGGCTGGAAATATGAGAGATGACATTTTCAGGAGAAAAGATAGTAAACTTGAAGACATAGTAATCAAAACTACAAAGTGAAACACACAAAGAAAAAAAAGACCAACAAAAAAATGAACAGACACTCAGTAAAATATAAGACAATTTTAAATGACCAAGTACTTAAACAATTGGAGTTCTTAAAAGAAAAGGGACAGAAAAAACATTTTTAAAAAAATAACAGCTGAATATTTTCCAAATTTTCTGAAAACTATGAATACACATATCAAAGAAGCTCAACAAACCCTAAGCACAAAATATATGTAAAGAAAACTCTACCATGACACATATAAGCCAATTACTTAAAACCAATGATAAGAAAGAAATATTAGAAGCTGCTAGAGAAAAAAACTATATGCAGAAACACAACTATATGAATGACAGCAGATTTGTTGGAAGCAATGAAAGCAAGAAGACAATAGAGCAACATCTTTAAAGTATTAAAAAAAGAAAACCCTAAAATTCTCTATCTTACAAAAATACTTTTCAAAAGTGAAGGTAAATTAAGGACCTTTTTGAAATTTAAGACTTTATTTTTTAGAGCAGATTTAAATTTACAGTATCAAAATTTGTGCTAAAATAGTACTTAGAAGGGAATTTGTAGACTTAGCTCTACCTTAAGGTGCTATCTTCAGAAATCAGAAAACAAAATAAGAGAAATTATACTCAAAATAAGGAGAATAAAAGAAATATAAAGATAAGAGCAGAAATCAATGAAATGGGAAACAGAAAAACAACAGTAAAAATGAATAAAACAAAACCTTACTTTTTCTGAGATCAATAAAACTTGTAAACGTCTAGGAATACTGATAAAAAAGAAGCGGACACAATTTACCAGTATCAGAAATGAGAAAAGTAAAATCAATACTGATTCTACAGTTAATATAATAAGGGAAAGTTATAAACAACTTTATGGCAATAAATTTGACACTTAGATAAAATAAACATACTCCTTGGAAAATACAACTACCAAAGCTCACTCAAGAGGAAACAGGTAAGGTGACTAGCCCAACATCTATTAAATAAATTGAAATTTTCATTAAAAATATTCCCACAGAGAAAACTCCAGGTACACATGGCATCACTGGTGAATTATGCCAAACAATTCAGAAAAAAGTATACCAATTACATAACGTCTTACCAAAAACTGAAAAGGAGGAAATATTCCAACTCATTCTATCTGACATTAATCTGACACCAAAACCAGACAAAAATATTAGAAGAAAAGAAAAGTGCATATTTCTATAGATAGATGAAAAAATTATTTATAAAATTGCAGCAAATCAATCCAAGAATATATAGAGAATAATATAAAGTGCCTGTGTGGGTTTATCCAGTAATTGCAAGTTTCCTTTCTCATTTGGAAATTGATAAATGTCATCCACTGTGTTGACAAACTAAAGAGGAAAAAATATGATCATCTCTATGGATCAGGAAAAGGTTATGACAAGATCCAAAATCCAACATCTATTCCTGATTTTAAATAAAAAATAAAATCTCCCATGAAATTGAGAATGTAAAGAAATTTTCTCAGACTAATAAAAGGTATTTGGAAAAAACCTACAGCTAATTGCATTCCTAATTGTGACTGAATGCTTTCCCTTTAAGATCAGGAATAAGACAATAATGTCTTTTATCACCATTTCTATTCAACATTGTAAGGAAGACCAAATCAGTAGGCAAGAAAAAGAAAATATAAGCCTTCCACATTGGAAAGAAAGAATAAAACTGCTTTTAGTCACAGATGACATGACATTTACCAGGAAAATCTTGTGGATTCTACAAAAAAAGACAGAACTAAAAAGTGACTTTAACAGGTTGCAGAATATAAGACCCACATACAAAATTCAACTGTCTTTCTTTATACTGCTAACAACAAATGGGAGGTGATATTAAAAAGACAACACCATTTATAATAGCAAAAAAAAAAACCCTGGAACACCAACAGACAGACTTGACAAAGGATATACAACATATGTACACTGTAAACTATAAAGTGTTGCTGAGATAAATTAAAGAAGACTTAAATAAATGGAGCAATACACCATATCCATAGCAGACAAAATGATCTAAAGTTCATATGGAAATGTGAAGGACCTAGAATAGCCAAACCAATATGGAAAGGAAGAACATAGCTGGAGGACTATCCTACCGGACTTTAAGACATTACAAAGCCAGAGCAATGAAGATAGCACAGCACTGGCATTGAGATAGACAAATAGGTCAATGGAACAGAAATGGAGAGTACAAAAATAGATCCACACATAAACTGTCAATTGATTTTCATTAAAGGAACAAAGACTATTCAGTGGGCAAAGGACAAACTATTCAACAAAAGATGCCAGAACAATTAGATATCCATATGTGAAATGTGAGCATTGATCCATACTCTACATTATAGACCTTAGTTTAAAATTTAAAACACACATAAACACACACACAAATTTACAACATAACTTCTTAAAGAAAGCATAGAAGAAAATTTTGTGACCTTGAGTTAGATGAAGATTTTTTTAAGATAAAATACAAAAAATATCTCCCATTAAAAAACAAGTATGATAAATTGTACTTTATTTAAATAAAAAACTTTTGCTTTTCAAAAAAATGATAAGGGGATGAAAAAGAAGCCACAGCAGACTGGAAATAATATTTACAAATCACATATCTGACAGAAGATTTATATCCAGAATACACAAACCCTCAAAACCCAATAACAACAAAACGAACAGCTCATTAAAAAGTGTCTGCAAATTTTTTTTTAAATACTTCATCAAAGAAGATATAAGGATGACAAACACATGAAAAGTGTTAAAAAGAATGTAAAGCAACTGGAACTCTCATACATTGCTAGTGGGAATATAAAATTGTACAGCCATAATGGAAAATACTTGGTAGTCTCTTAAAGAGTTATACATACACTTATCACACAACTTAGTCATTTCACTTCTAAGTAGCTACCCAAAGGAATAAAAGGAAATATCCCCATAAAGGCTTCTGTGCAACCATTTACGGCTGCTTTACTTGTAATTGTCAAAAATTGCAAACAATCCAAATGTCTATTAACAGGTAAATGTATTTTTAAAAATAGTGATATATTCATAAAATCGAACACTACTCAAATATAAAAGGTAATGAACTATTAACACATACAACAATATGAACCAATCTCAAAATAATTAAGCTGAGTAAAAGAAACCAGACCAAAAAAAAAATACATACTGTATATGTATGAATTTATGTAGCATTCCAGAAAATGTAGTGCAACCTATAGTCACATAAGGCAGATCACTGATTGCCTAAGGATAAAGCTGGGTCAGGGAAAAAGGTGGAAGGGGGCAAGGAAATTTCTGGGGGTTAATATGTTCATTATCTAATTGTGGTCGTAGTTTCACAAGTCTATAAATGGTCAAACTTAACAAATTATACATTTAAAGCATCTGTATATCAATTATGCCTCAATAAAGCTGTTTAAAAAGAGAGAAAGGGACTT
Organism: Martes martes; assembly: GCF_963455335.1. Classification (NCBI taxonomy): domain Eukaryota; kingdom Metazoa; phylum Chordata; class Mammalia; order Carnivora; family Mustelidae; genus Martes; species Martes martes. The sequence goes on from NC_137893.1 coordinate 39,489,284, forward strand.
TGTAAGTTCAAAAGTTAAGGTAAAATATAGATCAGAAAAGAATCCCAAGGTGAGACAAGGAGAAATCTGTTTCTGACCTTCTCTGGGACACCAAAAGAAAAGAGAGATTTAAGAAGGATGTGGTTTCAAAATATTGAAAGGATGGATGCTATAGTACATCCAGAATATACTATCAGAGCCCTCTGATAAGGGATGAAAGGAATGAGATTCAGGAACACAGAGTCCAGGACATTAAGGAGGAATGGAGCCTCACGAAGTGTCTTCTGGGATACTCCAGTACCTTTGAGGCTGAGAAGGAGCCTGTGGAGAAGAAAAGGAATCTTTAACAAAAGAAGGAAGGAGCTGATGAAGCAAAGTTCTAAGCTTACAGGTTGGTATGGAATTAAGAGTAAAAGTGGAGGGGCACCTGGGTGGCTCAGTGGGTTAAAGCCTCTGCCTTCAGCTCAGGTCATGATCTCAGAGTCCTGGGATGGAGCCCTGCATCGGGCTCTCTGCTCAGCGGGGAGCCTGCTTCCTCCTCTCTCTGCCTGCCTCTCTGCCTGCTCGTGATCTCTCTCTGTCAAATAAATAAAATCTTTAAAAGAAAAAATAAAATTAAAAAATTAAAAAATTTTTTAAAAAGAGTGAAAGTGGATCAGGACACTTCAAAAAAAAAAAGGAAACACTTGTCTTCCATTGAGAAGAGAAAGAAGAAAGATGGATAAAATCTTGGGTAAGTGTTGGAGAAGAATTCATAAAGACACATGTCCATATAATGATATTTCTTATCTTCTTAGTGAAAAAGAAGGTCAAGATAATTAGCTCAGTTGTATTATGAGCTTTAGAGGAAGCCTAGAAATTTAGAGTAGTTGCCATAGGATCCCCTAGAGACACGATGTTGTCAGGTAATATTGAAGGCTCAAGCAAGTTTAAAAACCACAAATTACTACAGAGTCAATAAGCAAAGAGAGATGATTTTTTTTTTTTTATTCAGAGAAAACAAATGGTTAGTTTGACCAAGATTTGGAGGTTTTCCAGGGAGTGCAGCCAAAGGTGAATGGGGAACAGGATGTGGTTGCTTCCTAAAGGATATTCAAAATGGTTTCCTTAGTTCTGACACATCCATTCCATTCATTGAACTTAGGGTCTGGTAAACCTGTGTTGTGGAGCATGCAAGAACAATTATCTCCAATGAAGGTTAACAGTATATAATCAGTAGGAGAATAAATACATTTATTGATTCCTATTCTTTGCTGTGGACATTAGCGTGCAATTGAATCGCAGCATCTTAAAGCCAAAAGAGATTTTAAGGGTTATAAAGTTCAACACTATCACTTTATTGATGAGGAAACAGACATAGAGAAGTCTGGGGATTTTTCCAAAGGTAACAGGAGATAGAACAAAATCCTGTGGTTTCCATTAAGTATTTTAGCTACTCACCAAGCTTCTTTTTCAAACTTGTTAATCGACATTAAGGCAATGTATTATACATTATACCTGGAAGCACCAAACACATGCATTGTTTTGGAGAATAATTTTGGTTAGAGGAACTCTGCTCACCATGAATTTAAAAATACACTAGCACTGGGGGCACCTGGGTGGCTCAGTCAGTTAGTGTCTGCCTTCAGCTCAGGTCATGATTCACTGGAGTCCTGGCATCAAGCTCCATCAGGCTCCCTGCTGAGTATCTTCTGGGCACTCCATTCTCCCTCTGACTACCACTCCCCTTGCTTGTGTGCTCTCGCTTGCTCGCTCTCTCTCTCTCTCTGTCAAATAAATAAAATCTTAAAAAATACACCAGCACTGGCCATATCACCAGGTATCTCCAGGGAACTTGTTTAAGTAAATTTTAGACTTGAGATAATATATTAAACATTACTTAGCATACTTATTCCAGCTCTAATACTGTTCTTTTACACTTACAACTGAAAATTCACAACTATTTTAAATAACGCTATTACTTAAGTTTTTCCAATTTCTAACTAATTTCTAATTATAAGGTAAATGCCATATCAGGAGTTGGTTGGGTCTAGACATTCTGGGATTACAGCAACAGAAGAGCAGAAAGTTATTCTCAAATGGGAAATGAGATTATATATTCCTTGACGTCAAGGACCATACCTGTTTTGTACTACTTAACACTTAGAACATTATCAACTATACAATAAGTATTCAAAAATACTTATTGAATGAACTCACAAAGTGAGACAGATGGATACAGTTTATCCTACAGGGAGATGCGGATGCTGTTCAAAATAAAGGCAAAATCAGGCTCTGTTCGTTTAGGCACTGAGGCCTGCAAGAAAGTCTAATCTAGCAACTATAAACATAGGCAAAAAGAAACTTCAGTATTTGGTACTGTCAACAGAGCCCAGAAATCCAAGAGCAGGAGAGCTAAGAGTCTATTCTAGGTTTCACTAGGTCGCGAGGACTCATCCATGGCACACAGAACATCCTGGGTGTGGATGAACTCAGCAAGGATGAACTAAGGGGGAAAAAACTGGAACAGCAGGAAAAGCCCCAGATTTGGAGTTAGAGACACTGGGTTTGAATTATGACTCTGTTATTAACCAACAGTGTGGACTAAGCAATTTCCTTGACCTGCTACTATTTTATAACTTTCTCTTTACTATTGTCACCAGTAACCCATTAACTGCCGAAAGCAGTGAACAACTGTCCACACTTTGTATAGCTCACACTCTGCTCTCTTGCCATTTGTATACTTGTTCCTCTAAGCTCTCTGCTGCTGCTCTGTTACCATTTCCTCCCTGGACTCTCTTTTTGAGTTTTGGAGAATGGGGGGGTTCTTCTCCTGGCCACCCTCTAAATACTGGCATCCCTAAGGATTCTGTCCTCAATTCTTTTTCTTTCCCATTCTGTAAAATTTCCCCAATCTCAACAACCACATTGCTTTGCACACTTTATCTCTAACTTTAGCTTAGATGTCTCCCTTAAACTCAGACCCATATATTCAACTTCCCACAAAATATCTCCGTATACAGATCTTGCAGGCACTTGAATCTGGGAAACAATATGGCCAGAATCAAATTTATCATCTTTTGTCTTTGCCCCCTTCCCACATGTCTTAGTCCATTCAAAACTAGAACAAAAATACCATGGTTGGGTGGCTTAAACAACAAACATTTATTTCTCATAGTTCTGGAAGCTGGGAATCCCAAGATCAAGACTCTGACAGATTCCGTTTCCAGTGAGAGTCCACTTCCTGATTCATAGTCACCTTCTTGCTAGGTTCTCCCATGACATATAAAGAGAGGCAGTTCTCTGGGGAGAACTCTGAGGAGAACAAATGAGGAGAGGGAGTCTCTTGTAAGGGTACTAATCCAGGGCTCCATCCTCATGACCTAATCACTTCCAAAGATCCCACCTCCAAATGCCATCACCTTAGGGATTATGTTTCAACATAGGGCTTTGGGTGAGCACAAATGTTCGGTCTATAGCATCACTTTAATTTCCAATTCTTTCTGCTCCCTTTTCCATGCTGTCTAATAGCACTACCTAGTTACCAAACCAGGAATGGTCCTAGATGCCTCCATCTCCTTCACCTTTACATATTCAAGCTGTTGTTCCATCTTTTGTTTTCCATCTTTTAAATATTGTTCACATTTTCCCTTCTGTCTACTATATGTCCTGCTACCCAGGTCAAACCAACTTGTTATTCTAGTGCTTTCTATAAGTAAGACTTCATCCATTCTCTACTCAGCTTCCAGGATGATCTTTTTCAAATGCAAGTCTAATTTCAACATGTTCCTGGTTAAAATGGTTTTATTCCTTATAGCTAGCTGACTATATGTTACAGTAGTCCTGGTATAATTATTAATAATACCTCCTTTACTATGTATATTATATATGAATATATAATGTAATATATAAGTGTGTATATATATAATATGCTATATATTATATGTATAATATACAAACATTCAACCCTTACTTTAAAGGATAAAGGCCAACCCGATTGTCATAATATGCAAGGGGCCTTTCATAATCTGAACACTTTTGACCCCTTCAGATTCATATCTAGTCATCTTCCCTCAGTTCCAGTCATATTGAATTACTAGCTCATTCTCTCTTACTACATATGTTCACATTTTTGTGTTTTTGTGGAGAAAACCATCTCCACTGGAGTCACTGTATAATCTCCACTTATCCTTTAAGACTGAAATAGAAGATTTTCTGTGATACCTTACCTGAGCTCCATGACATCTCTAGAAAGAATAGACTACTTCTTTTGTGAATTTATTTCTTTTATAACTGAATGTTTTTCTTTCTTTCTTTTAATTATATCAATCTTTATGAAATTGTGATTCCCAAGAGGTCAGGGGCTATGTCTTATTTACCTTTAGCTTCTCAACACATAGCACAGTGCCTGGCACACAGAAAGTTCTTAATAAACACTGAAAGAACAGATGATTGAATTAATGAATATGTCAGAAAGTTCTTGTGGATGAGAGAATGGAGAGGAGCAGAATTTTAAGGTCAAGGCAGTGAGTCAATTGCAACCTATGTAGGTTTATTCTGCCCCCTGTGTCTTTAATCTCCCAATTCAAATTCCATTATGTATGGAAGTCTTTGGCTTTGAAATATTACCACCAGTAAAGCTGCCCTCTGGCACTACTGGATTGCACAACAGGAGAACAGGGAACCAGGTGCCTGTAGGACTTTTTTTTTTTTCAAATTCAATTTTCAATTAAAACAGTAGGAAATTTCCATTTAAATAATTTTGTTAGAAGCCTGAAACCCAGAATGAGTCAATCCCCAAAACAAATAAATACTATCAATAATTTGAATTAGGAAGCTTCACTCCCACCCACATAAAGCTGCTTATTTCTCTAGGAGTTCATGGATTCCTTTCCCAGTAGTGTACTTCACCATTTCAAAGTTCTACACGCCTTATTCCAAGAAGATCTTTGACTCCTTTAATGCACATCAGAGAATCTTGAGAGCTAAGCTGGTCTTTGGAGATCCCTAAAACTACCCCTTCATTTTTACAGATGAAGAAACTGAAATCTAGAGAATGTTAAGTACCCAAAATCACACTTCCTGTGTAGCCAGGCCTTTCACTTCTCAGCTAGTTCCCTTCAACACTCCCATCATTTACAGAGTCAAATAAAACCAATTCAAATGAGGCAGTATAAATGTCAAATCCTAAACATGACCTAACTCCACCGTTGTTGGAAATCTTGCATCACCAGGAACGCACTCAATGTTCCACCAGTCATTTTTCAAGAAGCTAGTTTGAGGAAAAAGTCACCTCCTTTACCATGTGTATGTCCATCATGCATTTTTGTCCCCCTTCTCCATGCAATCTTCTCTAAAAAGAGGAGCAATTTCTGTTTCATTTTCATTTACAAACAGAACTGACAACCAAGAAATGATTCAAAGAACCTTATAGTCCTTTGGCCTGTAAGCCACTGTGCTTTATACGAAATAATCATCATCATTCTTTTAACTTCACTACTCTGGAATCTACCATCCTTCTCCCTCTTTAAGGTGATAATTATAGTAATGACCCCACCATCAGGTATTTCTTGGGAATTAATGATCAACTGAGGTTAATGGCCCACAGACTAGCCATGGTCCATCAACTCCACCCAGCCTGTCATTAATCCCCAGGAAATGTCCTGCTTCCCAATTATTATTGCTTAATTTAGACTCTTTTCATTCTCATCAAGCTTTACAATATTGCTACATCTACCAAGAAGCTTTGTGTTTTATTTTATTAGTCTGTGTCCTAATGGTTCAGCAAGAGTGGTTTCCCTAACTGGTGATCAAATAAAAGGAGAATGTACCTTATTAAAAGTTACCTTAAAAGCCATTAAACACCTCTAGACCTTTTAATATTTATATATTTTATAGACAACTTTTAAATCGACAAAAGGGATAGAGTTCTGTGTTCTTAAGAGTATAATCCCAACTCTCTCTCCACTTTTCCCTTAGCCCTCTTTTTCCTTCACCTCACAGAATGAATCCAATCACTTTATTTATTTTTACAAGTTACTCTCCCTGGTTGAAAGCAGTTTTAAACTCTAAATGGTGTCATAAGTTGTCTACAACACTAAATGTTACAGATCCCTTACAAGCAGTTCCCAGACATTATACAGCCCACAGCATTGCCACCTCTTTTCGTTGCTATACCTGCAATGCTTCATTTCCTTCGAGATGCACAAAGCTTCACTGGCCCTCTTTTTGGTTCATTTCCCTCCTCAGTTTGATGAATGGAGCTACAGCAAGGCTAGGGGAGATAGGAGTATAAGGCATGGAGAGAGGTCTAGGGGTAGTCTATAATAATCCAGAGCTCTTTCAGCACCAAAAACAGTTTTAAAAATCCAGCCAGATTCCTATTATGAAAAAATATATATGTATATACATATATATATATATATTCAACAAATAGTATTTAATAAAAATGATATGTATATTGTCACATTTTCCTATGAGTACAAAGCATGACAAGGAAAAGCTGTGAGGGGAGGAGGGAATCAGTGATTCTTGTGAATTCTATAATAATTCTTTTAGTGCAAGTAGAACACCATAACAAATATTAAGGATTCAAAAACAAGTATAGTAAGACATACTCATTTGCAAAAACACCCAGGAGCTATGAGATTTAGTCTTAGGTCTGATAGTCATTAGTTATATGACCTTTGGCAAGTTATTTCTCCTTCTGGATCTCAGCTTCCTCATCTAAAAAATAAGGTATTAAACTAGATAACTTCATTACTTTTCAACAATAACATTTTATGATTCTTTGAATCCATAATCAACTGTTAGAATAATCTCATAGTAGAATTAAATTACATAGGACCTGGATCTTTTTCAAAATAATTATTTTCTTCTACTCCAAGCTCATACATTTATTTTTATATATACTCATTTATTGAATATTAGAACACATATTGTGAGGTAAACAATGTATGATAGAGAAGAAATACAGCAGTGTTAACAACAACAAGAACAAAGAAATGAAAACAAAAGAGGGTACATGGAAATCAGTATGTGATCCCTGCTCCTATACCAAGTTATTTACAATCTAGTAAAGGAATTAGAAAGTTATACTAACAATGGCAGGTGGAGGTAAGCAGTAAATGAAGAGGGTTAAAAAAAAAAAAAAGAAGAAAAGGGACATGGATCAGGAGGTAGTTGATAAGATGAGACTAGGAGAAGAAGCTGGTCATGTATTTTAAGCTTAGGGTAGCCAGAGTCACTGAAAGAAGTGAAGTTGGAAAGGCTGGCAAGGTTATGTCAAGTTGGACGTCAGAGTTCATAGTAAGGAGTTTGAGTCTTATTTTAAATGGAATGGGGAGCTATTTGAGACTTTTAATAAATGACTATTGGCCAGAAAATTAATTTTTGGCCTACCCAAGAAGAATATAAAAATAGTTTTATTCAACTGGAACATTGGAAATAGAAAGTATTTCAATTTATTGAAGTTTGAACAAAACATTTTAAAACTACACATTTAAACTTACCTGTGTTAGGTAAATGGCAATGGTAATTAGTGGAATTAGATCTTCTATGTCAAATTTATACTTATACAGAGAAACCTAAATGTTCTTACCCCTAAAGTATGAAATAATTTTCACTCTGATATATTTCACAATTATTTGGAAAGGGTTCAGAATTCAGTATAAGTACAACAGGTATACTAAGAAAGAAGGGACTTAATCTGTACAAATATGCAGCCAGCAGAATGTTCAAAACAAGAGCAAGACCCAGGAGTCATTGAGGATATTACTGAAAAAAGATGGGAAACTGTGTTTGGGCAGCCAAATCTCACTAGTGACAGCAATAAACAAGCTTACCCTGGGTTTTAGAAGTGTTTGGTATGCTCCAATCTACTATGTGAGATAAAATCTTCAAAGAGAATTGATAAAAGCCTCAGCATTTGGGACTTTTAAACTCAGACCGAAGAACATATTAGGAAGGATTTTCAAGAAATCAGTTCTGCACTGGGAAGAAACTGAACTCCATGACATATTTCATCCTTATACTTTTCTACTATTCAATAAAACTTTAAAGAATGGGGGAAGGGTGTTATTCATAATTCTTTTTATCTTCACATAAACAGGACTTTTTTCTCTCAAGAATAACTATACTAGTACAACTAATAAAACTGAAAATATACCTTGTATTATAGCATTGGAATTTTAGATGTTCAGTGGGTAAGACAACATCAAAGAAATAGATACAACTTTCAATTGACTGGATCTTAAGGAATCACGAGTTTTTACTGAGACTGGAAGCAAATTATTTAGCTTTTTTATGGCTCAGATATTTCAACTATAAAAATGGGAGTACTAGGAGAAATCTCTACACAGCATGTTTACACATTAATCAAACTCTGATCTATGTTTATAACACTTATAAACATATAACATGGTTATAACATAAATAAGTTATAAACACATGAATTAATAAATAAGTATATGCATACTTTTCAGTCAAAACTCTTTACCTAGCAAAATGAAACTGGTTTAAGTGAAAAGGAGAATGCATTAACTCTTGTAATTGAAAAATCTGGAGGGTAAATTCAGGCACAGTAGATTCCAGGAGCTCAAACAATATTTCCATAAGAAAACTCTGTGCATGGGTATAGGGGTTGGGGTGGGAGTAGGGAAGTGTTGACAAAGGGGGAAGACATAAATGTATACTAGCCAGGAAAAAAAAAAAAAAAAGACTGCCCATTTAAACATAAATGTTTTAATATGGATTAAATTCAGCTGCTAGTAACAGGAGTCCAAACAAGATAAAAAATTGATTTCTCTCAGGATCAGGCAATCCTGATCTGTCTTAAAAGCTTCTCCATCATCTGGGAGCCAAGATACTTCTAGATTTTTGTTCTGCCTTCTTATAGTGTGGCCTTTGTCCTCATTTTTCAGGATGGAGTCCTAGCCAATGTACCCTAATTCCAAGTAGCAGAAAGATGGAAGGAAGAATGGTGGCAATGGGACTCAACAGCTATCTTTGTCAGAAACTTCTTGGAAATGACCACACTAGACTAGACTTCCACTTTCTCTCTGGGTCATCTTCAACTGCAAAGTTCTTATTCTAGGAAGCTATGTATCACCTAAACTTTGGGGGGTCCTAAGACGGAAAGTAGCTATATGGGAGTAAGAAACTAAATCTTTGATTCAACATTGGCACATACACACACAGTAAAACATAAATGCCATGAGATCAGGAAATTTTGTGTTTTTCACTGAAAACCAGATTGTGAAAAGTTCTTGAAATATAGTAAGCAATCAATAATTATTTGTTGCGAGAATGAATCAGGGCACCTGGGTGGCTCAGTCAGTTAAGTGTCTGCCTTTGGCTCAGGTCATGATCCTAGGGTCCTCGGATGGAGTCCCAAATCAGGCTTCCTGCTCAGTGGAGAGTTGGCATCTCCCTTTGCTCCTCACCCCTGCTCTTGATCTCTCTCTCTCTCTCCCTCTTTCACAAACACACACACCCACACACACACACACACACTCTCTCTCTCTCTCTCTCAAATAAATAAATAAAATCTTAAAAAAAAAGAATGAACCAGTGAATGCATACATACATAGAAAAACACGTAAAATGTGTCAATGGTAGCATAAGTTCACCAAAACTCCTTGATAAATTGCAACAGCACGAAAACATCTTAAAAGCAGTGTCTTTGTCTTCCACCAATGATATGAAAGAAAAAAGAAAAAAAAAATAAAAAGAACCATGAGCTATAACATCACACAGATCTGGACTGATAATCACAGGTTCACCACTTACTAACTTTGTGGTGTTGGGAGATATCTGATCTTGCTGAACTTTAAGATCTAAAATTGGGTATAATCTAAACTTGCAAGAGAATTTAACTGAGTTACAATTTGAGAAAACACAGATTATAATACCTGACACATAATGAATTCTCAGTAGTGGTCACTCCTTTTCTGTTTTCAATTAAATTCTGTATTGCCATAGAAAAATTGTCCAATTACTCCCATTCTCTCCAAGATAACATTTGAAAGAATCTGTGCTTCCAAATGTTATCCTTGGATAAGGTTGTTTGGTACTCACATGTAAAACAAGGTACTAGAAATCTGAGGTCTACAAATTATTAGCCCAAATCTCAATTTGTTAGATTGTTATGTACAAATGTATTCATATTAAACCCCTTGAAAAGAGCCCAAGTAATGAACAAAGCCCTTAAAAAGAATGTTAAATATTGGAAGATGTCTCTGTCAATCATGGGCATATTTTCGTTTTTACATATATACAGACATGTAAAATAAGGAATTTATTTGATTATGTTTTCCAACTTGTCATAGTTTGGTGGTCTAGTACAAAAATCTAAGCTGAAGAAATGAAAACAATAGAGCTATAAAGAGATAAAATAATGTAACCTGCTTCCTTAAAAATACAAACACAGAACAAAACATGGACAAAAAAGTTGACCTAATTTTTAAAAATCATTACATTCTGGTTTGCTTTTATTGATATAATTCTAAAAAGAAAAAAAAAGGATAACTATGTAAAGTAAATGAAGCCTAGTGAAAATACAATTTTATCCTTCAGGAGCTATCTGAAGAAAGATTTGTGACTAAAGATAATCATGAAAGGTTGAATTTTCTGAAAAAAAAAAAGTGAATTTTGAATTAGGTCAAGCATTCCTTCAAAGCAGTAGAAACACTTAAAAACATCCAACCTGTCAAGTGAAAATCAAGTAACAGTGTTTTCACTGTCACTATGAAGTGAACTAAAAAGAACCAAAAAGACAGCGCCATAAAAACTGTAAATTGCTTTTAGGATTTATATTTTCCCATCCTTTTCAAAGTAGCATTTAATAAAATAATCTGGTTCTTACTCTAATTCAATCCTAATAAAACAGAGACTCCCTGATCCTATTTGCTATTATTTCTTCATTGAGTTTTAAGTAACTTTCATCCTGAGAACCAGGGTCTTATTATCAGAAAAGATATTTACACTTAAGTCCAATAAGTGTTATGAATTTTTGAGGGAGAGCAGCAATGACCTCCCTCTTAAGCCGCTTGTGTAGACAGCACATAAAATGTTATCATGCCCTGGGAATTCGCTTGGTTGGAGTTTGTAAAGCTTTTGGTGTGGTTTTGTTTCTGGATCAAGAAGAGCAGAGAGGGAGCTGGGTTTTGCTGAGTGCTTCCTTTGGGCTATGCACTTCACAAACACTGTAACATTTTATCCTCAAGCAACTTGAGCAAACTGATGTTAGTGTTCCCATTTTACATTTGGGAAGTTGATAATCCCAAGGCAATGCAGCTTGCTAAAGATAATCTGCCTAAAAGTGGCAGAACCTGACTCAGGCAGAGCTCACATGTGCTGTCTCCACAGCCCTTACTTTCCAATTAAGAGGCAAAACAATGCAACTTCCCCAGTGTAGATAGCTAAGAATGTCGAGGAAAAGGATACACTTTGCCAGGAGGAAGTGAAAGACATCTTTCTCAGATAGGTAATTATGATAGCAAGTAGCTCAAACTAGTGAGAGTGGGTAAAGGATTTGTAAGAAGTTGAGTTAAACCAGAGATACTTTCAGTCTGTAACCAGATTCTCTTTATCTGCCCTCTCATGTATCCACAGCCACTACAGAGACCAAATCTAAACTTGTGGTTCCAGGGAATAATTGAACTGGAATTTCATTGACCAGATATTTATGAACATTTTACTTCAAATGTGCTACTAAAGCATTAACAAGCATTGGATTTCATTTCGATGGGTCCCTTCTTTTCTGCAGTCATAATGGTAGTGAACCTAGTACAGATAGTAGTATCTCCTCCTTGTTGAGAGTTCACTAGGCATTATGCTAAGGGCATTTGAACATTATATTAATTAATCTTCAACAAACTTTTCAGGCAAGAAGTGTTATTTCTGCCCCTAAAAGTCACAGGCAATATGGTCTAAGAGTTTAAACAAACCAGTAGAGGTCCCACAGCTGGTGACTGGCAGTATGGAGACTGGAAATCTGGTCTGTCAGGCACCCAAATTCTCTGTGTTTCCATCACTATTGGATACATTCTGTCTCCTACCCTCACCTCTTCCCAAGGATGGGCTTAGTCAGGCTTCAGAGTGGGCACCACAGAAATTATGGCAAAGAAATCTTTAATTTTATATACTAACTGTTTTCTTTAAGTTATACCAAAAGAATTTCTTTTTCTTCTTTCAGTATCCCCTTTTATTGAAATCAGCTTTTCTCCTTTTACCACCTTTCTGGGACCAATACAATCTAAAAAAATGTTCTTGATATTTTAAAAGGTTTGTTAAACCCCAAGGTAAGATGGAAGCTTCATTCCCACTCTCTCTTAAGCAATCTGTTTCAGAAACAAAGAGCCCACTCATGAGAGAGACAAAAATCTTTTCCTATTCACTGTCTTCATTTATCTCCTTTGGAATATTCCAATTCTTTTGTTAAAGGAGTGTCTTAGAATCTTTCCCCTTTTATTACATTAGCAATTTCTCATTTATTTTCAGCCCTCTCCCGTTATCAGCATTTTTTTTCCTATCTTAAAAGCAGAGTTATGAATTTTCTGTCCCTTTAGACTTTTTATGAGATAGTAAAAATCTACCTCCATGGAGACTTTTACCTTATTCAATTTTTTACTCAGCTTGCATGTCTGAATCAAATCATTCCAGTGTTAATTGATTGGAAATACTGGTTTACTAGTTCACAACTAGAAATAAAATGTGGTGGGTTCGACCTTGTCCCTCAGGACACATATCACCAAATCCTTGTTGGGAATTGTATTTTTTTAGAGAAGGTAAGAAGGGAAGCAGCAGATGAATTGTGTCGGTATGTCACTTCAATGGATGGGTGTCAGAAATGTAGAATACATTTGTCTTTTTTCAGAGAAGCTCGGGACACTGTTGTCCTGTGATATGAATCTCTAACCTAATGAACAAAGCTGGCTTTTACATGTTTCACTTGACAATCTCCTTCTCACTTTTTAAATGTCTCTATTTATATGTCAGAGGGAGTATCTACTAATGTCCCACAACATTTTAAAATCAGAATATTGTGTGACTCTGAAAATCAACTGACATATTTTAAAACACATAGTGGGGTAAAGAAAATATAACCTCTGTTACTGATGGAAAATTTTCCTGCTTCTCCTGCCTGTCATCCTAATGACTTGAATCACTCACAGGAAGACTTCCTTTTAACTGCTGAGCATATCCTAATTTGGGTTTAAAGGGGTTTCTAAATTACTTGTATTTCCTATTCACATGTGGAGAGTAAATACTCTATAGAAACTTGAGACTTGCTTGTAAAATTAAAATGAAGCTAGCAATGTTTCAATGGTATGACCTCCTTAATTATTTTCTTTTAACCAAGTGAAATAGAAGTTCATCAGTTATATATCAGGCACTCCTATGAGACTAAAAACACTTAGCAGCCAAGGTAAAAAAAATGTCTTATGTGGGAGGTTTCCAGTCACCTCTTTGAGATAAATCAACTGGAAAGCCTCAAGAAACAAGAGTAGGGTATTAGCTTATTGGTTTTGAATCATCTGGCCACAGATCCTAATATATAGCTTCTAGAAAGTCAAATATGGACAGCAGGTAGTTTCAGTTGTGGCAGATCCCAGCAGGAAAAGAGGGGAGCTTCTGTTGTTGTCATGGATAAGCTGATATTTCTGTCACCCTTGCCAGCTTCAAAATCCAAGTTAAATCCTTACTTTATAGTAAGAACATTCTTTATACTTTATATCCTTACTTTATAGTAGAACATTCATGTGTTTAGGATTACTGTAGAAAGATCAGAGCCCTAAATATTCACTAAGTGGATTCTAATAGATAATCTGATATTAGGACTTCAGAGTGCCAAAACAGAGGGCCAAAAAATCAAATCTATCTGCCTTTTTCTCCCCTGAAGGTCCTCCACTTTTCAGAACCTGAGACAGTAATAACAGGAGTGACAAATGTTTTTTGTTGGTTTTTTTTTTTTTCATAAAAGGGCAATTAACACACCTTAAAACCTCATTTACAGGGCTCTGGGAGATTTTTGGCCTTAGTCCCTGTGTCCCCATGTTCTCTAGTCTTTAAGGATTACATTTTCCCCAAATGTGTTCCATATTCCCAAGAAATTATTTGAAACCCCATCCTGCATGACTTCAAAGCCTAATATTTTTGCCAAATCTTCCTCTCCACTGAGGGCTCTCTTATACATCAATAAACAATTAGTGAAATAGAATGGCATAGTGTTCTATAGTAATGGATATAGTAATGGATACAACAAACACTTTTGCAAAAAATAAAAGCAGAGTTTAAAGTCCATGTCATTCTCCCTAGAGGCAAGATGGCAGAGGAGTAGCAGACTGAGATGACAACAGGTCACAGGAGTTCAGCTGGATAGTTATCAAACCATTCCAAACACCTACAAACCCAACAGGAGATCAAATAGAAGAAGAGCAGTAATTCTAGGAACAGAAAATCTACCACTTCCTGAAAGGCAGGACATGCAGAGAAGTGAATCCAAAGTGATAGGAAGATACACTGCAGGGGGAGGGGCAAGCTCCCAGCTAGAAGCAGAGCAATGGAGCACAAAATCAGAACTTTTAGAAGTCTGCTCCACTGAGGAACATCGCTCCAGAGGCTAAGCGGGAGTGGAGCCCTTGCAGGGATAGTGTGATCTCAGGTCCCATGGGGTCACAGAAAGACCAGGGGTGCCTGAGTGTGGCAGGGCTCCCACATATCAGAACGGGGAAGCTGACTAAAGAGAAAGAGCTGAGGAGTGAGCTCTCAGCTTGGGGTTACCTTAAACCATGATCCACAGCACTGTTGGACACTGCTCTTTGAGCATGGACCCCACAAGTGGGGTCACCTTTCTCCTCTGAGCAGCACAGCAAGAATCTTCTGGGTTTGGAGACTCCAAACAGGGCTGTGTGCCAGAGACAGAAATGCTCAGTTACAGGCCAGGTGAGCTTGGACCATGGCCAGAGAGAAGGAAGATGGAAGGGATTGCACATTTTTCTCTGAGGGCGCACTGAGGAATGGGGCCCCAAGCTCTTGGCTCCTCTGGGTCTGAGATTGGGAGACAAACAACTACTGGGCCATGAGGGGAGAATTCAAGAGATAAGTGATACTATAAGATGAAGCAATATTAGAGTAATTGGGATTCCAGAAGAAGAAGAAAGAGAGAGGGGGGCAGAAAGTATATTGAAGCAAATTATAGTAGAGAATTTCCCTAACATGGCAAAGGGAACAAGCAACAAAATCCAGGAGGCACAGAAAACCCACCTCAAAATCAATAAAAATAGGTCCACACCCCATCATCTAATAGTAAAACTTACAAGTCTTAGTGACAAAAAGAAAATCCTGAAAGCAGCTCAGGACAAGAAGTCTGTAACATACAATGATAGAAATATTAGGTTAGCAGCAGACTTATCCACAGAGACCTGGCAGGCCAGAAAAAAACAGGCATGATATATTCAGAGCCCTAAATGAGAAAAATAAGCAGTCAAGAATACGATATCCAGCCAGGCTATCACTGAAAATAAAAGGAGAGATAAAAAGCTTCCAGGACAAACAAAAACTGAAAGAATTTGCAAACACCATACCAGCCCTACAGGAAGTATTGAAAGGGGTCCTCTAAGCAAAGAACAGCCTAAGAGTTGAAGACCAAAAAGGAACAGAGACAATATATAGTAACAGTCACATTACAGGCAAAACAATGCACTAAATTCATATCTTTCAAGTTACCCTGAACGTATATGGGCTAAATGTCCCAACCAAAAGGCACAGGGTATCAGAATGGATAAAAAGCAAAACCCATCAATATACTGTCTACAAGAAACTCATTTTAGACCCAAAGACACTTTCAGATTTAAAGTAAGGGGGTGGAAAACAATTTAACATGCTAATGCACATCCAAAGAAAGCTGGAGTGGCAATCCTTATATCAGATAAATTAGATTTTAAGCCAAAGACTATAATAAGAGATGAGAAAGGACACTATATCATACTTAAAGGGTCTGTCCAACAAGAAGATCTAACAATTTTAAATATCTATGCCCTAATATGTGAGCTTATATAAACCAATTAATAACAAAATCAAAGAAACACATCAACAATAGTACAATAATAGTAGGGAACTTTTACACTGAAATGGACAGATCATACAAGCAAAATATCAACAAGGGAATAAAGGCCATAAATTCCACATTGGACCAGATGGACATCACAGATATATTCAGAACATTTCATCCCAAAGCAACAAAATACGCATTCTTCTCTAGTGCACATGGAACATTCTCCAGAATAGATTACACCATGGGTCACAAATCAGGTATCAACCAGTACCAAAAGATTGGGATCATTCCCTGAACATATTCAGACCACAATGCTTTGAAACTCAAACTCAACCACAAGAGGAAAGTCAGAAAGAACTCAAATACATGGAGGCCAAAGAGCCTCAATCAATGGGTCAACCAGGAAATTAAAGAAGAATTTTAAAAAATTCATGGTAACAAATGAAAATAAAAACACAACTGTTCAAAATCTTTGGGAAACAGCAAAGGCAGTCCTGAGAGGAAAATATATAGTGATACAAGACTTTCTCAAGAAACAAGAAGGGTCTCAAGGACACAGCCTAACCCTACACCTAAAGGAGCTGGAGAAAGAACAGCAAATAAACTCTAAACTCAGCAGGAAAAGAGAAATAATAAAGATCAGAGCAGAAACCAATGAAATAGAAACCAAAAGAACAGTAGAAAAGATAAATGAAATTAGGATCTGGTTCTTTGAAAGAATTAATAAGATTGATAACCCTTGGCCAGACTTATCAAAAAGAAAAGAGAAAGGGCCCAAATTAATAAAATCATGAATGAAAAGGGAGAGATCACAACCAAAACCAAAGAAATACAAACAATTATAAGAACATATTATGAGCAAATATATATCAGCAAATTTGACAATCTGGAAGAAATGGATGCATTCCTACAGGCATATAAACTACCAAAACTAAACCAGGAAGAAATAGAAAACCTGAACAGACCCATAACCAGTAAGGAGATTGAAGCAGTCATCAAAAATCTCCCAACGAATAAGAGCCCAGGGCCAGACGGCTTCCCAGGGAAATTCTACCAATCATTTAAAGAAGAATGAATACCCATTCTCCTGAAACTATTCCAAAAAATAGAAATGGAAAGAAAACTTTCAAACTCTTTATGAGGCCAGCATTACCTTGATCCCAAAACCAGACAAAGACCCCACCAAAAAGGAAAATTACAGACCAATATCCTTGATGAATATAGATGCGGAAATTCTCACCAAAATACTAGCCAAAAGGATCCAACAGTGCATTAAAAGGATCATTCACCACGACCAAGTGTGATTTATTCCTGGGCTGCAAGGTTGGTTCAACATCTGCAAATCAATCAATGTGATATAATACATTAGTAAAAGAAAGAACAAGAAGCATATGATCCTCTCAATAGATGTTGAAAAAGAATTTGAGAAAGTACAGCATCCTTTCTTGATCAAAACTCTTCAAAGTGTAGGGATAGAGGGCACATACCTCAATATTATCAAAGCCATCTATGAAAAACCCACCGCAAATATCATTCTCAATGGAGAAAAACTGAGAGCTTTTCTGCTAAGGTCAGGAACATGGCAGGGATGTCCATTATCACCACTGCTATTCAACATAGTACTAGAAGTCCTAGCCTCAGCAATCAGACAACAAAAAGAAATAAAAGGCATCCAAATCAGCAAAGAAGAAGTCAAACTCTCACTCTTTGCAGATGATATGATACTTTATGTGGAAAACCCAAAAGACTCCACTCCAAAACTGCTAGAACTCATACAGGAATTCAGTAAAGTGTCAGGCTATAAAATCAATGCACAGAAGTCAGTTTCATTTCTATACATCAACAACAAGAGAGAAGAAAGAGATTGGGGCGCCTAGGTGGCTCAGTGGGTTAAAGCCGCTGCCTTTGGCTCGGGTCATGATCCCGGTGTCCTGGGATCAAGCCCCGCGCTGGGCTCTCTGCTCAGCAGGGAGCCTGCTTCCTCCCTTCTCTCTCTACCTGCCTCTCTGCCTACTTGTGATCTGTCTGTCAAATAAATAAATAAAATCTTTAAAAAAAAAAGAGAGAGAGAGAAGAAAGAGAAATTAAGGAGTTGATCCCATTTACAATTACAACCAGAACCATAAGATACCTAGGAATAAACCTAACCAAAGAGGCAAAGAATCTGTACTTGGAAAACTATAAAGTACTCATGAAAGAAATTGAGGAAGACAGAAAGAAATGGAAAAGCATTCCATGCTAATGGATTGGAAGAACAAATATTGTGAAAATGTCTATGCTACCCAAAGGGATCTACACATTTAATGCAAACTCTATCAAAATACCATTAATTTTTTTTCAAAGAAATGGAACAAATAATCCTAAAATTTATATGGAACCAGAAAAGACCCTGAACAGCCAGAGGAATGTTGTAAAAGAAAGCCAAAGTTGATGGCATCACAATTCCAGACTCCAAGTACTATTACAAAGCTGTCATCATCAAGACAGTATGGTATTGGCATCGATCAATGAAACAGAATAGAGAACCCAGAAATGGACCCTCAACTCTATGGTCAACTAATCTTCGACAAAGCAGGAAAGAATATCCAATGGAAAAAAGACAGTCTCTTCAACAAATGGTGTTGGGAAAATTAGACAGCCACATGCAGAAGAATGAAACTGGACCACTTCCTTACACCACACACAAAAATAGACTCAAAATGGATGAAAGACCTCAATATGAGACAGGAATCCGTCAAAATCCTTGAGGAGAACACAGGCAGCAACCCCTTCAACCTCAGCCACAACAACCTCTTCAACCTCAGCCGCAGCAACTTCTTCCTAGAAACGTTGCCAAAGGCAAGGGAACTGAGGGCAAAAATGAACTATTGGGACTTCATCAAGATCAAAAGCTTTTGCACAGCAAAGGAAACAGTCAACAAAACCAAAAGACAATTGACAGAATGGGAGAAGATATTCGCAAACGACATATCAGATAAAGTACTAGTATCCAAAATCTCTACAGAACTTGTCAAACTAACCCCAAAGAACAAATAATCCAATCAAGAAATGGGCAGAAGACATGAACAGATAGTTTTGCAAAGAAGACATCCAGATGACCAACAGACACATGAAAATGTGCTCAACATCACTTGGCATCAGGGAAATACAAATCAAAACCACAATGAGATACCACTTCACACCAGTCAAAATGGCTAAAATTAACAAGTCAGGAAAAGACAGATGTTGGCAAGGGTGCAGAGAAGAGGGAACCCTCCTATGCTGTTGGTGGGAATGCAAGCTGGCGTAGCCACTCCAGAAAAGAGCAAAAAGTTGAAAATAGAGCTACCCTACAACCCAGCAATCACATACCGGGTATTTACCCTGAAGATACAAATGTAGTGATCCAAAGGGGACTGTGCACCCCAGTGTTTACAATGGTAACGTCCACAATAGCCAAACTATGGAAAGAACCTAGATGTCCATCAACAGACGAATGGATAAAGATGATTTGGTATATATATATAATGGAATACCATGCAGCCATCAAAAGAAATGAAATCTTGCCAATTGCAACAACGTGGATGGAACTAGAGGGTATTTTGCTGAGCGAAATAAATCAATCAGAGAAAGACAATTATCATATGATCTCCCTGATATGAGGAATTTGAGAGGCAGAGTCGGGGGTTTGGGAGGTAGGGAAGGAAAAAATGAAACAAGATGGGTTTGGGAGGGAGACAATCCATAAGAGACTCTTAATCTCACAAAACAAACTGAGGGTCACTGGGAGGAGAGAGGTTAAGAAGAGGGTGATTGGGTTATGGACACTGGGGGAAGGTATGTGTTATTTGAGTGCTGTGAAGTGTGTAAACCTGACAATTCACAGACCTGTACCCCTGGGGAAAATAATTCATGATATGTTAATAAAAATAATTAATTAAAAAAATAAAGTCTATGTCATTCTCACTGTGATGCTTAAATCGCCCTCTACACCCCCCAAAGTGGAATGACTTCCCCCTCCATGCTTCCAGGAGGCAATGTCCATTTCTCTATTATACACAGTACTTGGCACAGTAAAGTATGGAGATTTGGGTGTATGTCTTTCTCTTTTCCCACAAGACACCACAAAACATTCACAAGTCTTCATAGCCTTGACACCTAGCACAATTCCTAGCATATCGACAATGCTCAATAAATTTATTAATTATTTATTTATTACAAATTTATTTTTCATATACTTTAGTTTGAAGGAAAATCCTAAGAGAGTTAGTAGTTTAACTTCTAACAAATGTGAAGTCTTTATTTGTGACAGACAAGTCATCCCAAATTTGATTTTCTGATAGACTAAAATATCACAAATTTCTCCCTCGGACTAGATTCTTAGAGGGCAAGTTTGCCTCAGTGACTCTGGTTTTTCACATTCATGGGGGCGTCAGAAAAATATGAATGACTGTACTTATCCATCACTTACTATATGCTAAGTAGAAAAGAATAAGAGAGAAAAAGAAAGGAAGAAAGATATTTATTGAAGCCATTTATCAATAGTGCAATGTGAAAGTTAAACATGAGAGAAAATAGACTGGAAAAAATCAAAGGACTTACTGTACAAATTAGAAATGTTCATTTAATTGAGATTCTTAGTTATATACATACATTAAATATTATAGATTTAAATATATATTAAATATATATATATGTATTTGAAAATTTTATTTATTTGACAGAGAGAGAGAGGGAACACAAGCAGAGGGAGTGTGAGAGGAAGAAGCCAGCTTCCTGTTGAGCAGAGATCCAGATGCATGGCTCCATCCCAGGACCCTGGGATCATGACCTGAGTGGAAGGCGGATACTTAACGACTGAGCACCCAGGAGCGCCAATATATTTTTAAAAACAAAAACTATCACATTATTTTGATCTCATATCAAAACATGCTTCAGGTCTATTTCCTTATGCGTCCATTTTACAATCTGCATTTTAGATTTTTTTTCTTTAAAGAAAAGCAAAATGTTTATACACAAAATTTCATTAAATAGTGATGCCTCATCTTGTCCATGGTCACAAATTAGTTCATTCCCAGCCCCTCTTCCGCCTAGAGAAATCCACTAGGTCACTGTTTTTCAAGTGTTTTACATAGCCTCAAAATCTTTACTTCAGACCAAATCTTACCATAATCATTAAAACCAAAACCTGCCCACATGTCTCCACTTCCCCAGGCTGCTGCTAGGGCTCACGGTGGAGTTGAGAGCTATTGTCTTAAAGACCAAATGATTCCTAATAAGAACTGAGGCTATCAGAAAATCTCCCGGTAAGTAAACATCAAGCCCAGTGTCATCGGCATTTATACCTAAAATAAACAACCAGGAAAAGTTTATTCACTCTAATTAGTTTATTTAAATAACACTTATATATCCATGATGATGAAAATATACATCGGTTCCCTTGTGTCTGTAAAAGGTAAAAATGAGAAAATCAAGCAGTGATTGAAAATTAATGTGTTAAATTATTCTATTTTTGACTCTTCTAATTTTGTTTGGTCCCCTGGGATTTTCACTGTGATACAGTCTCATTGTGCTAAAAATACACAAAACTCAATGTCAGGATACATAAATAGTAACTCTGTAGCAAATAATAATACACGATTTGTATTTCACTCTACAGTTTACAAATTTCTTTCACATGATATTTAATCCTTACCAATCCTTACCAATCCTTACCAATAGCATCCCTATTTTGCAGATAAAGTAACTAAGTCTCTTCAATGTGACTGACATAAAACAGCCACTTACAGGAGATTCAGGATTGAATTTTTTTATTCCCAGAAAGACAAGTGCTTTTCTACCATGTATTTTAAAGAATAATTTTTAAAAGGGTAAAATCATGGGTGCCTGGGTGGCTCCATAAGTTAAGCCTCTGCCTTCAGCTCAGGTCATGATCCCAGGGTTCTGGGATCAAGCCACACATTGGGCTACCTGCTCAGCGGGGCATCTGTTTCTTCCTCTCCTTCCACTCCCCACCACTTGTGCTACCCCCACCTTCTCAAACAAACAAATAAAATCTTAGAAAATAAAAAAGGTCAAATAATGACCCTCAGACAAATAGAAAATACACACATGTCAAAGGTTTAATATAATTTGTTAATTCGCGAAGTAAACAGTAAAATGATAGAACCAGTTCAAAGATCATTTAAGAAGCTAGGTGTATATAGGCAATTTAACAGATTTCCAAGTCAGGTACAAAACTGGTTAATGTCTGACATGGCCAAAACTCAAAACTCCTGGGGTTATCTTTTTCAATACCCCAAAAGACATTTACATCTCTACCAGACAAGACTCTACAAGTTAACTATTGCTGAAACATGCTCTTTTTTTTTTTTTTAAGATTTTTTATTTATTTATGACAGAGAGATAACGAGAGAGGGAACACAAGCACAGGGGAGCTGGAGAGGGAGAAGCAGGCTCCCTGCCGAGCAGGAAGCCCGTATGTGGCTTGATCCCAGGACTCCGGGACCACGACCCGAGCCGAAGGCAGACACCCAACTGACCGAACCACCCAGGCGCCCCTGAAACATGCTCTTAAAATAGCCCCCAAAATAAAAGGTCAATCTCAGCTCTGTTCAGAAAGAGCACCCCATATTTCCTTTTGCTTATTCTACGTTTCAGATAATTTTTCTGACATTATATTATAGCTGCTTTACTATAGACAGAAGAAAACTTAAAGACACATTGCTGTGAATTTTCAAATAATGGGAAATTGGCTATGAAATGTTGAGAAATTATAGTACACAGCAAACCTGGCCTGAAGGCATTAGGAATAGTAGCTATTAATTTTCAGTGAGGGAATCAAGAGTGTCTGCCTAAAAGGAAGAATTGCAAATAATGCTAGGCTTGGAAAAAAGCAGCTACAGCCATAAACCAAAAGTTTGTCTTTATGAATCCATTTTCATTTACTATTTCACAGGTTTCCTGCTTTGTGATGAGCAAAGAGAGTGCTTAGATTAAAAATAATAATAATAACAATAATAATAACAATAATAATAATAATAAAGGCAAAGTTCTTACCTGCCCCCCGGGGCTCCCTGTACAGAAGGGAAGCAAGTTCTTCATAATCACCTGGTTGTGTAAGAGGCAAGCTTCAGTGGAAGCACAAGGGGAGGGGCTCCATTTGGGAAAAGAGATGAAGGAATTAGAAAAGACTTCCTGGAGAAAGCGACCAGCCCTTGAACAGTGGTTTGAAGGAAACACAAAAGTTATCCAGGAGAAGTGAGGGGGATACTATGGGGAGAAGATGCAAAGCTTTAGAACTGTTGTGTGTTAGGGAGCAATAAATGTGGGTGAAGTTAGCACTGAGAAATGAAGTTGAGGAGCCAAAGGAGGACAAGTTAGGGGTTTCTCTTTTCTGCCAAAAGGACTCCTTCATTTTGCAGGCAAAGCAACCTGTCGTAGGATTTTAAGCTAAGAAATATAATGGTTTACCTGAGTCTCTGGGGGTAGGATGAGGAATGGATTTAAAGGGGAAGGGAACAGAGACGTGGAGACCAGTTAGGAGACTAATGTGGTTATAAGATAAGGAGGTGATAACGGAGGTAAGAAAAATGATCCAAGACTGTGATAACAGGTTGGAGGAAGATGTTTCCTGAGGAGGTTTCCCTAACCAGCTCCCTTTCAGCTCGCTGTTTCCCTCTTTGACAACAGAGGAACTGGTTTTCTGATGTGTGGGTGGCTTAGCTCTAGGAGAACCATCACCAGCTCCCCTGGGAGCTACGGAAAGGAGGCAAGAGGCCTCCCTCAGCTCCCTGCGCAGCCTCTACTGGACTCTCCAGCGAGCCGGCCTGTCCCACTGTCTCTGCTCCCCTCCTGTCCTACTCCCAGACCTGAAGCCATATACATCTATTTCTTTTCTCGGTTTCCTAGTTTTCACACTCTGGGCTCCATCAATGGCTTTGGAAAGGAAGAGCTTGTTTGGAAAGAGCCACATATTTCCACACTTGAAGACAAAGAAACTTAAGCAGCTTTATTCAGCAATTTCCTCACAATTACCCTTTTTTTTTTCCCCTCAGGGCCAAAAACATTTAATCGGCTTTGAAACCCAAATAATACTGCCAAGAACTGGCTAGGTACTTCATTTTTAAAGTGAGGGAGGTAGGGAGGAACACACTGCTTTAGACTCCTAAGAAAAGAAATGGAAATCTTTTTTCTCCACCCAATTGCATCTGCTCTCTCTGCCTTTGTTCTTCTCTGAAGTTTTCTGTCTTGAGATCCCCAAGATAAAGGGGGGGGAAATTAGCTTGATTGTTGTTTGTTCTTTGGTTTTCTTTTTTTTTTCTTTTTTCTTTTTTTTTTTTTTTTGTCTTTTCAAGGTACTTACCAACTCAATAATAGTACTCACACATGTCTTGACACTTTGAGTTGAGGTGTGCAGAAATAAAAGTGCACAAAGTGCACAGACCCACTTGAAAAATAGAAACCTCCCATGGGTGCTGAGAACCTCAAAGATGCTTTGTAATTTTGTATCCTTCAAGTCCTGAGACCTTTAATTAAGAAAGGATATAAATATAACAAGTGTAGAAGAATTCCCTGAAGTTTAAGGTAGGGACCCCAAGATTATGCCAGGGATAAAATCTGTGCCTTGAAAATTCTTGATTGACTCCACTAATGAGAGCCTGAGATTTCTTCCTCATAACCCCATGCTTGTCTCCCGATTAATTTCCTTCCAGTACTTAATCTTCAGTGCATGACATTTTAACCACTAAGCTTATTATTCTAAAAATAGTATTCTAGCTACACCATCTTAGCAAATATATATGTGAAGATCACATTTGTACAAGATTTCCTTAGGTGTTTAAATGTTAATCAGACTTGTACAAAATGTAATAAACAACTGTACTAACAGAGATAAGTAGTTTTTCATCCGGCTAACTCCTATATGTGAAAGGACATTCACATATTTTCCTGCTCTGGACCTTCACTGGAATTGATAGATGTTCTTTTATGGGAACAAAGAGGAAAGTCACTGTTTCCATCTGAGAGCAATAGTGTATCTCAATCTATACAAACAAATCAAGGTAGCGTATTCTATACCACCTTGGGCTGTGCCTTGTCAGTGAATTTTTATGACAAGTTCTAAGATAAAAATAAATTATGGAGGATTTTATCGAGACTGTAGGTTAAGAAATTCATTATGCCAGAGAACAAGGCAAGAGCCAGGCATAGAGACAAAATCAGAAGGAACAATTTAGGTTTGGTAATAAGATGAGATTTATGTTTCAATCCTTTTCTCTCTCTTGGCAGTGTTAGGTGAATGGATACACAGGAAGACATTTCAGTTCACATAAAACCTTTACTAGGAGAATGAGACATCGTAACGCCTCACTGTAGTCTATTGAAAGCGCAGTACTTGCAGGGGTGAATGTGGTTGCCTCGATGTATCAGATTTTCCTAAAGTTATAATGTGATGCCTGCTATTACCACCTGCTGGAAATACTGCCCTGCTTCCCCAGGCCCACTGTTCCCTCCTTCACAAGCAGAACATACAAGTGGCCAGAATGTAAAATGAGCTTGGCTCCTTGCCAGAATGCCCAGGCATATGTAATCAATAGGAAAAGTACACAGACCTTGCATGTTTCCTTCAGCAACCTTCTAAATGGAGGTTCTTACCTCACCCCCTGCCCCTGAAAACCCCACAAGTTATACATACATTTTTTGAGAGGCAGCATTGTTAAATAAATTTCTCAAAAAATCAAATCTCGGTGGCTTGTTACAAGATACCCTGAAACTTTTTCTCTTCCTCAACATTGTCGCCCTTTAACCCCAGTGGTTCATGTATGAAACAGAAATATTTCATAGTCACTTCACAAGTCTGGGAAAGCATAAACACAGGTGAGTGATACTGTGCTGTCAATACTTTTAAATGTCTGTTCTAAATAGTTCCAGAGTAAGCTATTTACACTTTCTTGTGTATTGTGCAAGGACCCTTGAAATTACAATGCTTAATTTTGTGACAGCTATTTTAAGATGGTCAGAAAATATCACAGTCTTCTGCCTTTAGCCTCTTACCAACTACAATAAAATAGAGCAAAAAGATGGAACATGTATAAATTGAAAACTCTCTTGGTTGTATAATGCCTAACACAACTCATTTTCTGTTATGTATCAGTAATGCAAAAAAAAATTCATCTGTGTCATCTCTGGACCTCTAGGTCACTCTTCATCCATTCAAGTCTCTGTCCCCAGCTCTGGATTTTATTCTCTATCTCCAAGTCCAGCATTATCCTACCAGCAAGATGCAACATGCCCATGATGGCTCCTTCAGTAACATGGTGTTTTGCTTCTTTGTCATCTCAAGCTTCACGGACATTCTCTTTCACTTGCATGCGGCCATCCACTTGATGCCCATATTATAGAAACCAACTTCTCCCCTTATAAAATGATAATTTTAGACATCCTGTTCTCTTACCACAACTTTCCAACTTTCCAGCATTCTTAAGCATCAGTTCAAATAAACTGTTCTTCAGGGTCTCCAAACGGCAGGCCAATCTTCTCTCTGTCTTTATTAATTCCCTAAAGGTTTCACTTTCCTATCCAGGTTACTTTGCCACCCCCAAAAGACTGTTGACTATATCATCAATTTCCTTTTCCTATTACCTTTCTGTGTACCCACCTGGCAAAATCCAGAAAATCAAGCATCTACCAAACTATGCGGATTGTTGCCGATACTGAATAACAGTCACTAATCTCAATTGGGAACTCATCATGGTCCAGATATTATCCTGTATTTCTCTGGTTAGCATTCTCTCCAATTCTCCACGTAGCTATTTCAAACATTCTGAAACTGAGCAGATACTTGCCTGAGATACAGATGTTGGGGTAATTGACATATAGATGGTAAGTGAAGCCATGGGAGGGGAGGCAACTGCCAGAGAGAGTGTGAGGAATGAGAAGGAAATGGGCCTAGAAAAGAATCCTGAGTAACTAACACTAGTAATGTAATAGATGTTCCATAAAAGGGAAAGGTGATTTTCAAAAGAAACTAACATGGAATGGCCAAAAATGGAGACAGAAACCAAAGAAAATATGGTGCCAGAAAAATAAAATGAAGAGATTATTTCAAGAAGGAGAAGGAGGGGTTCAGTAAAAATGTCCAACATTATTGACTGACTGAATAAATACCGAGGACTTTCCCTTCAGGTTTAAAGGCAGAGATGTCATTGATGACTGTGGAGAAGCAAGTTTTAGTGGGAAAGTGTGTGCAGATGTCAGATTTCATTAGGTTTAAGTGTAAAAAAATGTAAAAAGGAGGTGAGGAATTAGGGAGGAGTGTAATCATTTTTGACAAGAAGTTTGGCCAGGAAAGAGGGAAGCACGGGCTTGAGACAGAGTCTTGATAGTACGAAAAACCTACTTTTTAAGTGTTTAAGAGTGACTAGAAAGTCTACAGGAACTGTCGGAGATTTCATCGAAAGACAGAGAAAGAAATAGTCCACACAGCTGAACTGAAAAGCAGTGAGAAAGATGTAATTGTTTTCCGTGTGTGTCAATCACATTCTGCTTGTTCAAAAAGTCTTTATACTTTAAATCCTTCAGTCATTTCTTTAGCTGTTGGCATATACTCAAACTCTTTAACGTGGATTTAAGTCCCTTGAGAAGCTGGTGCTTTCCTGGCTCTCCCCAGGAAGCCACCACTCTCCCCCAGACTCCTTGCTCTAGCCACACTGAACACCTTTTAGTTCTCTGAAGGTTTGTCCTGCTCTTTCTCACCCACATGGCTTTGTTGTGATACAAAGTCCCATTTGCCAGGAATTATATCTCCACTATTTCCTGGCCAGCACATAAACTGCCTCTCATTTTACAATTGCTTCCTTACAGGAAGCCTTTCGTGTTCCTGCTGGCAAGATCAAGCGTCCTGCCTCCACACTCCCAGAGCATCCTGAACTTCTTTATCAAACCTTCTTCCACATAATATCCTACAGCTGTCTGCCTGCCTCTTTCACTGTACATTTAAACTCTAGGAGAACAGAGACCCTATCTGTCTTCTTACCACTCTGTCTCCAGAACTTAAGATATTGCTTGGCATGTAGTTGCTCAATAAAAACATGTTCCAGAATAACAAACTGTCATTTTAAGGAAAAGTCCAATGAAAACATTCATTTAATCACACAAGAATTTTATTCAATATTAACTGAGATTCTTGAAGAGTATTTTACCTAGTGCTACTAAGGTTTAAAACATTTTCAAGGCCTTCTAATACTTCTTAACTTACATTAATCTTTTATTACATTAATCTTACATATATCTTTTTCATATTCTAAAATATATATATGTGTGTGTGTGTGTGTGTGTATATACATATATATATAATTTATTTGTTCATCATGTTTACTACCAGAACTCCCTCTCTAGAATGCAAGCCCTATGAGGGCAAAGGCCCTTTTCTGTTTCACTCCTTGATACAGTCTCATGTAATTGTATCTAGTAACACTAATAAATAAAGGAGTGAATGAAGTATATGGGTAGTGTTTCTACATGTTCTTTTCAGTAATTAGGAATTTTATGATACATTATTTTTACCCCATACACATATGAAAAGTGTGTAAAATAACTGAAATATTCAAGCATAGTGCAAACTAATACATTTATATTTCAAATAAATTAGTACACCCAAAAGTAACAGAGTTAAGTTCTCCGGTAATTACACTTGAGGCTTTTACAATTTTTGGACATAGATTTGGTATCAAGTTTTTCAGTAGATAAAGGGGGACACCAGTGTATTACATTGTTTTTATTTCCCTAACAACAAAAAGGATAAAACTTTCATCTGTAGAATCAAAACTGCTCTTGCAACTGTTCTCATGTAGGAATTTATGGCAACACTCCTTCTGGAAAGTACATGGAGTCTTACAATGGATAATATCAAAACATTACATTTTTTTTTTATCAAAGGTATAAATAAAATGGGCAAGAGGACAGGACTCTATCAACAGAAGGCATACCATTTTATCACAACCCAGCAAAGGCATTTTTGTAAATGTCTGATAAAATAGAGTCCAGACACTCTGCTTTTGATAGTCTAACGGTGCAGAGAAAGATGATTTTTGTTGATTAAAATAAGAATAGAGGCAAATTAACATTCTATTATAGAAGTTTAAGAGACAAATTTAAACACATAGATGGCATACACCTTTTAAAAATAATTTTATCATATTGAAATGCAGTACTTCTTTAATTGTTCAAAATTTGGGAAATAATGTACACACACACAAAAACGGAAATCCTGCCATTCCAAGAGAACTTCTTTTTGTAGTGCATTTCCATATCAATCCAACACACCCACACACACACACACACACACACGCACACACACATTTGACTACATGTAAAGTGAAATTATAGTTCTTTCTTAAGATTATGAGTTACTGTATGTTTACTTCATTACATATATTATACATTTTAACTGAAATAAGATTGTAACATGCACAGCACCTTATCATCTCCTTTTCTCCATAATTATAAACATACCATGGCCACCGTCCACTTCAGGCCAGAAGACATGTGCTTAAGTCAGAGAATACACACACACACACACACACACACACAGTTTCTCATACTTCCTTACTAGTGATTCATTGTGACCTCAGAATTCGATACTATACAGCAGAGAACAATATAATCTGAGCTTGAAAATGTTTTAGATTCATTTAATCCAACTATCCCCTCCCTTCAAAGGAATAAAGGATCATCAGTGAGTCGTTGCTATTATTTTGCGTTTTCAGCACAGCATGCACTAGGCCATCCAAAGTATTTTACCTGCAAAATATACCCCTGAATAACTAAATAAATTAATCTGTTGACTAATATAGCCTAACTTTAAAAAATAAAAAATGCCCTCAGAGAAAACTAATCTTATGGAATTTGCTTGAGATAACTAGGCAGTTTTACCTACCCAACATCCCTTATATATTTAGTTTCTTTTTGTTCCTATACCATTAAAGTATGGTGAAAATTTTGAAACCATAACTCTGAACTTGGTACAAAAACATTATGTGAGTTTATGTTCATTTTTAAATTTCAAAATCATTATCCAAAAGCATAAAGTAAGTGGACCCAGTTCTCTGAATTGTTTACCCCATTATCTCAAAAAAAGTTCTTAAAAGCATAGCAATAAGATGTTGCCTGCATGATATAATTTAGAATCACATCTTGTGAGATCATTTCTGACTGTTTTGATTTTAGCAGCAGTATTTGGGGACGTATTTAGAAATACACAGATACCATATATATATTTAATATATAATATACAGAGCAAAATTTATATATTATACAAATATAACACTAAAATCTAACCACACAGATGACTTTTGTGTGTCTTATCAATGGCTAACGATCTGATGAATGTTGAAACATCCTTAAGCTATTCTAATAATCTTGTCAATAAAATGGCTCAGGGAACATTTGTGATCAATATAACTGTGTCTGAATCTAAATCATTTTTTATATAAAAGATTATTTTGTGAAACAGCCCTGCAGTTTAGGCTATTGAGGAAACGGGTAGCATATATTGCTAAATAATGTTTAATAAGATGATTAGTCTATCCATCTGAGATAACAAAGTATCTTAGTTTTATAAATGAGATCGAGTATAATTTATATGAATTTCAAAGAAATTAATATGAGTCAGTGGGTTAGAAGGGAAAGAGATCAGTGTTTATGTTAGCTTGGGTGGCTATCATAACCAAATACCACAGATTGGGTGGTTTAAACAACAGAAGTTTATTTTCTCATGGTTTTGGAAGCTAAAGTCCAAGACCAGGGTGCCAGGCTGGTCAGATTCTGGTGTGATCTGTCTTTCTGGCCTACAGAAGGTTGCCTTCTTGCTGTGTTGCCACATGCCTTTCCTTAGCTCCTTCAATTTTTCTTAAGGTAGAAACTGTGTTGAGAAAAGACCTTGATAAAGTTCTGGAGTAGAAGGTGAATACTGAGCATATAGATAACAGCAGGTGTCAAAGCAATATGAGGGAATACAACTTATTTCTTGAGAACAGGAGCAAATTTGTTTACCTCCAACAAAGAGAGAAAAGAAAAAAGGAATGGCAGGAATGGCTGGAGACTGGAAGGGAGAGGATCAGGGAAAATTCCCATGAGTTAGGAGAGTGCCTATGGTGCCATCTATTTGTCCACTGAGATATAGATATAGATATCCATTCCTTCACATCTTCGAATTAGACTGACCTGCAGTCCTCTGATGGATAGGCCATGACAAAAGTGACACTACAACAGTTGTAGCTTTAGGTGTTAGGAAGGATTGGCAGAGTCTACCTGGTTCTGTTGGAGTCTTCTTTCTTGGAAGACTCTCTCAAAACCTCGTCACCAATGCTGTGAAAATCCCAAGCCACATGCCAACCACTTATAGATGCTCCAGTTGACAGACCAAGCTAAACTCCCAGCCAATACCCCACATTAACTGTCTGCCATGTGAGTGAGGCACCTTGGAGATCCAATCTACATGAGACTCCAGAAAACTTCAGCTTAGCTGACTCTACTTGCAACCACATGTAAGTTGACCAAGCAGGACCTTCCTAGCTGACCCCAGACAACCCACTGAACTGAAAAATAACAACAAGTCTTGCTAGCCACGAAGTTTTGAAGTGGTCAGTAGGAAGAGATGCTTAGTGTTCCCCTTTTTTAAAAAGGTTCATTTATTTATTTTAGGAAAAGAAAAAGAGAGAGAGAGCAGGGAGAAGGGCAGAGGAAAAGAATCTAAAGTAGACTTTCCACTAAGCATGGAGCCAGACACAGGGTTCCATCCCAGAACCCTGAAATCATGCAATCAAGAGTTGGATGCTTAACCCACTAAGCTGCCCAGGCACCCTGATTAGCGCTCACTTTGAGGTTGTTTATATTGCTACAGTGAAACTCTCATCTGTTTCCCCACAAATAAATGTTTAGAAATATCTACCATCTGCATGTATGTGTTTGGCATGAGGAGGATGGTTAATGGAAATATGGAAATTGCCGAAGGGCCTGAATTTCACATCCAGGTTAAAAGGAAACAAAAACACACATACAAACAGAGAATAGTGGTAACCATGAAAACACAAACTCACTGGGGGATTTTCTGAAAACATGTAGAGTTATTTAACTTCTATAGGATGTTGTACTGGGGGCTTCTGTCATTCTTAAAGAGCAGGGAGACATCAGCTGACATAAGATTTATCCATTTCTTTAGATAAGGGGCAATCAAAGCTAAATTTCATCTATCTACAATTCTGTCCTACTCACCAACATATCTTCAGGGCCTAAAACCATGCCTAGAGTGTGATAGGTGCTCATAAATGTTTATTGGTTATTTGGCAAGGAGTTAAGAAAGAAGATAACATAAATGACTTCATTCCTTGTGTCTTAATAGACTGACAATAAAATTTGAGGTACTTCCACTCAATCTTTTCCTTTGTATCCCAAAACATCACTTCTTCAAGAATGAGACTATCTGATAGAATAACAATCTGTTAGTAAAGATAAAGAATATGGAGACTGATGATTGGATAGTCAATATATTGGCACCACAGTTTAAAGTATTCATCTATATTTATTTTCTTCTAAACTTATTTATGAAACCACCATTTGTCCCAAAAGAATGCAATGATAAAGCAATTTCAGATGGTGTTCTAATATTTGGTTGAAACAAATACCCTACAGAAATAGTATATTCAGATTAATTTTATATTAGGAATTAACAGAATCATACTGATTTTCAAAGTTCCCAGCATTAGTAGCATAGAAGCTAATTATTATTTCTTTAGATACACATATGCACACATACACATTACTTATCCTTTTCTCTGTCCAAAACAGATTTGAGACATTGATATCTTTCATCAGCAATAAAATATAGAACTGAAAAAATAGGAAAAAACAAATAAATCACCCATCAAATAATGAACAAGCACTGGGCCTTAACCTCAAATTTGCTTCAGTTTCCTAACCTAGGAGATGATATAGATCTCATTATCAGAAAGAGCTTTGAAGATACACTCAAAGTCTCTCAAATTGATTCCAAATAGCTAAGGGATTGTTGCATAATATATTTGATGCAATCTATATATTATGGATTTGTAAGAAGGTGAATTGATACTGAAATGAATAGATTCAGGTGAATGGTTCATTCAACACAGAGACTTTAGTGTAGGCTGAAGATAAATAGGAGAAATGCTCTTCATATGGCAAATCTGAATTAGCAAAACATTTGACACAGAGATATGTGTTAGGAATGCTGGCACCCTGGTGAGTTTAATGGAATAACAAAAGGCTCTGTACTCAATTCTATTCTGTTGAACAAGTTTTCTTAAGGGTATTGATAATCTGCTTATAAAATTTAAAAATCACATATAATCAGAATATCAGTTACTAGGTTAGATAAAATAATCAGGAATAACAAGAAAAATTATTTTAGCATATTGTGCTAAAGGGCTATTTTTGTCTGAGGGTCTTACAGATGGCCATGTAAGTACCCTCTATTCAAATACAGAGGCCAAGAGAAGGATAAGGAGAAATGGGATCTATCTACATGGGATCATCTTTCCCTCCATCCAACATAAAGTAAGAGTTCACTGGGTCCCAAGAAGTTACCTGAGTCAACCAGCATAGTCATGTGCATCTGGATAGAGGAAAGAAAAGCTGTAGAGGAAGATGGAGAAGAAGAGTCTATAAGAATGGAAAAAAACAGTTCGAGAGAGAAGGTAAAATCAGGTTTTTGCATTTTAAAGCACAAAGACTGTATCTACTAATAACCACAGGCTAAATAATGTCTTACTGCTGAATAAGCAGAACAAAAATTACTCCCTCCAATGAAAGAAGGCCTAAAGAGGGTATCAAAAACTGACCCTTGAAGAAAGAAAAAGGTACTTCTCTTCCTATACTATCTCTTAGTTTTCTTTCTTGGCCCCTTAACATGGTAAATTAAGTCTATGACTTAAAAAAATATATAACTAACCATTTCCAGGAAGGACCTCATAAGTGTTTCTGGGGACACTGGATCCTACTTACTCAACACCTATATTGCTCTTTTGTCCTCCTCTAAATGGCCAAATGGGTAGTCTGGCTGTGGTGATGGATCAAATATCAAAAGAGAAAAATCTTAAAGTATTAATATAAATCCAAGACAGAATGAACAGTGCACTGAAAGGTCACAAGCACATTTTACCTGAACGATATTTGAGGCAACTAAAGATGTTAAGCCTATGGAAAACAAGTTGCACAGAGACCAAAATATCCTATAATATTAGGTAAATTGTCAAGTGAAAGGCAGAATAGATGTGTTCTCTAAGTTTCCAGAGAGTCAAACTAGGTCTTCAAGGTAAAGCTTATAAAAAAATAAATTTTGACTTTGTGTAATGTAATGGTGCTGTAGTGATTTAAGCCTTCACTTATAAGATGCACCATACTGTCAGGCATTATACGAACTGCTGGAACACAACAATACTAAAGACAAAATTCCTAACCTCACATTCTGATGGGAGAAACAAACAAATCGATAAACACATATAAGTAGTTGTTATTGTTATATAAAAAATGTCATCAAGGGGCGCCTGGGTGGTTGGTTAGGTTGGTTAGGTGCCTGACTCTTGATTTCAGCTCAGGTCATGAGATCAAGCCCCGTGTTGGACTCCATGCTCTGCTCAGAGTCTGCCTGAGATTCTCCTTCTTCTCCCTCTGCCACTCCCGCTTGTGCCCTCTCTCTCTAAAATAAATAAATAAATCTCAAAAAAAAAAAAAAAAAATGTGATCAAGATGATGTGTGAGGCCTTTCTTCATTAGGAGGGCCAGGGAAGTCTTCAGTAAGAAGAGGGTAGAATCAGCCAGCCACGTAGAGAGTTAAGGGAAGACTGAACAGAAAAAACAAAGGGCCAGAAACATAAATAGCTTGGCTTGTCCAAGGCACAGAGAGAAGGCTCATGTAGCTCAAGTGGAGCACACTGGGTAAGAATGGTACAAGATACAGAGAGGAAAGCAGGAGCCAGATCCTGCAGAGCCTTGTGGGCTATGATGAGGAGTTTGGATTTCATCCCAAGAGCACTGGGATGGCTCTGATGTGCTTCAAGCAAAGGAGAGAAAAAATTGGAATGTGTATTAGGAAAAGAATAACAGAAGACCAGCAGGAGAATTGGAGGGTGTAAATAAAAATATATATATATATATGACTTTCTTGTCTAGACATAAAAAGAAGAGAATGAATGCAGATAACACAGTCAGTAGGAAACAGTAGAGAAATATGGTAGCCATCCTCAAAAATAACTGAGGAGCACCTGGGTGGCTCAGTGGGTTAAACCTCTGCCTTCAGTTCAGGTCATGATCTCAGGGTCCTGGAATCAAGCCCCGCATCAGGCTCTCTGCACAGTGGGGAGCCTGCTTTCCCCTCTCTCTCTGCCTGTCTACTTCTCTGCCTACTTGTGATCTCTCACTCTGTCGGATAAATAAAATCTAAAAAAACAAAACAAAACAAAACAAACAAAAAAAAAAACTGAGCTAATTCCCACCTGGTAGAATTAACAGGGGCTCTGTGACATGGAGACAAAAGAAAGAACCAGGGGAGTCAATGAGTAATCACACATGAAAGGGGGTAGAGAAACAGGACATTTTTGGAGCATATAAGAAAATATTTACATTCAAGTCTGTCATTGAGGTGTACTGGTGTGAGAGGCTTGGCTCTGGGGAAAGAGTAAACTACTGTTCATCCCAAAGAAGAAACAGCCAACATGGCCTGGGAAGGCACAGCTGCCCATATGTTTAGCAATGCTTTGGAAACACTGGGAGCCTGAGCAGTGAACCAGGATATCCCAATGGTTCGTGCTTGTCCAGAAAAGAAATAAAACATTGAATGTTGCTGTCTCTGAGGCCAATTTGACTGTGGGAGGTGGGATTGGCATGTTGTGGACTTAATGTTTGTGTTTCCCCTAAATTCACATGTTAAAGCCCTAACTCCCAAAGTGATAGCATTCTGAAATGGGGACTTGAGGAGGGAATTAAGGTTAAAGACGTTCTTGAGGATAGGGCCCTCATGATGTGATTAGTGCCCTTTTAAGAAGAGACACCAGAGAGCTTCCTCTCTTGCTCTCTTGCTCCAGGCTCACACAAAGAAGCCGTGTGTGAATCATGTGAAAATGGAGCTGTCTGCAACCCAAGGGCAGAGCTCTTACCAGAAACCAGCCCTTCCAACATCTAAATATAGGACGACTCGCTTCAAGAAGTGTGGGAAAATAAATTTCTGTTGTTTAAACTATTCAGTTTATGGTATTTTGTTATGGCCACTCGAACAGATTAATAGAGTGTATTTGTTCCAGAACAAGGATTATAATGCATTAAAACACGTCTTTCACGGCAGAGTACATGAAAATAGGGTGCCCAATTACAGTCAGCTTCTAAAAGAAAATCCTCAAGCCAAACAAAACAAAACAAAAACAAGCTAATGATAAATTAATTATGTTATTTTTCAAAAATATAAGCTGCTGCTTCCTGCAGAAGGATTATGCTGTCTCATCTATTTGATGTCAGGTTTGACCTTGTGAAAAATTCTGGCAAATAAAACATGATCAAAAATTACATGCGTCATTTTTAGGTAGAAATTTTAAGATTGTGGTCATGGCTTACCATCATCCATCTCTCAATCTTTGCCATAAGACCAGCAGGGTTTGAAATAGCTGTAGACAACCTACAATGGACATGTGGTTTGAACAGGAAATAAACCTTTGCTGTTTGGGGTCATTTATTACCACAGCATAAATTAGAATATTCTTAGTTATACATCATTCATCTAGGTAATAAATCCGAAAAGGTGAGAAAGACACTTCTACATAGGGCATCATTGTTTCTCTCAGAGCCATCATTTGGGCCCCAATCTTTGATTTCTTTGTAAAGCTGATGGATAATTATAACTCATTTTGGAAGCAGAATATAGTTTCTGAAGCATATTATTTTACCAGAGGTCTCAATATCGATGTTGGTCACAAGTGTTGATAAAAGTTGATAGGAATAAATATCTCTGCTTCCTTCACATAGTAATCTAGGCTAGCAGAGTGGAAAATAAAATGAACTGTTTGGAATTTGTCACAGTAGAAACATCAATGAAAAAGCATAAAAGGGGCCAACTAGACTCGGAAAAACATAGGGCTGACATACCTATAACCTTAAAGAATTCCAAGAAATACTCCTTAAATTTCTAGTATGGGCAAAAGGTAATAAGTATTTGTATTTGTATTTGTGTATAAGTATTTGTATTTGTGTATCTTCCCTTAGAACTTAAATGCAAATAAGCATAATTCTTGTATAACTCCTGATGATCCAGAAGGTAGCCTAAGAGTTAATCTGAGTGGCCTAAAACTTCCTCACTACTGATGACTTTAGAATATCAACATACCAGAGTAAATATGTGAAATAGAAACTGCTAACTATGATATCCTACCTGGAGAATTACAGTGAATTTTTACATATGCATTATTTTGTAGCAAGATAGAGGAATAGATCATGTTAGCAGCAGTGCCTCTCAGCTATCTGGTTGATATGCTCTGTTCAGGCATCAGTCTGTGGGTGATGGGCTGAGGATGAGGATACGTAACCGAAGAATCTGGAAAGTTTCCTCCCCCAGGTAAGAATTACAATTGCTTCAGTATTCCATGCCCCATTCTAAACAAGTGTATTAACATTGAAATAGCTCTCTGAGGTAGGTTGAGTTATTATCCCCATTTTACAGATGAAGAGACTAATAACTTCATGAATTTATCTTCTGCCTTGGGCTAGCTGCCTCTGGGTTATCACAACTTTTAAAGAGATTCTCAGGAGTGAAACTCTCTCATGGAACTTGTGGCACTCTGGGTGCTTACAGAAGGCATCTGCCTGGCACTTTGGGAACACCTGACAGTTGTAAGTCCCAGAAAACCAGAGTTCCAAAGATTGATACCCAATGGCCCATCAAGAAAAGAAAGTACCTAGTCTGCTAAACTCAAACTGAGCTGTGGCAATGGAACAAGTTAGGAAAAGACTTCTTTGCTAACTGTGTGATAAATAAAACCAAGGAAGATGATCCAGGAGGTGGTATCCATGGACATTTTTTTTTAAGGGAGGGGCAAGTATTTTACTTGGTAAAACAAATGTCAGGGGGAAATCAGCTTTATGCCCTTCTCTAAGTAAACTCCTGCTGGAAATTCTAAACTTTGGCTTTTGTCTTTCCTCAGAATCAGGGTTTTGGGGGGTGAGAGAGGGGGAAGATCATTCTTCAGCAACATACTGAAATGATCTCTTAGGGAAGATGAAACCCAATGGCAACTTTCTATGTAGAAATTCTCTGCGAGATTTTTGAGGTTCTGTCTTTCATTATGACTTTCCTAAGGGCTGTGTTCCATAAAAACCATAGATTTATTTTGTTTTGTTTTGCTCTGCTGTATCTTTCTAAACTTTATCTGCTAATAAATATTTGTCAAGTTAAAATTAACTCACCAAAGTTGAAGACTGAGATTATTCAGTGAAGGAACAGACTATTTTCTTTATTCTCCATACATGAGTTTTTATTTCCTCAGTAACACACTGCATCATATCTTATCCCTGGGTAATATATCAAAGGATTGTCAGTAAGGTTCTCAAAATCCCTCCCCTACAGACGCAGACATGGAGATTCACTCTTACTAGCCATTTCTCCCTACTTAGCATCATGATCTCAAGGCTTTGGGGGGAAAAATTAAAGTATCTATCTCTTCTATAAATGCCTTTCAAAATGCTTAGGGACCAGTGACGGAAGAAAACATCCCTGTTAATAGTTCCCTTGGAACTTCTTTCTGTCTAAGCTGAACCTCTTAAGAGAGAGCATAACACTGATAAGTATCTGTATCTTGTATCTTCCACCTTTGAGATAGTCTGTGGAGGCCCATCAACCACCCTAGGTAGAAGGTTGGGGCCAGATGGAATCCCCAGGGAGTCACCTGGAAAGAAAAATAAATCTAGCCTACCCTGTATGGGACTAAAAAAATTACTGAACACAATGAAATTGGTTAAGATATGTGACACAATACTCTGGGACATATACATCTTTAGAAAACCATGTAAGCAATAAAATGAACCAAGGATTATAATATTAATAGCTACTGTAAAATAATAAATTAATGGACTGGAAACCCAGTATCTCAAATTAATTAACAGGAATGTGCCAGTAAGGGTATACTAGGAAAACACACAAAATGTAGACAATACTGTCTTTATATGAATGAATCATAGAGCAAAGAGCTCCGCTGAGCCTTCTAGTTTACTTATATTAATTTCAGATATTAGCAATTACAACTTGTGCTTTCAAATTCCATAAAAATGCAAAGCTACCATGAAATAGAATTAGCAGGGAGCTTTAGAAATTCATTAAATTGAACTTCAGTAGCAGCATCATTTTTTTGGCTAATACAGGAATATATGTCTGTGCATACACTATTTATGATACCATTTGAGACTTACATAAAATATAAGTTGAGAGAATGTGTTGCCTTCAATAATTTACAAAGGTAGAAAATAACAGCAAGGGGAATTGAGAACAAAACTCGCCTTTACTAGTACTGTAATATACAGATATTGCATCTGTGGCTTCCAATTCAGATTCTTAATTTGAGCCCAGACAAGTCTTGCACTGTGAAGAGATTAAAAGGATAACTGAGAGAAGTGTAGATGCCATTTCTGTTTTGCAATCATGTTTGCAAACATGTTAATCAAATCTGGGTGCTTGCTAACTTGATAATTAAATTTACAAATGATTGGAAATATTTGCTACAGAAAGATTTAAAGTCATTCTTGAAATCCTAATGACAGCTCTAGCAATATGTGTATGCCTCTTGAGGGCCCACTGAGGATAGACAGTATTAAAAATATAATTGGTTTTAAAGCACATTAGATTAAAGTTTTTTCCTATGATTCATTCTCCCTTCTTTGTATTCACCTTTCAGGTCATTTCCTGCTTTCTGAATAAGGTATCCATAATTCAAATGAACTACCATATGAATTTGCTTATTTTCGTTAAATCCAGCTAGTTCTAAAATGTCCCATTTCCATTTAAAATGTTGTGTTTTAAAATGAAAAGATTAAACTTTCAAATTAAGTAATACTTAGAAAAAGCCGTCAACAGTATTTGAAATCTGACAAAAGGCACATTGTTAAAAAATCAGAGTAGGAAGCAATTGGGAAGTTAGTTGAGGTCACTATAAACTAAAAAAAAAAAAAAAAAAAAAAAAAAAGAAGAAGAAGAAGAAAGAAAAGAAAGAAAAAAAGAGAAAGTAAGGAAGAAAAACTTAATTTACTAGGTCCACTTTTAGCTCTACCATACAGTTTCATACCAGATCTGACATATTACATTTACATGATGAATAAAAGCATTCCAGTTGAATCAGAATTTTTTAAATGATACATGAACTTTAAGCTGCATTAAATGAGTTTCTAACAGAATTTCCAGCCCCCTGTTGTTGGAAAAAAATGCCAACTTCCCAATTTTGGGTGGCTGCAACTAGCAACACCACATGGAGTGTTCTGAATGCACACATTAAAATGGGGTCAAGGGTCTTAGGAATAAACTGGTTGGCAAACAATATCAATGGTGCCCTGGTCTGACCTTGTATAAAATTGTTTGCATAACAGAGCTGAAGAACAGCAACATGGTTAATCTGTGCGTGTTTATTTCTAGCCATCCAGAGACCTTAAGGGTCAATATGATTTACTAACATTCACTAAAGGTTATTAAAATTGTTGTACAAAGTTGATGGAAGGGTGTTATTGCTTTTGTAATAAAAAATGACTTTCATAGAACAGTTTACACATAATTTTTTATTAGATTTTACTTCCCATCCTCCTCCTTACCCCTTCAGAGTTTCACGGTTGATAACAGTTGATTATTTGTGCTGTCTAGTGGCATTCTTTATTTTTTATTTGTATAGTACCATGGATGTGGATAGTATTTTCCAGGGTTTAAATTATAAATGAGGTAGTTCTCTGCCCCAGATAGCTCCAAGGCTACTCCCTTCACAAAGGACACTAAGAGGAAAGCAGTTGATTTGCCCTCAGGATAACATGATCATGGTAACTTTCCAAATTAAGAGATTTGAATGATGCTGGAACTTTCATAGTTCTCCAGCTTACTCCGGGCAGCCAAAGAGA
Organism: Martes martes; assembly: GCF_963455335.1. Classification (NCBI taxonomy): domain Eukaryota; kingdom Metazoa; phylum Chordata; class Mammalia; order Carnivora; family Mustelidae; genus Martes; species Martes martes. Next base: position 39,530,439 of record NC_137893.1, read on the forward strand.
TGTTGTTTGAAAATGCATCAACTGAATCGCTAAACTTTTATCCCCCTGAAAATACAACCATTGCTTTAGAAAAATTCCATTGCCACCAGCAGACCTAGAAAGAACAGCAAAAGTGAGCAACACAGAAGTCTAGCAAAGACTACATGTAGTTCTAAAAAGAGAAAAAGAAAATGGAAGAGAAGGGACAGAAGGCAACAGATTATCATCATCACAAAATATTGAACACAGTGTCAGGCAAAGTACAACATAGATATGGTTTTGTCTGCTGAGAATTTAACATCCAAGATGTCACTTGAGGGATAACCCAGGTAAAAATAGAAAAAAAGTTATTCAAAACAAACTTATAAAGAGAAAGGTATGTGGAGAAAACACAAAAGTAGCAACTGGCAGAAAAGATGGTTTTTTAAAACTTAGCTCAATCATAACACTAATATGAAATGTGACTATAAAGTTCTGATCATATGTATGTGATATATTCAATATAATGCAATCTCATATATTCTGATGTAATCTGATATATTCAATATAATGCAATCTCATACTATAGCATGTTTTATTTTCCACTGCTTTATACTAAAACATGAGCCAAGAAAATTATACAATTTAAACTGTGTTTGGTCTTTAGGGAAATGGCAGGGTCACATGATTCTGTTTCAACATTTAGCAAGCATTAGTAGGAACACAATACATATTTTTTAAATAAATGAAAAACTCCCAAATTAATATTGTTATGACTTATTGTATTGGACTCTAGATTATTTTTCACTTCAGGTACATTTTAGTTCATATTCTCTCTCAGTCAATGCATAATATTTCAGATACAAAGAAATAATCCATCATGTTTCTATAAGTAGAATTCAGTGCAAAATCTCAAAATACTTAGCTTGCTAGGTATATTTAGCTAGCTTAGAAAATAATTGTAAATTTTAATTTATATTCCAGTTTTTTCTTCTTTGGTTTCAAGAATAAGAAACTGTAATAAGATTTAGATTAGGCTAACATATTGAAACTAAATATGTGCCATATACTTATAACTGCTTCCACAGTAAAATCAAGACCTATGAATTTTTAATTTGTCACCATGACAGGAGGCCAAGAGAACTATAACTATGTACCAAAAAAAAGAAAAAGCTAAGAGAACAACAACATCAAGGATTTTGCATGCCCACTTAAGGAAAAACTAAAGAAAATACCCCTGTATCTGGGAAATATTAATAAGAAAATAAGCAAAAAAAATTAAGTAGGATTATAATTTAAAAAATAAGAGTGTCAAGTTAGTTTCTTTCCATTCTTCACTGGGAACTCATCTTACAGCAGCAAGGGGAAGAAGAGAGGCAAATAGAAAACACTGTCTCCAATGAAACTGAGATGCTTGCAACTCTGGATCACAAACATAGGAGACTCTTACAAAAGCAACGACATTCAAAGAAAGGTGGAGGAAAATCAGGGGAAAAGATGCTTGTGGCTACAGATACCAGAAAAAAATTAGCCAAGTACAAATCTTCTAAGAGAGTGGCTTACCCTAAAGTTTAAAATAATACCAAGCAAACAAATAAAAAAACAATAACTTATTTATAATAATGGACCAGATTTTGGGGACTAGAGACAGTGCTTCACTTGATCCCATTTGGCACAAAGTCTTGAGAAAGTGAAGAGTGGGCTTAGCTCAGCCTGTGGGGATACATCTGGGATAACAGTGGTAGAAGAGGTAAGAATTGGCAATGGGAACATACCTAGAATGAATATCAAATTCCTTTTCTCTCTCCCTCCCTCTCTCTCTGTTTCCTTCCTTCTCTCTCCCTATCATGTACTCTTTCTCTCCTTCATGCACATGCACAGAATCGTAAGCAGAATTCCTGCTAGACCCAACCCCTCTCCAACATGAACTTCCTATAAGAGATTGTCAAATGAAAACTTAAGGAATTGAAAAGGAACCGCAAGGGACCTATGCAATAATGTCACAAAGAAAAAACTAGGGGAGCACTAGGAATACAAATGACAAATGAAAAATGCCCACAAACACAAGAACAAAACAAAAATACGGTAATAAGCAAATGAAACATATATTGCCCTGAATTGTCAAAACTTAATGAAACAGAAAGCTTTATTAAAAAAAAAAAAAACACACAAAGAAGATAATAAGTAATCAGAGAAAAAATGTTAATACTATAGAATATGAAGACTATTGGGAGGTGGGAGCAGGGCAGTGTGAACAATTATAGCAATCAATACCTAATGGGAGGCAACACAATGGAAACACAGAATTAGTGGAAATACCATAAGGAAAATAAAAGGACATGACTGAGACAGCAAATGAAGTGAAGTGAAAACAAAGTCCAGGAGGATCTGGAACAAAAATTATAGATATAGAAGAAGGTCAAAGAGCACTGAGACATAGGTAATAGTTGTTGGTAAATAAGTGAAACAAAATAGCAGAATAATAATGATGTAATTCAAGAAACTTTTCAGCCTGGTGGTGGGTATTATGGAAAGCATGTATTACATGGAGCACTGGGTGTGGTGCATAAACAATGAATGCTGGAACACTGAAAAGAAATAAAATAAAATAAAATGGGAAAAAAAAGAAATAAAAAGGATAAAAGGAATATATAAAATGTAAGGGCATATTGTACACCAGGAAAAGAAAAACCTGATACAAATCACTGAAAAGCACATCTTAATAAAGTTACCGGATTTCAAAGATGAGAAAATCCTTTGTCAGAAAAAAAGTCATGTATAAAAAACAATAAATAAATAAATAAATAGCACCACAAAAACAAAAAATCTGACTTGTAACAGATTTTTCCATATTAATACTGACAGTGGGTAATTTCTGCAAAATACTAAAAAAAAAAAAAAAATCCTGAAAAATACTCTAAGAACGTTTAGGTTATGATTCTATTTCTATGCAAATGGGCTTTTCAAGTAACATGAAAAGACACAAGCATTTACAAACTTACTTTTGAAAACAGAATTAAATAGAAAATAAATTTCAAAAAATAATAAATAAATTTTAGCCAAGTGATGAATGGAAGAACTATGTCAAAATGTCTAGCAGTGAGCATTCCATCATTTAAGAGTAAGACTAGATCAAATAAATGTGAGGATTATGATTCAAAAAGATAATTAAAATATAACATATGCTGACAGAGCAGAAATGGGAATGGGAAGGTGAAAGTAGGACATTCAGAATCAGGCGAAGCCAAGTTATTTTAGCTGATAATCAAATGATAGAGCTTAAGTTTATCTGAAGTTGTGAAGGTAAACATAGAAAAAGGAAGGAAAGAACAGAAAAGAGTTCTGTCATTATTCACAAAGCATAACACAAAATATGACAACAAACCTAAGACAGGACATATATACTTCAAAATGCAAATGAGGTAAAGTTACTCATTAAAATAGACTCTCGGATCAGATGAGAAAGCAAATCTCAATTACATGCTACATTTGAGGGAAATAACCAAAACAAAGTGACTCAAAAAAATTATAAAACAATAAATTCCAGAACTCACTGTAAACACACACACAGAGTAGATTAATACATCACTACATATTTACTAAAAAATAAATAAATAAATAAGTGAGGAAACACAGAAAGAGTCAATTATCACATGGTTTCACTTACTTGTGGAGCATAAAGAATAACACAGAAGACATTGGGAGAAGGAGAGAAGTGAGTTGGGGGAAATCAGAGGGGAAATGAACCATGAGAGACTGTGGACTCTGAGAAACAAACTGAGGGTTTTGGAGGAGACGGAGGTGGGGGGTTAGGTGAGCCTGGTGGTGGGTATTATGGAGGGCACGTATTGCATGGAGCACTGGGTGTGGTGCCTAAACAATGAATTCTGGAACACTGAAAAGAAATTTTAAAAAATAAAATAAAGAGGAAAGATGGGGAAAAATTATACAAAATAACCTCAGAACCAAGAAATTAAAAGAATCTTACAATATCTAGATGCTTATTTGTTGTAAATAAATTTAAGAACCAGGGTAAATTCATCATTTACTGGAAAATATGAATTAGGAAAACACCACAAAACAGAAAGTATCTGCTAGAAATAGAAAACATTACTGAAGCTCAAAACATCCTCAGTGTTCTGGGTCCAGATAGATTCACAAAAAAGATCAGAGAAAGATAAATATAATGTGCTTTAAAATGATCCAGGGTATAGAAAAATAATGGAAAATTCTAAAACCATTTTAGAAAAAAATAATTAAAGAATATTCCAAATTAATCTCACTTCTGAGTGTGGTTGCAAAAATGCTAAATAAAATTTTAACAAATAAAACAACAGGAGATTAAAAAAAATAATTTTCCATTACAAGATATTTATTTTATTTATTTTTTTTATTTTTATTTAAATTTCAGTTAGTTAACATACAGTACATACTGGCTTCAGGAGTAGAATTCAGTGATTTATCACTTACATACAACACCCAGTACTCATCACAAGTGCACTCCTTAACACTCGTCACCCATCTATTTAGCCCAATCCCCATCCACCACCCTCTGTCAACCCATTTGTTCTCGATTTTCAAGAGCCTCCTATGGTGTGTTTCTCTCTCTCTCTCTCTTTTTTTTTTCTTTTTTCCCTCTTCCCATCAGTTCATCTGTTTTGTTTTTAAATTCCACATATTAGTAAAATTATATGGTATTTGTCTTTGATTTATTTTGTTTAGCAAAATACACTCTAGCTTCATCCACATTGTTGCAAATGGCAAGATTTCATTTTTTTTTGATGGTTGATTAATATTCCATTGTGTATATACACCACCTCTTTCTTCTTCTTCTTCTTCTTCTTCTTCTTTTTAACCACCTCTTTCTTCTTTATCCATTCATCAGTTGGTGGATAATTTGGGCTCTCTCCATAGTTTAGCTATTGTTGATAACGCTGCTATAAACATCAGAGTGCATGTACCCCTTTGAATCTCTATTTTTGTATCAGTTGGGTAATATAGAGTAATTCTATTTTTAACTTTTGGAGGAACCTCCATACTTTTCTCCAGAGTGGCTGAACCAGTTTACATTCCCACCAACAGTGTAAGAGGGTTCCCTTTTTAGAAGTAAAGGGAGTTCAGTGTTAAATTTATTTTCTATAATAACAGATATAAAGTGAAAACCTGTACTATTATCTTTATGAAAGCCTCAGAGTCAAGGAGTAAAATTCAACATTTAATCTTGATAAGACTATAGTCTTAATAAATTAGTGATAACTATATTTTCCTAATATTATAATACATATTTTACTATGATAATGTGTATATTAGATGTGACTTAAAAGCAAATATCATGTTTTATGGGGAAATATTGAAAGCTTTTCCATTAAAGTCAGAAACACAGTAAGAACATTTTTTATTTCCACTATTATTTTTTTTAAATTTTAACTTATTTTTTTTCAGTGTGGAGTTACTAGCCAAAACAATTAGATAATATTAACATAGAAGAAGTATAAGAATTATAAAAGGATATGTTATAATTCTAAAAATATAATTATATTAATAATTATTTAAAATTATTTAATTATTATTTTATTAAAGATATTTAAAATCTGAATAGTTCAAGAAAATCAACTCTTCATAAAATATAAAATAATTCAATGAGGAGGTGGCTTGACAAAATAAATACTAATTGGCAGAATATTATCACAGTATTTAAAACAACAATCATTTAGAATATATAATAGAAGAAAAGAGCCAGTTTTAATAGCTGCTAAAAAGATGAAATTTACAAAAGCTACTCATTGTGCTCCTCTTTATTCATTCTTGCCTTCTACTTTGAATAAAAGAGCTTTGTGAATTTTAGTTGTATACATGCTTGCCTACTTGGGCACTCCACGCCCAACCCTTATTTGTAGATAGGTGTGCCATATGCCTATTTTGGGGCCCAATAAAGTGAACAAAATAATATGGACAAATTCCTGATCATCTCCTTAAAGTGGTCTGGAAGGTGGAGTAATGCCAGTAAAGTGACATTTGCCACTAGGACAAAAGTAACATCTCGTAAGATAGTGGAGTAAGAAAGAAAAGAAATCTGGGTGTTTGAATGATCACTTAAGCACAGAAGAACTTAGCTCTGAAATATTACATAAAAATAAACCTATCTTATTATGACCACTACTGTTTTATTTGTTTGAGCAGCTGAATCCATACCAGAGTTAACAACCCAAAAAAGGTGAAAGTTGTACATGCTCCATATGGAGAAACTTTAAAAATCTCCTTGAATATGAGTTTGAATTGTATGGGTCAAACTACACACAGATTTTTTTTAATACAATAGAGTACTGTAAATGTATTTTCTCATGATTTTCTTAGCAAAATTTTATTTTCTATAGCTTAGTTTATTGTAAAAATAAAGTATATAAAACATATATAAAATATGCATTGACTGTTTATGCTATCAGTAAAGCTTCTAGTCAATAGTAGGCTATTAAGTTTTGGGGAATACAAACTTATACATGTATTTTGGCTACAATGGTGGTTGGAGCACCTAACCCCCACATTATTTGAGGGTCAACTAAACTATTAAGTGACAGAGAAAACTTCAATAATTGGGGAGTGGAAAAGCACATTATGTTTTAGATAAGAAGAAAACACCACATAGATGCCAATTCTTCTCTGATTAATGTGTAAATTTAACACGAGCTCAATAAAAATACCAACATATTTCCTTTAGAAATATGAATGGTGAAATGGAAAATTTATACACAAAATTATCCATGAAAATTCTATAAAATAATATAGAAAGGAACTTAGATCTATTAGATAATGAAACATAATCTACTACTGCTACATGAATAGGACAAATAAGTGGGTCAGAATAGAAATTCCATAACAAATTTCAGTAATAAATTTGATATTTCAATTCAGTGAGGAAAAAATAAATTAAATATAAAAGATGTAGATACAAATTTTAGCCATATGGGAAAATAAATCAAATTTGATTTATTTTAAATTTATTCTAAATTTCACAGTTTAAACAAAGAAAAAGTTCACATGATCAAAGATTTTTAAAAAGTTAATAGCCTCAAAAATATTTAGAGAAAACTTTCTTTTAATAATTCAGGATTGGGAAAGGATTTTTCAAGTAAGACCTAAAACCAAATGTCATAAAAGAAAAAATGGTAAAATTCACTGCATTCAAAAAATCAAAGGTATAAAAAAACCATGCAGATTCAAATGAAAAATAGCAAATATGGCTAATACTTGTAATTCATATCATAGACAATGGCTAATTCTCTGCTAAAAAATTAATCCCTATAAATCACTTAGAGAAAGACCAACAACCCTTTAGGGAAAATATAAACAAATATTCAGTTTAGAAAAAGAGAAAATAAAACCGATTCTTAAATCTATGAAAATGTGCTATCCTTCTCAACAATAAAAATAAAATAAAAATTTCAGTGAATAATAGTTCATTCCAAGTCTGAAGCAAAAAAATACTATAGAACACTCATGAAAGAAATCGAAGAAGACACAAAAAGATGGAAGACCATTCCATCCTCTTGGATTGGAAGAATAAACATTGTTAAAATGTCCATACTGCTTAGAGAAATCTATACTTTTAATGCCATTCTGATCAAAATTCCTCCAGCATTTTTCAAAGAGCTGGAGCAAACAATCCTAAAATTCATATGGAATCAGAAGAGACCCCAAATTGCTAAGGAAATGTTGAAAAAGAAAAAAAAAAAAAAACTGGTGGCATCACGATGCCTTATTTCAAGCTTTACTACAAAGCTGTGATCACCAAGACAGCGTGGTACTGGCATAAAAACAGACACATAGACCAGTAGAACAGAGTAGAGAGCCCACATATGGACCCTCAACTCTATGGTCAAATAATCTTCGACAAAGCAGGAAAAAATATACAGTGGAAAAAAGACAGTCTCTTCAATAAATGGTGCCAGAAAAATTGGCCAGCTATATGTAGAAGAATGAAACTCGATCATTCTCTTACACCATACACAAAGATAAACTTGAAATGGATGAAAGACCTCAACACGAGACAGGAATCCATCAGAATCCTAGAGGAGAACATAGGCAGTAACCTCTTCGATATCAGCCACAGGAACCTCTTTCAAGATATGTCTCCAAAGGCAAAGGAAACAAAAGCAAAAATGAACTTTTGGGACTTCATCAAGATCGAAAGCTTCTGCACAGCAAAGGAAACAGTTAACAAAACAAAGAGGCAACCCACAGAATGGGAGAAGATATTTGCAAATGACAGTACAGACAAAAGTCTGATATCCAGGATCTACAAATAACTTCTCAAACTCAACACACACAAAACAGATAATCATGTCAAAAAATGGGCAGAAGACATGAACAGACACTTCTCCAATGAAGACATACAAATGGCTATCAGACACATGAAAAAACGTTCATCAGCACTAGCCATCAGGGAGATTCAAATTAAAACCACATTGAGATACCACCTTACACCAGTTAGAATGGCCAAAATTAGCAAGAAAGGAAACAACGTGTGTTGGAGAGGATGTGGAGAAAGGGGAACCCTCTTACACTGTTGGTGGGAATGCAAGTCGGTACAGCCACTTTGGAGAACAGTGTGGAGATTCCTCAAGAAGTTAAAAGTAGAGCTTCCCTATGACCCTGCAATTGCACTACTGGGTATTTACCCCAAAGATACAGATGTAGTGAAAAGAAGGGCTACCTGTACCCCAATGTTCATAGCAGCAATGGCCATAGTTGCCAAACTGTGGAAAGAACCAAGGTGCCCTTCAACGCATGAATGGATGAGGAAGATGTGGCCCATATACACTATGGAGTATTACGCCTCCATCAGAAAGGATGAATACCCAACTTTTGTATCAACATGGACAGGACTGGAAGAGATTATGCTGAGTGAAATAAGTCAAGCAGAGAGAGTCAATTATCATATGGTTTCACTTATTTGTGGAGCATAAGAAATGACACGGAGGACATGGGGAGATGGAGAGGAGAAGGGAGTTGAGGGTAATTGGAGGGGGAGATGAACCATGAGAGACTATGGACTCTGAAAAACAATCTTAGGGTTTTGAAGGGGCATGGGGTGGGAGGGTGGGGGATCCTGGTGGTGGGAATTATGGAGGGCACATATTGCATGGAGCACTGGGTGTGATGCATAAATAATGAATTCTATTACACTGAAAAGAAATTACATTTAAATATATATATATATATATATATATATATATATGTATGTATATATATATATGATGTACTTGGGACATCTGTTTCTGCCAGAAAGCAATATAGCTATCAAGGACTAAATGGGCTGTGTCAGGTGGGAATAGGAGCTGATAAGAAGGGACTACCTTTGACTAATATGTAACAATGTGAACTTGAAAGAGAGTAATGAATGCAAATAATTAAAGCACAGGAAATATATAGACTCAAGAGTTCTTATTGACAGCCCCGTCAGTGAAAGAAAGGGGAAAAGAGAACCTAAAATTTAAACAAAACTAATAGAAGGGCACTGGAAATAAAGAGCCCCAAATTTTTACTCTGGAAAATAGGCAGTTAAAAAGGAAATAATTCATTCTGCCTTTCTTCTATGAAGTAAATTTGAGGAAATTAGCCCTAATTGGTGGGGAAAAGTTATTCTTTATTGAAGAACTCCAACTAAAAGTTGTGAAAAAAGAGGTAGAATTTTTTAAAAAATTTTTGAAATCACCTTCTGCAATCCATCATAAAATTAATGATTCAAGCAATGATCACATGGATGAAGCCATCTGATAAAATGAAAATGAGGAACTTTAAAATGAAGGAATTAGGTTGTGACCACCTGAATCTACTGATCATCAGTCTGATCATCCCAGAAAGTGGCAAAAACAGGTATTGAATGCCTCCTGTTTAGATGCAATATAAAAACTATAATATGTATATAGTATACCTAACATATTGAGTCTAAATCTAATCAAGTATCAGATGTCCATTTTTCTCTATAGGAGCTAGATGAGCAAATTAACTTACACCACAATGAAGCAAACACACATTAAAAATGTAGACCTCTGCAAAGGACAACTGATGTGGTCTCTATCCACTAATGGTTGTGGGTCTAAAGGAAAGATACTGTTCTAATTTGAAGGAAGGTTAAAAGGCATAAAAAAACAAACATAACCAGTAGACCTTGTATAGATCTTGATTCAAACAAATCAATTATAAAAGAACAATCTTTTCTTACATTTGGAGAAATTTTCTTATGACTTTTTATTAGATGATATGGAGCAGTACATAGTAATTGAGTATGGCATTGTGGTTAAGCAATAAAATGTTCACACATTTTAGAGAGGCTTGTTGAAGTATAAGGATGAAAAATATGATGTCTGGATCTTTTTAAGTGCTTCAGAAATAAAAAAAGGAAAAACAAAAAATAATAGCAGGAAGATTACTGAAACATATGTGACAAAATGTGATAATTTTAGAATTTGACTGATGGTGATATGAAGGTTCATTCTTTCTATATTTGTATATCATGAGATCCATTTTTTAATCTATTAGTTTGAATTTAAACCTATGTAAGAAAAAAGTTGCTTTGATAAAATGCTAGAGGGAGGGTAAACTGAAAAATCCTAGATGGAGAATATGGCAATATTTATCAAAATTTAAAAAGCATTTATACTCTTAAGTGTGTATTTTATAGATATATTCTTATATAGACAAACATGCATTGAAGCATTGTTTGTAATAGCAAGTGGTAAAAACTAGAAGTCCATAACTAAAGACTAATCAAAGTACCATCCAGACAAACAACAAAATATTTTGCAGCCATTGAAGACGGAGAGAACCAGGTCAAGCAAAGTAACAGACAAGATAATCTAAATATTAAATATTTTTAAAGTTATTAAACTAGTTTTGAAGTCGTTTTAAGTATATGAATGAACTTTCCAGAAAGTAAGGAAATCCCCAAGGCTAGAACAAGACAGAGAGTCCAAGGAAGTAAGCTGAAGTCATTGGCACCTACCAATCCTGTTTAACCAAGAACATGGTTTCTCAGCTTCTGATTAGTGACTAGTAACATTATGAGCCAGATAATTCTTTTTTGGAAGTGTCCTGTACCCTGTAGGATATTTAGAAGCACCCCTGGCCTCTACCCTCTAGATGCTACTGGCACCTTCCTTCAGTTATAATAACCAAAAACATCTCCAGACTTTGCCAAATGTCCCCTGTGGGAGCAAAACCACCCCTGGCTGAGAACTACTGATCTAGAGTATCAGTACTGAAGGGGCAATGTTAGAGAGAAGTAAGAAAATAAACATGGGAGCCGTGGAAAGGAGGAATAAATATAAACTCTAACCAGCAGAGAAAGATGTGAAGGAAAATTCTTCATACTTGTATTCATTCTATTTATAAGGTTCCAAAGAAATGAAGTTCAGGTTAATATTGTAATTAAAAGAAAACATATTTTGGTACTAGCAACTAACAAGTAAAAATGCACTCAAAAGTAACAAAAATGGAGTTTCAAATAATTTCCACAGATAAAGTTCCATTAAACAGAAGCTCTCAGAAAATAAACAACCAAATGCATAATTATACAAGACAGTAAAAACAACAATCCATAGCACGAAGTACAAAAGATATATAACAATTACCAAACATAAACCATAAAATAAGTATGTCAATATATTTTAAAAATGAAGACAGAACTGAAAACATAATTATATAATTGTCAAAAGATTACAAGAAAGATTTATTGAAGAACTAAATAAAACTCCTAAAAATTAGAAATTTTATTGAAATTAGAAACTTATTAGATAAGATGATAGGTGATGACACAAAAATGAACAGTTAAAGTGCACTGGAAGCTAGAGCAGATGAAATTATACTCAATGCATCACAGAGAAATTGAGTTGGAAAACATGAAATACAGCTTAATGCTCATAAAAGACAAAATGAGAATGTGCAATATACCTCCATCAAAATTTTAGAGGGAAGCAATAGAAAGAATAAAAGCAAAGTAATATTTGAAGAAATAATGACTGAAAATTTTCCATAATGAATAAAAGACACCAATCCTCAGATTCATGAACTGTAACAAATTTCAAGCAAGTATAATTGTAAGGATAGATATTCTGAGATGTCTTAATACCAATAATAATAATAATAGCTACCATATTGAATGCTTAACTCAGTACTAGATATTATACTAATCATACTTAATGTATTACCTTAATAAATAACTTTTTTTGAAAAAAAAGAGGAAGGCAGATGGAACTGCCTTATAGCTTAAGGATTATAAATTGAAAAAACTTTAGGAGAAAATCAAATGTGATGTGCAGATAATGTTTCGTATCTAATTCAAGCAAACCACCTATCATTACCATATCATTTAATCTTTTTATGTGGCAAGATTTAAACCCAACCCTAACTAACTGCACATACTTTGCCCCAGAGTTATGCAATATTTAAATCATGTAAATATCTAAAAGTTTGCTATTGTTCAGTACTTTCTTTTCTTAAAGTAATTTGATTTTAAAGAAGTTTTTCACAGGAGCGCCTGGGTGGCTCAGTCAGTTAAACATCTGCCTTCTGCCCAGGTCACAATCCTAGGGTTCTGGGACAGCCCCACATCAGGCTGCTCATTGGGGAGCTTGCTTCTCCCTCTCCCTCTGCCTTATGCTCCTGCTGCTTGTCTGCTCTCACTCTGTGTCAAATACATAAATTAATCTTTAAAAAAACAAAAGGTTCTTCACAAGTACCAATTCAAAAAGATATATGCACCCTATGTTTATGTTTATTGCAGCAATATTTACAATAGCAAAGGTATGGAAGCAACCCAAGTGTCCATGTACATATATATATACATATACATATATATACATACATATATATATATACACACACACACTTATATTTAATTTATATCAATGGACACACACACACAGTGGAATATTACTCAGCCATAAAAAAGAATGAGATTTTTGCCATTTGTGACAACATGGATGGACCTACAGGGTATCACATATAAATGAAATAAGTAAGGCAAAGACAAATACCATATGATTTTATTTATGTGTGGAGTCTAAAAAACAAATGAAGAAAGAAAAAGTAGAAATAGACCCATAAATACAAAGAACAAACTGATGGCTGCCAGAGGGAAGGAGATGGGGGATGGATAAAATGGGTGAAGGGGACTGGGAGATATAGGCTTCCAGTTACAGAATGAAAAAGTCATGGGGATAAAAGGTCCAGCATAAGGAATACAGTGAATAGTTTTATAATATCGCTGTATGGTGACAGATGGTACCTACAATGGTAATGAGCATAGTGTAAGGTGTAGAGTTGTCAAATCAGTATGTTGTACACTGGAAACTAATGTAACATTTTATGTCAGCTACACTTCAATAAAAGATAAAAGTTCTTTGTAGCTCCTACTGGAGAAAAGGGTCCAGTTAAGGATGCTGTAAACAAAACAAAGAATTATGATAAAAAACTGTTAGAAAACAAACATGATGGCAGACATAGTAGATCATTTCCAATATGCAAGGAGTTACCTCATAGAATGTAATGTACTTTGTGGTTCTATCAGAGGTTTTTGTAGCAAAGTTACAAGAAATGTGTTTTTCAAGTTATCACTTAAAACTAGGATATTAAGCAATATGCATAAAGAGACCAAATGCCTCCCTAACTCACCAGTACACCACATTAATTCCTAATTTATAAATGACATTGTGTGAAGAAGATATTTTTATAGCTCTTTTAAAAATTTTTTTTATTTATTTGACAGAGAGAGAGAACGCAAGCAGGTGGAGCTGCAGGGAAAGGAAGAAGCTGGCTCCCTGGTGAGCAGGAAGCCCGATGCGGGGCTCCATTTCAGGACCCCAGGATTATGACCTGAGCCAAAGACAGACTCTTAACTGACTGAGCCAAGACACTCTAAAGAAGAAATTTTTACATGCCTTTCTTACAGATTTGCTGCAGAGACAGGTAGAGCAAATCTCTTTCTGAATCACCTGTCTAGGTCTCGTTCTTGAATTAAGAGAATTAAAATAAATCCCAAATTGAGCCCTGGGAAGGTATTTATGCTCAGGGATGCTAGGGGGTAGGCAAGGAAGTAGAGAAGAACCAGGCCTACCATAATGGACGTTGAAGGCAAGTCTTTCATACAAGGTGGGACTAGGATAAGAAGAGCTATAGGGAATAAGGATGTTCCAAAGTGGTAATACTTAGATGCAATGAGCAAATTTAAGAATTTGGTTCTGAACTAAGAAAGAAAGTATCTCTCTTATATGACTTTTGTATTGGGTACTAAGTAGGTTGCCCTAAGATAGTATACGTTGGACTGACCTAAATACCACTCCCACCTCCCTTTAAGTTTGCTTCCCTAATAATCATTTCCTACGCTGAATACCTAAAGTCTTACTGTACTTGGGCTAATCTCTTGATACCACAGTTAAAGGGGAAAGAAAGATTCTAGTAAATCTAACTTTTTACCAACTTTTTTTTTTGGATAAATAAAGAGCCAAGCTCTTTATTTTTTACTTTACTTTACTTTACTCAGAGTACATCTGGCTAACACAAAGTAACTGAGCCATGATAATTCCATTTGCTAAATTTTTGTTCCTTTTTCCTCAAGCTAAACCCTTCTACTTGTGAATCTTTTAAAGCTAAAACCTCTTTGTTTTCTGTTCAACAACCTAGAAGCTAAAAATGCATTGAAAAATATTCAGGCCTACTACCTTAGAGGGAAATCTGGTAGAAGAAGGTCAGATTTAAAGAGGTGAAAAAGTCTTGCTACGAAGGCAGGCAACTTGGTGAATTTCCTTCATATAAGTGTGTGTTTGCACTGAAAAAAGGAAAGTCAAGGGCAGAGTACCAGCAAATAGGGTTTTCTTTATTAAAAGAAAGCCAAGAACAAAAGGCAGAGATGTTGTTAATATTCCCCATTTTGTAGACTCATAGACAAGAGGGCAGGAGAGCATAACTCCACCTTCCAATATAGACCAGAAAAGTAAATGTTGAAAGATACAAAAACTACTAGAGATCAGGAAGACAAAAGAGAACACGTCAGAAGCCAAGCAACTGGAATCAGCAATTGATTTGCAACATGTTCCAGGAGAACTGGAAAGAAGCCTTCTACTCAGTAATGAGGGGGAAAGAAGATTAGGTTAAGTTGTCATTTCTAGAAGAAAAGGATTAGATAAAAAAGTTAGGTTCTGAATCTTGTTTATTTTCATTATGACAGGCTCCTGGTTTAATGCTTTAGCATCCTTATAGTCATCTTTTAAAATTAAGAACAATTTAATGTAAAGTCATATTCATTATCTCTGGAGACTTTAGTATTCTAAATAAAATTATTATGATTTAGAAAAGGTCTTCTTGCACTCAGAAGAGCAGGGAAGCAGGAGGAAAGGAAATGATGTACAGTGTTTACCTTCCGCATATTGTATGAAGTACCAGCGCACAGAATGATTCCTTCATATAACTGTGACGACAGCCCTAGGTACCAAGTGTCCTGCCACGCTTTTGAAGAAGCTGAGGAAAGAGTCGGAAGGATTGACTGAGATCATTTTCCAGTAAGCAGTTGAAATGTAATTCAAACCCAGATTATCTGTAGATATCTTTCCATGTTAGACTATTTTGGTAATTTGTCTTTAACAAATAAACTTAATAATGAAAATAAGTAGCATAGCCACAAACATGGGAAAAGTCAATCAATAGGAAATGGTTTGGTGGTATCAATTTCAAGTAGTTTTCTCTCTGGTTAAAATGGTAAGTCAACTTTGACTGTTATTCCCCTCATAATCCTCACGTTTACATAAATTGTTTCTTATCATAGAAAATAACCCTTTTTGAAAATTACTCATTCATTTAGTTAACAAATATTGACTGAGAGCCTACTACGTAAGTGTACTGTGCATTGGCACGACTATGAATTAAGATAGACATGACCATGTATATGTCCACAAACCAATAGTGTTTTTCCTCTCCATTTACTAGAATAGAACTATAACTTCCCAGAGGTACAAAGGGAACTGAATGAAAGAAAATCAGATATTGTGATTTTTCAGCATAGACAAATACCTTACCATCAAGATATGGTCTAACAAAAATAACAGTGAATAACAAAATCAAATTTGATTATAAGAAAGCTTTCTCAAATTTTTCAAATTGGTTATATTATCAGTAAGATGTGTCTTCTGAAGCAATTAGCAGTGCTTCTTGACTTTGAATTTGGGATATTCTGTGTTTCAAAAGTACAGTATTAACACATGACTATTTTATTGACTCATGTAAGAGAAATGTCACTGAACATATATTATCCATCTTAGTTGCACACACACACACACACACACAAAGAAATTTTGGCAAGTACTGATACAACTGTGTAGGAGGGAGATTAATGCAGAGCAAATTGGAGAGTAATTAATCAACCTGCATAAGAAAGTGAAGAGAAGAAACAAAGATGCAAGATTTGACAGGAAAATTCTAAGCTCTTTGTATTTGTCACCAGTCAAAAAAAAAAAAAAAAAAAGAGGCATAATAGGGCTGAAAAGTTCATGAATATGCTCCAATTAATCTGTATGTGCACTGAAATGCTTTTTAGTTTGGTTCATTTAAATCTGAAATTCCCTTCCCCATTGATGTCAGCTAGTTAGCCAAGATGGTGCATTACTGTTATGATCACTGCAGCGCACATAATTTAGATTTATCTCTTTGGGGACTCGGCTCCACCCCCTGCTAGCTAATATGCTCACCATGTTTAATGATGCAAAAAATTTCCCTGAGTACAGGTTATTTATCTTTATCAGGGGCTGCGTTTGGCTGGCTGTCTGTTATCAGCCAGAATATTTGTTCCTAAATGGCCGGTTCTCATCCATATTCCAGGGCAATCCTGAGGCCCATATTATCACTCAGATTTGCAATAAAAGTGTTTTAGTTCTTCAGATACACCTTAGCATACTGATTTATGAGTTTGAAACAGCTGAAATTATGATTCAGTCTATGAACCCTGAAATCATTGTCCTGAAATACAAAATCAATCTAAAATCTGAGAAAGGATTTTCTTTGGGGAGTTTGGGGAAAATGCAAAACACAATACAGGAATACAAATATGTGATAAGGAAAACAGTCATAAATAGTAATTATATTGCCAAAAGAAAAACTGAGGGATGGACAATCAGGTCCAAAGAAACAGAAGAGTTAATAACCAGTGACCATCATCACCATCCCTCTAAATTTAAACGAAGAAAATGAAATCAAGGGTCCTTGACAAGATAACGAACAAACATAAGCAGCTGGAACCCTCCCTTGTACCCAAACATAAAGATGCACAGAATCAAGGGGGATAGTGGCAGTTCTGAGAATATAATATTTTAAAATGTCAGGAAAACTCTAGGAAGATAGAAGATTTTGAAGTACAAGAGTATTAGAAGGCTTTGGGGAATGGTTGTGAGAGGTAGTTTTTTAGTTGAATTATTTTTTCTTTACAGATTTCTTGAGTGGATCAGTGCTCACCATCTCCCATGCAAAGCAGAAACACAGCAATGTCAGCAGTCTTGCTCAGGCTAGGTGGTATAGCAATATCAGGGTGGGACTCTGGTTGGCCAAGGTAGGAGTTAGATAACATTTACAGAAAGAAGGAAGACATTCAGCCTTCACCCACTTTTATTTACTGTCAAGACGTGTAAGTCATGCAGGTAAGTAACAGTGTCCATACGGATGTTCAAGGAAATTCCCTGGGGCCCAGAGAGGTCTATTGGGGTGTGGCAAATGGAGGATGATCTAGACCTACTTTAAAGGCAGTGGCTCTTTGTCCAAGGCAGGTCCCACCTACCCCTTATTATTAGACTCACAAGTAAAAGAGCATGCAAAGGTTTGGTCTTTAACATTCCTTATTCCTATCTGTAAAAGAAAATACATATAGTCAGCCAAAGTTACTACTCATTTCTAGAGACAATGAACTTTTGAAGAAAATAATAACCAATGAAATAGCCCAGTCACTATCACACACACACACACACTTAACTGACAAACTGTATTAGATTAAACTGAATTAATAATTTAAATAAAAAGGAATGTCAAATTAATAGATATTTTCAAAAAGGTAAGGGATAATAGAAATTATCTGAAGAATGAAAAGCAATTATAAAGAAAAGCCAATAGGAAACACTAGAAGTGAAAACCAAAACAACTGATAGAACTTACTAAGTATGTTTGAAGAGCAGAAAAGTTATACTCAAAGAATGAAGAGTTAGCAATAAGACAGGTCAAACAACACTCAAAGAAGCCATCAGAAAGGAAGTAAAAATAAAAAGTAAAAAAGTTGAGATGTATAAAAGATAGAGGAGAAACACACACACACACACACACACACACATATACATACATACACATATACATACAACAGCAGTGTTCTAAAGAAAAGAACTAATGTGGAAGTAAGGAAATATTTGAAGAAATAACAACTGGCAGTTCTCCATAATTAAAGGAAAATGAAGATCTCAAATGAAATGACTCATGGTAGCAATCAAAATAGATAAAGTGAAGAAATATTCTGACCACAATACAATAAAATTTAACAATTTCAAAGATGGGAAAAAATCACAAAAAGCTTCCAGAAAGAGCAGAAGACCTTAAAAGAATCAGAATTTTTTTTGCTTCTAACAGGAATACTCAATGTAAAAAATAAATAAATAATGTTTTCACAATTAAAGGATCAGAACTTTGAACCTAATATTTAATGCTTTGTTAAGCTTTTATTTAAAATTGAGTATTAAAGATATTTTCAGCCATACAAAGCCTCAGAACATTTGCCCTTAAATGTCCTTGAAAATTTTCATGATTGAAGTGCTCAGTCAAAAATGAAATAAATGCAAAAATAGCACAAGAAATGTAGGAGGTAAGGATGAGTAGATAACATAGCAATTTTTCTTACTATTTCAATAAGGATAATACCTCCCTCCAAAGGAATTGAAATGCTAATCAAAGATCCTCAAAATCTCCAGACTCAGATGGCCTTACCAGATAGTTCTTTCATACTATCTAATAATTGCTGTGTTATACCAGTTGTTCCAGACAAAAGACAGACAGCTTTGAAAAGGTTATTAAAAGCTTCATTTCAAAATTGTGTAGACAATAAAATAAAAGAAAATAATAGTCTTATTAATCTTATGAGGATAGAAAGAAAAACTGAATTGAATATTAGCTAACTTAGTCAAAAATATGTATTAAAATTATACATCATGGTCAGTTATGGCTTATTCCAAGACTTCAAGGATGGTTTGATATCAACAAACATAAAAATACAATTTCTCACATGAACAAACTGAAAGATGAAAAAATTAACATGATTATATCACTAAATTAAGAATAAGTACCAAACTATATCAAAACATATCTATATTAGAAATAGAAAGGAACTTATTTAACTTGAAAAAGAAAACTACCTGCCAAAATTTATAGTAAAAATTATATAAGAAAAATTTTAATTTCCGTTTTTACATTAAAACAAGATAAGTATTTTAAATATCAGTTTTTTTCAATCTTCAAATGTGGTTAAAGAGACACAATTAGGGACGCCTGGGTGGCTCAGTTGGTTAAGCGGCTGCCTTCGGCTCAGGTCATGATCCCAGCGTCCTGGGATCGAGTCCCACATCGGGCTCCTTGCTCCGCAGGGAGCCTGCTTCTCCCTCTGCCACTCTGTCTGCCTGTGCTCGCTCGCGCTCTCTCTCTCTCTCTCTGACAAATAAATAAATAAAATCTTTAAAAAAAAAAAAGAGAGACACAATTATTATTTTTGGTGATTTTATCATCTACTTACAAGAATTCTATAGAAGCAATAGTTGCCAGATAAAATTCAGTAAAATGCAACTATCATTCCTCTATATCAATAATAACCAAATAGAAAAATTAAACATCATTCACAATGTAAACAAAAACTATTAAATATCTAGGTATTATCCTAAGGAAAATGTCCATGACCTTTAGAATGAAACTTTTAAAACTTGTAAGACCCAAAGAAAAATAGAAATCTTACATTCATGAATGGAATGAAAATTCTACCTGAATTAACCTATAAATATAATACTAATTAAACTGCATAGGGAATTTCTAAGAAAAATAATAAAATAGATTATTGGGGGCTGCCTGGGTGGCTCAGTGGGTTAAAGCCTCTGCCTTCTGCTCAGGTCATGATCTCAGGGTCCTGGGATCAAGCCCCGCATTGGGCTCTCCACTCAGCAGGGAGCCTGCTTCCTCCTCTCTCTCTCTCTCTCTGCCTGTCTTTCTGTCTACTTGTGATCTGTCTGTCAAATAAATAAATAAAATCTTTAAAAAATATAGATTATTGGGATGCCTGTGTGGCTCAGTCATTAAGCGTCTGCCTTTGGCTTGGGTCATGATCCCAGGGTCCCGGGATTGAGCCCTCTGTTGGGCTCCCTTCTCAGTGAGAAGCCTGCTTCTCCCTCTCACACTTCCCTGCTTGTAGTCCCTCTCTCTCTGTCTCTCTGTCAAATAAATAAATAAATTCGTTTAAAAAATCTATATGGAAAAATAAAGATTCAGTTCTGAAAAAATAAGAGAAAAGATGAAGAGCTCATCTAACAAGAAATCAAGAATTTCTGCAGAATTCTAGGAATAGTTTTTAAAAATAATAACAATGTAATACTAAGGCAAGCTCACACAAGGAGAAGAAATTGAACACACTAGAAAGTTTGAAAGCAAATCCATCTAAGTATGGAAACTAAAAGGTAGCACTACAAATCAGGGGGTGATTTAGTAGATAGAAGTGAAAAAAACCTGACTCAATATGGAGAGAAATAAGATGGACTCTTCCCTCACTTCACATATAATGAAACACCTGATAGATTAAATAAATAAATAAAGGTGAAGGGTAAAACTCTAAAGAAGAATAAAGGTAACTTCTAAAAACAAAAAGGACACTTGTTCAGTGTCTTTAACAAGACATCCACATTACAAAGCGTAAGGTGAAAAATCAAACGATTTGCCAACATCAAAATTGAAGATTTTTCTTTAGCAAAACATCACAAAGTTAAAAAAATATGATATAATGGGAGAAAATATTTTGAAATCCTTAGAAAACCAAGAGATTGGTATCCAAATTATACAAAGAACTGTAAATTAACAAAAGAAAGATGGAAGGAAGATGAGAAAAGATAAAAGTGAAAACATCTAGAAGGAGAAACTGAAATATCTAAAATATATATAAAGAGATGCTCAACCTCGTTAATAATCTGGTGTACAATTAACACAGCAACCATAAAACATTTACTTGAAAAAATGAAAAATATTTACCAAGTGTTTGAGGAAATTGGTATCCTGATTGACTGTCAGTGCTGACATCTCAGAAGCTTAGCAGTATCTCGTAAAATGGGTAATGTACCTTGTAATTTAAATATATCTCAGAGAAAGAGATTATCCATTACCAAGTTATTTATTGGAACAGGGAGTTGGAGTCAACCAAGATGACCATCATTAAGGGGAAAAAGTCAGAAATGTATGGTAGTTGCATACAGTGGAATATGAAATGAACATTTTCACAAGGTTTTTGATACCTCAGCTCATTTAATATATCTTTCCTATATTTGAAGGATTCTTACCATCAGAGTCCCATCTCCCTAAGTTAGAAGTCAGAACTTTTTTTCAGCTAGATGCAGGTGTGTGACCTAGTCCCTAGGAAGGAGCTGCACATGCATAAGACTATGATTCAGAGGAAAGTGAAATGAAGAAAAGGGCATTCAGAATAGTCTTTAAAAGGATGGTAGAGTGTCATGGAGACACATGCAAATTTCAGAAGCCATATTGACAGAGACCCAAAAGACAGCAGCATATCATTCCCACAGCAGTAAGCTGTGCTACCCATGTGAGTTGCCAGGGTAATGCTTCCATAAGACAAAAAATGCCAGTGATTACCAGCAAACCACCAGAAGCTAGGATTGAGGCATAGAACAGAGCTTTCATCACAGCCTTCAGGAGGAACCAACCTTGTCAACAACTTGATCTTAGACTTCTAGCTTTCAGAACTGTGAGAGAATAAATATATGTTGTTTATACCACCCAGTTTATGGTATTCTATTACAGGAGCCCTGGCAGAGAAATACAGAAAGAGACTCAAACTCACTCCAGCCATGCTGTACTTTCACCACCCTGCAAGTGGCACTTCCCTACTCTGTGGTGCTAGTAGGTCACTCCCACCCCCTTCATTATTTAATACATGGGAAAGCCAATTGGTTTAAATCCCTCTGAACAAGATCCTGTCAACCTTATCTATTTCCACCCAACTCCAAAGTGCATTATTGCAGAATTCTTAGAAATTCCTGAGGCATTTATGCCTTTATAGCCAAAGTTCAGTGTTTACAAAAAGGTATGATCTTTGGGTGTCTTTCAGGAGGAGTGAAGGGGATGATAATATTGGTACATCATGGGAATGATGACGGGCCAATCTGTAATGCCTTTGAGCATTTCTGTCTATTTATCGAAATGCACTATTGGTACAACTGGGCTGAGGAGACTGGGTAATTCCAGGAAAATCTTGGAATAGTTTTATAGCCTTTTTGGATTTTTTGAATTTTTGTTAATTATTCAGACTTCCAATTTTTTGGACTAATTTTTGTCATTTATGCCTTTTCAAACTTTTTGGCAACATTTTAGTAATATTAAAATTTTGCTTCTGTCATTAAACGAAATGTTCAAAAATGAATTGGTCACAAACGAATGTTTCCAATCACTAAGTAAACATTTTTTAATACTAAGCTAATTTTCCTCCCCCCATATTTAGCAGTTTTAGCAATGTTACATATTAAGATTTATTTTTTAGCCAAGCATTACTTCTTCAACTGTTTAGCCACACTTCCACATCTCCTTTAAATTTCAGCAGCTATCAAAACGCTTTCTTCATTTAAAAATATATCAGGAGAAAAAAAAGAAATACCAGGAGGGTGAAGAAATGGTTAAGTTTATTGGTGAAGACAGCATTAAGCTTTTAAATGTTATTTTAACATTGGAATGTGAACAAATAGCGAGCCATAGTTGTCAAGATCATCTTTGTTAATCACAGGCATTACTCTAACATTCACCCTAAACATCCAATTCAGAATTGGAAGTGCTTTCTGCTTATTTCAACTAACCACTTTACAAAGGTCAAGCGTGGTTCAGTGGTTGATTATCGTCAATGTAAAAACAATGATAGAGAGATTCTTGCTGTTTGATCTTTGACTAAGCTAAAGATCACTACCAACCAAGTTTTTCTGTTACCAAATAGGGATTAGAAATATTCTGTTTTTATCTTATCCTCACTTATGCAATTTAGTAAGCTAATAAACTGCTTCCAAATGTATTGGCACCTGGATGTAGGGCTTAGCCATAGGAGTGCAAAATAAGAAATATGTGCCATATTCAGTTTGAATACACCAGTTTTTCAAATCAGCCTAAATGGTTCTGGGTGAAACCTAAGTAATAGTTTCCCCAAGTTTGACAAGCTTAATACGACAAAATGAAAACGGAAAGTCAGTATAAAATTCTGTGCCTCTTAGTTAAGTGAATGACATGCAAATTATAACTAAACCCTGGGTATCCTGAATCTATTATTATATAGTCAAAATTTCAGGCATAATAGTCTTGTGGGCCTGGAAGTAGAGCAAGGATTCAATGATTCAGTGAGCCTGAAGATAAAAAGATAATCACCTTAAAGTGACTCTTGGATGCTTCCCTGGGAAATGAACAACTGGAGCATCATCTACAATGATTAGAAAAATTAAAAGAGAGGAATACTGGGGTGCCTGGGTGGCTCAGTGGGTTAAAGCCTCTGCCTTCGGCTCAGGTCATGATCCCGGTGTTCTGGGATGGAGCCCCGCGTCGGGCTCTCTGCTCAGCGGGGAGCCTGCTTCCCTCTCTCTCTGCCTGCCTCTCTGCCTACTTGTGATCTCTCTCTCTGTCAAATAAATAAATTTAAAAAAACCTTTAAAAAAAAAAAAAGAGAGAAGAACACTTGAAAGACAAAGACTTTTATTCGAGTTTCTGGCCTCCTAAGAAATTTGTAATGTGCTCAGGTGGACACAGTCATTAGTAAAATATGGACTTAGATCAACAAGCAAATTTAGAAATCTGAAAGTAAAAATGGCCATTTTCCGTATACAGATACTAGAGGAAAATAAGGATACTTCAAAGATCATTTCTTATAACAGGGCTCAAACATTCTAAGAGATGTCGGTGATGATGATGGGACGATGGCTGTCACCTTAGGCTACCATTAAGGACCCCCAAAGAACGTCATCTGAGTCTGGCAACACTAGCAAATGAGAACTCTCACATAACACTTACTTTAAAAGGAACTTCTATCTATATGGGGAAAAATAATATACAGTAGCATTTTCGAAATGTGCAGAGGTGGAAAAATAAAAAGTTCAGCTAAAATGTTTAGACCATTGTGGGAATAGGCTCACTTTAATATGCTTTTCAATTCTGAACACATTGGCAGTGCTCAAAACACATTACAAAAGTAATAACATGATAATGGAGTTGGGAATCCTGTAAAGGTTACATAGAATTCAATTTATAAATCAAAATGCCTAAAAATCAAACTTGGGCCAACTGCCTAAGCTGTTGAATTTTCACTACATTGAATAAGACAAGGATCTCATAACCATGAATATGAACTGACCAATACGCACAGGGCCTAATTTTAAACTATTTAGACTCCCTTCGTTATTCTTTGTCATTTCTTAAAATAAATAAATAAATAATCCTGTAATATTCATTGAAATCTAAGCTTGGAGGGTAGAGAATCTGAGTACTTAAATAATAATCAAAGTATTACTGAATGTGGGAATCCAGAAAACAGGATTGCTTATATAGATAAGGATGGCCCTTGTCAAAGTACATAATCCCAATACAATTATCAGCAGAGCAATTAAACAAAAAAACAAACAAACAAACAAAAAATTAAGAAAAATCCCTGAACATCTTAGGTTTAAAACCAGTCGAATTATTTTAATTAATTTAATTTATTTTAAATCACTCAAATACTAGTCCTGTGGAGAGAGATTTGTTGCCTTTAACAGCATATAGCTTAGGAGGTTGTAAGGGCCAAATCTGGGTGTTGAGGCTGGTACTTGAAGAAACAACATGTAATATGAGGAATCTGAAGTGAAATATTCTCCAAGTGAAATGAAAAGGGGAGCTGAAAATAATCTTTCTAAATAAGGACAGGGAAAATATTGGTCTCACTCCAAGGAAAGGACTGTTCCACTTTGTGAATATGAGCTCTCTTCTCTCCCTCATTCAATGGATAGAAAGACAGGGAAACTGAGGCAGAGGAGGAAAGGAAGGTTAGTCCCCTACAGTCTGCTGGGGAGTGAGAAGAGGAAAAAGTATAAAATTTAAGGTTTAGGAAAAGTTGCTAGAAAAACTTAACCTAGATTTTTGTAGTTACCCTGGGATATGGGCACTCAAAAATAAAGATTTCCCAAATAGAAAGAAATTCAAGGAGAGATATAAACAATGTTTCTGGAATGTGTTCAGTTTTTAGAGTACTTGTTCATGGCAGAAAATCATCCATCCATTTAATCTAATTATGTTCAATTAAGGGACTTTTATTGCCAAATTTATAATATGTGAGTAATAGAGAATAAATATTACAAGCACCATTGTCAATAGAAATAAAATTTTGAACGAAAATGCATGGCTATTTCATAATTCCATTGCATTCATTTGATAATAGCTTGTAAATTATGTTGTTTCCTAAGGCGACGATGATGAGATGAGTGGGAGCAGTTATCAAAGTTTAAAAAAAGATGTTGTATTTCCAGCACACATACCAGGTACTATACTCAGCACCTGGCACCTAGTAACTCATTTAATCCTCTCAATAAGTCTAGGAGATAGATCTTAGTATTATCCTCATTTTATAGATGAGGTAACAAAGGAAAGAAATATAAATTCAAAAAATTATATTCATTAATGTAATGTTTTCAGAAAAATAAGCAAGATGACTGTCATTTAGTTAAGCAATAAAACATCTATAATTAAGTTTGTGGAATAAGAATGTATAATTTAAGAATTACTGGTATAAACAATAATGATCATGTTTACACAGAAAGCTATTAAATAGGTAGTTGTCAAATTTAATAATTTTTTTTGAAAGTTTTGCACTTTATTTAAAAAGAGAGCTTCAACTTTTACATTTAAAAAGACACTAACCACTTAAGCCATTGTTTTTTATCTGTCTTAGGCTTTGTCATTCAATGAGGATTCACTCCCTTCCTCATGGCTCACCTTGTCTTTAGTGAAGCCAAAGTATCTCAGAAAAAATAAATAGTCTTTAGAATATGTGTCAGACTAAAAAGTTTCAAAATATTATAACAAGTCAGATTTTAAAATACATTTATTCTCGAGAGAGCTCAGATAGGTAAATTTCATGTTCATAGGATGCTAATAAGATATATAGCAAAGTCCATGGAAAATAGCAAGTCAAGACATTTTGAAAGTAAAATGCAGAGAGAAAAGGTTGTCCAGGATATCCAGATTATATCTGGCATAGTGCTTTGTACATTTGAATCACTTAAATATCTATTGCCTTAAATATATGCATGAATAAAGGAGAATGAGAACCAAGTCCCATTTTCCAGGAAAGAAAAGTACAAGTAAAAGTCACTCTTAGAAACTACTCTTCCTCACCAAAATAACTTTATAATGTCTGGAGAGCAGGATGCTTAATGTCAACAACAACCAAAATCACAACAAAAATTACCAAAAGACCTGCTCATCTGGGAACCAGACTCAGTGCAATTAGAAAGAATGATGGAGAGTTCTAGTTGATGCTGTTGGAGGTATGTACATCTAGTACAGAAGACAAATTGTTTCAATTATGGTCAACCTGGTTCTGATTATTTTTCTAGGATTAAATAAGAAAATCATCTCTTTTCATTACAAGCTTATGCACCATCCTGTAAATAGTATTTCTGAGATGTTTTTTAAACTAGGATGCTAACCTAATCGAAGAGCAGGAGCTTTCACCCTAAAAGTACATTTTAACAGAAACTGAAGAAGTGTTGTGACAACCCATTCAATTCTCCGAAGAAATAATCATAGATACTTTTGGAAATTTTTCATCTTTATATGACTTATCCTGGGCATATACAATTATAGTAGATATTTTTATGATATCATGATTTTGGAAGAACACTGTGTATGAATAAATGGATAGTGAAACATGAAGATTATGCCATTTACCTGTCTTCTTACATATTTTGTATGCTTCAAAAGTTCTTTATTGACTATATTTAAATTTTACAATAAAACATGAATATATAAACTGGATGTATACCTAGATAGATACATTGATAGATCTCAGAAGGAAAGAAATCTTTAATGGCTGGCATCTCTCCCAGAAGAGATTTTAGCTTCTCTACACAGAACTATCAGCATAAATCTTTTGACCATGTACTCAAAATTTGTGTATATTCCTTATTTAAATTATTATATGTGGACTATTCCTATTATAAATATTATAAAACTGACTTTCCACATAAATTAGAAAAAATGACACAAAAATAAATATTAATGGATGTTTAAATGCTTTCCTCCTTCACTCCAAAGCATTTATTATCTTGCCCACCACAGGGTGACATGTATTACACTGTAAGTTCCCCTGCATAGACTGCAAAGTCAAAAAAAGAAGCAAAAGCAAGAAAAGATTACAAAAGAAAGGATATGATACTGTGATCTTAAAATTTTCAACACAAAATTCATAATAATTGGAATGTAAGCTAGACTAGAGAGAGAGAGAGAGACTATATACGTATATACACACATATATGAAGTATATAAATAAAGTAGCATATATAGATTTTAAAGATTTTATTTACTTATTTTATTTGAGAGAAAGAGAGCAGGGAGAGGGGCTGGAGGCAAGAGCCAAAATCTCAAGCAGATTCTGGGCTGAGCTCAGAGCTTGACCCAGGGCTTGATCTCACAACCCTGACAGCAGGACCTGAGGCAAAACTGAGTCAGTTGCATATCCGACTGAACCACCCAGGTATATATATATATGTGTGTGTGTGTGTGTGTATATGTGTGTGTGTGTGTATATATATACACACACACACACAATACACACATACATATATATGCTTTAGAACTGACATAGACTTTTAAAAATTTGAAAATATTGCCCTAGTCTGAAAATATGCTATTAAGTTTGAAGAAAAGAAACTGAGATGGCATTAGCTTTATTGAAAATATGGGGTATAGTATTTTTTTTTCCCACAAACTCAGTGCATGCCCACTTCCTGGATTTTTAAATCTATGCCATTTGCCCTTTTAACTTTATTCTTGCCATTTTATATTTCTCCAGTCTCTGTTTTTACTTGCCTTCTTTAATCTGTTGTTTTGAGGCTTTTGATTTAGATATCAACAATTACAACTCATGAAGAGAATTTGGAGATCCTCTGTCACACCCCATACCTAGGGAAGTTAAGTTGCTTAAGGTCAGATAGCTAACTAATAGTAATTATGGGATTAAAACTCGGGTTTTTTTGGCTGTAAACATCTTTAGAATATTACAAGATTAAGTTTCCTCATATTATTTTGAGTTCTTCTAGACTACACACATGTACATACAAATGTATGATATTAACTCAGTGATTGAAAGTAGTCTCTGAAGACATTATTTCATGAGCACTATTATGCTTTGGTTTATATAAAGCCAGCATTTTTTTTTTTATTAAAGCCAATGTTTTTTTTATTTTTTCTAAGATTTTATTTGTTCATCTGTCAGAGAGAGAGAGAGAAAGAGAGAGACTGAGGACAAGCTGAGGGAGCATCAGGCAGAGGGAGAAGCAGGCTCCCTGCTGAGCAAGGATCCTGATGTGGAACTTCATCCCAGGGCCCTGGGATCATGACCTGAGGCGAGGGCAGTCACCTAACCAACTGAGCCACCCAGGTGTCCATAAAGCTGGTGATTTTTTAAAAATAATTCTTAATACCAAGTTTCCTGGGAATAATTTTTCCTTTGTACTCTGAAACTGTACTGTGGATCATTTTGAAGGGTCACATTTTGGTAAACTATTCACTCTGCTTCCTTCCTACTATGACTATTTCTGGTTTATTTCATTTAAGGATAGAAGTTATACTTTGAGAGGTCATGTATACACCCACCCCAAAACAAGGTTTAAATCTGTAGTCTTTAGTCAGGGTCAAAGCATAAAGCTTTAAAGTAATAGAAATTTTATTAAATGATGACTAATTTGAAAATACTTATTTTAAGTCAGGAAGTGTTTTAGAGATAGAATATTAATGACCATTAGTGTCATGCATTTAAATGCTTTTATCTGAGTTAAAATTTCACTAACCATGGCTTTACTGATTTTGTGACTACAAGATTGGAGTTAAAACCAATTGTTTCATAAGCATAAAGCAAAGTTCAATGGGGGTGTTTAATAGGAATATACTGCAAACACAAGACAATTCTGTTACAAATATTTTTTAATTAACATATAATGTATTATTTGTCTCAGGGGTACAGGTCTGTGATTCATCAGTCTTACACAATTCACGGAACTCACATAGCACACATCCTCCCCAATGTCCATTACCCAGCCATACAATCCCTCCCACCCCCCTCCACTCCAACAACCCTCAGTTTGTTTCCCGAGATTGAGACTCTTATAGTTTGTCCATCTCTGATTTTGTCTTATTTCATTTTTTCCCTCCCTTCCCCTATTGTCCTCTGTCTTGTTTCTCAAATTCATCATAGCAGTGAGATTATATGATAATTGTCTTTCTCTGATGGCTTATTTCGCTTAGCATAATACCCTCTAGTTCCATCCATGTCATTGCAAATGGAAAGATTTTTGTTTGTTTGTTTGTTTGTTGTAGATGGCTACAAAATATTCCTGTGTAAGTGTGTGTGTGTGTGTGTGCGCATGCGTGTGTGCATGAGTGTGTCTGTGTGTATACCACAACTTCTTTATCCATTCATCTGTTCATGGACATCTGGGCTCTTTCCACAGTTTCACTATTGTGGACATTGCTGCTATAAACATTTGGGTGCACATGCCCCTTCAGATCACTTCATTTGTATTTTGGGGGTAAATACTCAGTAGTGCAGTTGCTTGGTTGTAGGGTAACACTATTTTTAACTTTTTGAGGAACTTCCATACTGTTTTCCGGAGTGGCTGTACCAGCCTGCATTCCTGTCAGTAGTGTGGGAGGGTTCCCCTTTCCCTGCATCCTCATCAACATCTGTCATTTCCTGACTCGTTAATTTTAGCCATTCTGACTGGTGTGAGTTGGTACCTCATTGTGGTTTTGATTTGTATTTTCCTGATGCCAAGTGATGTTGAGCACTTTTTCCTGTGTCTGTTGGCCGTTTGGATGTCTTCTTTGTAGAAATGTCTGTTCATGTCTTCTACCCATTTCTTGATTGGATTATTTGTTCTTTGGGTGTTGAGTTTGATAAGTTCTTTAGAGATTTTGGATACCAGCCCTTTATCTGATATGTCATCTGATATGTCATTCTCCCATTCTGTCAGTTGTCTTGGTTTTGTGGACTATTTCCTTTGCTCTGCAAAAGCTTTTGATCTTGAAGTCCCAATAGTTCATTTTTGCCCTCAGTTCCCTTGCCTTTGGTGATGTTTCTAGGAAGAAGTTGCTGTGGCTGAGGTCAAAGAGGTTGCTACCTGTGTTCTCCTCAAGAATTTTGATGAATTCCTGTCTCACATTGAGGTCTTTGATCCATTTTGAGTCTATTTTTGTGTGTGGTGTAAGGAAATGGCCCAGTTTCATTCTTCTGCATGTGGCTGTCCAATTTTCCCAACACCATTTGTTGAAGAGACTTTCTTTTTTCCATTGGACATTCTTTCCTGCTTTGTCAAAGATTAGTTGACCATAGAGTTGAGGGTCCATTTCTGGGCCCTCTATTCTGTTCCATTGATCACAATGTTCCATTGTCTGTTTTGGGCCAGTACCATACTGTCTTGATGATGACAGCTTTGTAATAGAGCTTGAAGTCTGGAATTGTGATGCCACCAGCTTTGGTTTCTTTTTCGACATTCTTCTGGCTATTTGGGCTCTTTTCTGGTTCCATATAAATTTTAAATTATGTGTTCCATTTCTTTGAAAAAATTGATGGTATTTTGATAGGTATTGCATTTAATGTGGAGATTGCTCTAGGTAGCATAGACATTTTCACAACATTTGTTCTTCCAATCCATGAGCATGGAACATTTTTTCCATTTCTTTGTGTCCTCCTCAATTTCTTTCATGAGTTCTTTATAGTTTTCTGAGTAGAGATTCTTTGCCTCTTTGGTTAGATTTATTCCTAGGTATCTTATGGTTTTTGGTGCAATTGTAATGGGATCAACTCTTTATTTTCTCTCTTTCCTATCTTGCTGTTAGTGTGGAAATGCAACTGATTTCTTTGCACTGATTTTATAGCCTGACACTACTGAATTCCTATATGAGTTCTAGCAGTTTTGGAGTGGAGCCTTTTGGGTTTTCCACATAAAGTATCATACCATCTGCAAAGAGTGAGAGTTTGACTTCTTTGCCATTTGGAGCCTTTTATTTCTTTTTGTTTCTGATTGCTGAGACTAGGACTTCTAGTACTATGTTGAATAGTGGTGATAGTGGATAGCCCTGACATGTTCCTGACCTTTGGGGAAGAATTCCCAGTTTTTCTCCATTGAGAATGATATTTGCTGTGGGTTTTTCATAGATGGCTTTTATAATATTGAGGTATGTACCCTCTATCCCTATACTGTGAAGAATTTTGATCAAGAAAGGATGCTGTACTTTGTCAAAAGCTTTTTTAGCATCTATTGAGAGTATCATATGTTTCTTGTTCTTTCTTTTATTAATATATTGCATCACATTGATTGATTTGTGGATGTTGAACCAATCTTGTGCCCAGGAATAAATCCTACTTGGTCATGGTAAATAATCCTTTTAATGCACTGTTGGATCCTCTCAGCTAGTATTTTGGTGAGAATTTTTGAATCTGTGTTCATCAGGGATATTGGTCTGTAATTCTCCATTTTGGTGGGGTCTTTGTCTGGTTTTGGGATCAAGGTAATACTGGCCTCATAAAATGAGTTTGAAAGTTTTCCTTCCATTCTATTTTTTGGAACAGTTTCAGGAGAATAGGTATTAATTCTTTAAATGTTTGGTAGAATTCCCCCGAGAAGCCATCTGGCTGTGGGCTCTTTGTTGGAAGATTTTTGATGACTGCTTCAATCTCATTACTGGTTATGGGTCTGTTCAGGTTTCCTATTTCTTCCTGGTTCAGTTGTGGTAGTTTATATGTCTCTAGGAATGCATCCATTTCTTCCAGATTGTCATATTTGCTGGCATATATTCGCTCATAATATGTTCTTATAGTGGTTTGTATTTCTTTGGAATTGGTTCTGATATCACCTCTTTCATTCATGATTTCATTAATTTGGGTCATTTCTCTTTTCTTTTTGATAATTCTGGCCAGGGGTTACCAATCTTATTAATTCTTTCAAAGAACCAAAGAACCAGCTCCTAGTTTTGTTGATTTGTTCTATTGTTCTTTTGGTTTCTATTTCATTGATTTCTGCTCTGATCTTTATTATTTCTCCTTTCCTGCTGGGTTTAGGCTTTCTTTGCTGTTCTTTCTTCAGCTCCTTAGGTGTAGGGTTAAGTTGTGTATTTAAGACCTTTCTTTTTCTTGAGAAAGGCTTGTATTGCTATATACTTTCCTCTTAGGACCGCCTTTGCTGCATGCCAAAGATTTTAAACAGTTGTGTTTTTATTTTCATTTGTTTCCTTGAATTTTTTCAATTCTTTAATTTCCTGGTTGACCCATTCATTCTTTAGTAGGATGCTCTTTAGCCTCCAGGAATTTGACTTCTTTCCAACTTTCCTCTTGTGATTGAGTTTGAGTTTCAAAACATTGTGGTCCAAAAATATGCAGAGAATGATTCCAATCTTT
The DNA here is from genome assembly GCF_963455335.1 of Martes martes. Lineage (NCBI taxonomy): Eukaryota > Metazoa > Chordata > Mammalia > Carnivora > Mustelidae > Martes > Martes martes. The sequence continues at coordinate 39,563,350 of NC_137893.1, forward strand.
TGGTACTGGTTGAGGCCTAATTTGTGAACCAGGATGTGATCTATTCTGGAGAATGTTCCATGTGCACTAGAGAAGCATGTGTATTCTGTTGCTTTAGGATGGAATGTTCTGAATATATCTGGATGTCCATCTGGTCCTGTGTGTCATTTAAAGCCATTATTTCCCTGTTGATCTTTTGCTTAGATGATCTGTCTATTTCAGTGAGGGAAGTGTTAAAGTCCCTTTCTATTTTTGTATTATTGTTGGTGTGTTTCTTTAATTTTGTTATTAATTGTCTTATATAATTAGCTGTTCCCATATTAGGGGCATAGATACTTAAAATTATTAGATCTTCTTGTGGGACAGACACTTTAATTATAATATAGTGTTCTTTGTCACCTCTTATTATAGTCTTTGGTTTAAAATCTAATTTGTCTGATATAAGGATTACAACTCACCTTTCTTTTGATGTCCATTAGCATGGTTAATGTTTTTCCATCCCCTCACTTTAAGTCTGGAGGTGTCTTTGGGTCTAAGTCTCTTGCAGACAGCATATCAATGGGTCTTGCTTTTTCATCCATTCTGATACCCTGTGTCTTTTGATTGAGGCATTTAAACCATTTACATTCAGGGTCACTATTGAAATATCTGAATTTAGTGCCATGCTATTGCCTGTAAGGTGACTGTTACTGTATGTTATGTCTCTTCTTTTTGGTCTATGTTTCTTTTAGGCTCTCTTTGCTCTAGAGGACCCCTTTCAATATTTCTTGTAGGACTGGTTTGGTGTTTGCAAATTCTTTTAATTTTTGTTTGTCCTGGAAGCTTTTTATCTCTCCTCTTTTCCATGACAGCCTTGCTGGATATAGTATTCTTGGCTGCATATTTTTCTCATTTAGTGCTCTGACTATATCATGTCAGTCCTTTCTGCCCTGCCAGGTCTCTGTGGATAAGTCTGCTGCCAATGTAATATTTCTACCATTATAGGTTATAGACTTCTTGTCCTGAGCTGCTTTCAGGATTTTCCCTATGTCTCTGAGACTTGTAAGTTTTACTGTTAGAAGATGGGGTGTTGACCTATTTTACTGATTTTGAGTGAGGTTCTCTGTGCCTCCTGCATTTTGATGCATGTTTCCTTCCCCAAATTAGGGAAATTCTTTGATATAATTTGTTCCAATATACCTTCTGCCCCCCTCTCTCTTTTTCTTCTGAGATCCCAATTATTCTAATATTGTTTTGTCTTATGGTATCACTTGTCTCTCAAATTCTCTTCTCGTGATCCAGGAGTTTCTTTATCTCTCTTTTTCTCAGTTTCTTTATTCTCCACCATTTGGTCTTCTGTATCATTAATTCTCTCTTCTGCCTCATTTATTCTAGCCATTAGAGCCTGCTTTGTTTATTGCACATCATTAATAGCCTTTTTGACTTCTACTTGGTTAGATTTTAGTTCTTTTATTTCTCCAGAAAGGGATTCTCTTGTAACATCTATGCTATTTTCAAGCCAAGCTAGTATCTTTATAATCATCATTCTGAATCATCATTTTGAGTTCCAACATCTTAATAATGTCTGTATCGATTAGGTCCCTGGCAGTCTGTACTCCTTCTTGCTCTTTTTTTTTTTTTTTTTCTGTTTTAGGTGAGTTTTTCTGTCTTGTTTTTTGTCCAGAGAAGAATAGATGAATGAGAGAACAAAATGCTAAAAGAGTAATAACGACCCCAGAAATACATAGACTAAATAAATTGGAAGAGACCCAAAACTTGGAGGAAAAGAAACGGGGGCAGTAAGGAAAGAAAGAAAAATAGAATATGATGAGGCTCGTGAACAAAACAAAAACACACACTAGATTTTGGGTGTATTTTTGTCTGTTAGAGAAACCACCTCCCCAAATTTTAAAGACAGAAAAACTTACATATATACATATAATACATATGTATACATACATTATATATATTATATACATATAATAATGGTAAATACAATGAAAGGATAGGATAGGATTTTAAAGATAAAATTTTAAAAGATTTTTAAAAAGAAATTGATAGGATAAGAAGCCAGTTGAAAAAAGAAAGAAAAAAAAAAAAAGGAGAGAAGATGATCAGGTGGGAAACTAGAACAAAACCATACACTGGACTTAAGGTCTTCTAACAGACTTTTGGTCTGTTAGAAGAAACTGTATCCCAAAATTTTAAAGGAAGAAGAAATATATATATATATATATATATATAGAGAGAGAGAGAGAGAGAGAGAGAGATTAAATACAAAGAAGGGATAGAATATGACTATAAAAATGAAAATTAAAAAGGATTTTTAAGAAGGAATTGATGAGGTGGTTCCTGGGTGGCTCAGTGGGTTAAAGCCTCTGCCTGTGGCTCAGGTCATGATCCCAGGGTCCTGGGATTGAGCCCTGAATCTGGCTCTCTGCTCAGCAGAGTCTCAGCCTGTCTCTCTGCCTACTTGTGATCTCTGTCAAATAAATAAATAAAATCTTTTTTAAAAAAAAAGGAATTGATAAGATGTTGGTTAAAAAAGAAAGAAGATAAGATGTTGGTTAAAAAAGAAAGAAGAAAAATTCAAAAAAATAGAAAAAAATAAAGAAAATTTTAAAAATTAACTTTGAAAGACTAAAGAATCATGGGGAAAAAACCATGAATTCTATGTGCTGTCTTCCCCTAGCATGGAGATTTGCAGTTCTCATTGATGTAAACTTGGTCTTGGCTGGACATTCTTGCTGATCTTCTGAGGGAGGGGCTTGTTACAGTGATTTTCAAATGTCTTTTCCCTGAGGTGGAACTGCACTGCCCTTGCCAGTGGCCAGGCTAAGTAATCCACTCGGATTTGCTCTCAGGAGATTTTATTTCCTGAAAGCTTTCCTTACAGCTTTGGAGGACAAGAATGAAAATAGTAGCCTCCCAATCTCTGGCCCCAGAGGAGCCAAGAACTTGGGACCCTACTCCTCAGTGAGCCCTCAGAAAAAACAAACAAACAAACAAAACAAAAAAAACAATCAATCCCTCCTGTCTCTCTGGTCTCCAGCCACACTCCAAGCTCACCTGGCCTGTGACTGAGTGTTTCTACCTCTGGCACATGACCTCATTTGGAGTTTCCAAACCCAGCATATTCCGGCAGTACACTCCTGTACTGTTCCTCCTGGGGGAGGAAGGGGGGTCTCCCTGGATCTACCGCTTATTGGGTCCCTGTTCAAAGAGCAATGTCCCAACTCTGCCACAGATCATGGTTTATGGCAACAGCAAGCTGAGAGCTTGTCCTTGACTCCGTGTTGCAGCCAGCTTCCCTGCTCTGATACCTGGGACCTCTGCCACACTCAGGCACCCCCAGTCTTTCTGTGAACCCAAGGGTCCTGAGACCACACTGTCCTAATGAAAGTTCCACCCCACCACTTAGCCACTGGAGCAACATTCCTCAATGGAGCAGACTTCTAAAAGTTCTGATTTTTTTGCTCTACCACTCTAGCACTTGCCAGTAGTCAGCTAATAGAGGTTCTCTTCTCCCATGATCTATCTTCCCAAGTATCACTTCAGATTCACTTCTCTGTATACCCTACCTTTCAGAAAGGGGTCACTTTTCTGTTCATAGAATTGCTGCTATTCTTTTCTTAAATTTCCTGTTGAGTTTGTAGGTGTTCAGAATAGTTTGATAACTTATCAACCTGAATTCCTGGGACCAGACAAAATTTAGGTCTTCTACTCCTCTGTCATCTTGCTCCTCCTCTGTAACAAAATGTTCTGAGTGTCATTAGTTAAGTCATTCAACAAACATTGTTGGTAGTGTTTTGTCTGCCTACTTACCACTCAGAACTGGGCTGGCCTCATGCAGTAGCAGGCAGGTATGTACAAACAGAGCTGCAAGAAAATATAAATGCAGAAACAGAAGTGTGGAGAAGACAGTGCTGTCTTCTTTACATTTTGATAAATAAGTTGGCATTTGCCATGTGTAGTCCAGGAAAAGGGCACTCCAGGTCCAAAAAGGGCATATACAGAGTTACAAAGGAGTGAAACAACTTTGGGTTCCCATTTAAAGAGAATTTCAGAGCACCTGGAATGCAGGGATTAAGAATGGCAGTGTTAGAAGAGCATAGAGAACTTGCTTATGGCCCACAAAGGAGTGTGACTTTCATGCTACAGGTTAAGAGGGACCCTGTGGAGGTGTGCATATAGTAAATCATAGCTGGGTCTAAATTTATTCAGATTCACTCAGATCTATGGTGGGGGAACAGCAAGGAAACAGCTTTTTCATTTCCTATGAATCTTCATTCTAGCTGATGACAAAAGAATAAAAATGTGCCAGTTAAGAATAATTTGGTTTCTTCTGGCTTAAAAATGCCACACATTTGAACCAATTCAAAGTTTAAACTCCCTATTAGAGCTGATTCTTCTTCTTGGAGCTGAGTCTCTTCTCCGCCTCCTTAGTTCTGCATTTGCCTCTGGTAGCAGGACATTGGAGCTTTTCAAGGAAATAAGAAGACAGGTCTCCAGTGAGTATGCTTTCTTCTGAGACCTTGCTGACCTTCATCAAGATGATTGTACTGATGTGCATTGAAGTGTGGCCGTTTTGGGGGTCTTTTGGGGTACCATGCCACTGACCATCTTATCCCAACTCACACTGCACCTAATTTACATATGCCCTCTAAGCTTTCACATACTCCCACTGGGACAGGTGGGAACTTCTTGGTCTCTTGCAACCACATTCTGACCATGAATAACTGGGAAGACGATCCTGGTACTTGGTCTAGATACTTTCCTCCAGCATCTCTGCTGGTAGCAGCCCAGTGCTGGACATGGATCTTCCTCAAGAGACTTGCAGTCTCTCAAAGCATACCCAGGAAGGCAGGGCACTAGTTCCAGCTTTCAGTGATTCCTCAAAAATCCACGTGGGTTGTTCTAGAATTTTCACATCCCAATAGTTGAAACCAGAAAGTTGGAACTTGGACAGTCACTTCTCAGTTCTGCCTCTCTCTTATTTTCTCCAGGTGACTCTCCCAGCAGTATGATATGAAATGTAGAGTCAATATGCCAGTGTCAGAAGTTGGCTTGTCTTCTTTTTCTCAGTAGAACAGAATGGATAGTCATTCATTTAACTGAATTATGAGATCTGACTAACAGTAAAACAACAATCTATGTCTTCGGGGTGGTAAAATTCTATGATGTTATTTGGTCTGACTGGACCCAAAAGTGTGTAAAGGCCAAATCTATAGAGATATTTCTGAATCTGGAAAACCCTTTCATCGCTCAACAAAGCAAAGCTTTCAAAAAAAAAAAAAATCTCATTGAAGATGAAAAGGTCCAGTGATTTAAGAGCTCATAAATACTTTCCTAATTATAGGAAATACTAGTAAGTAGTTAGCTAGGAAAGAAGTGGTAGCAGCACTAGATGTGAGTTGTTAATAAAGCTTCAGATGATGGGCCCAAATTAAGACATGCAAAGCAGAGCTGAGGATAAAGGAAAAAATCTGAGTGATACTTTGAAGGAACTGACAGGAACTGGTAACCAGCCAGATGGAATGGGAACGTGGGAATGTGGGAATGTGGGGCAAAAGAAATACTGAGGATTAGCTGAAGGTTTCTTTTTGAACAATCTTATGAGTAACAATAACACCAGTTTTAACAAAGGACATAGAACTGGTAGATAGACTGGGGTAAAAGAAGTAAAATAGTTGAGGGTGGTTATAGTTGGAGCTCTGACACTTAAAATTGACCAATAAACATATGTTGCATGAATGAACAAGTGTATCACAGAGATGCACAACACATAGTCAACATACCAGTGTACCAACTCTCTCTCTTTTCCAAGTAAAACAGAATGCAAACCTTTCATTTAAGTGAATTATGGGGCTACTTTAAAGTGAAACAGCAATCTATGTCAACAAAAAAAGCAACAAAAAAATTTTGTTATGCAGATATTTCCAAAAGCTAGAACATGGACTATTAAATGCAAATTACTTTTTTATTGCATCCTAAAATTTACTTAAGAAATGCTTCATGAGAGTTATCAAAAATAAAACTAAATAATAGGCTTTCTTTTCCTCTGTCATTCATATTAATAATTCACCCAAAAGGGCTAAAAACCCAAATCATTATAATTTAAAGCATTTTATTATAACCTGCCAACAAACTTAGAAAGAGCCTCAAACCTAACAATGAAAGTGGGAATGAGTTAACACTAAGTAGGAAACCAAAATAAATTAACAATAAGCTTCTATTTAGCCCTTTTTTTGCAAATATAGGGCTATTATGACAGGGACCTGAAGCAAGAGAGTTAAGATGAAAACAGCAATATCACACAGGGAAAAAAAATCCACAGTATTTCTCTCCTGCCCGACAGTTTAGTCCCATCATTCATTTCATATCCCCAGGACTCATTAATGAATGAAATGGAGATACCCAAAGGATACAGTGAAATTCTTCAGCAGAAATTAAATAGAGAAAATGACAAGTTATGGAGCCCACATTCTTTTAAGTAGCACGTTAAGGTTTCTGGACCTACATTGGATGCAGCTGGCCTTGTAATTTTAGAAAATACTTTAAGAAAGTCATAGGTTAAAATCAAGTTTTGAAGTCACGTTTTAATTCTTTTATTCCCCACCCTTACCAGAAATAAGGAAGGGTTAAGTATGTCTGATATGGTTTCACAAAATTATGAATGAAGAAATTAGATAGGAGAAGTCTGAATTTGGAGTATAATTAATTCTATCACACCTTAAAAGAATGTGGCTCCTTTCAAAGGTAGCTATTTTGTAGTTTGTGTGGAGGACAGCCTTAGGAGAGGGAAATTAGAATCCAGGGAGGCTGAGTAACAACACTGGCCTGCTCTCCTGAAGGCAGAGCTCAGAGGGGCTGCTCAGGTTATTGCCTGGCAAGCAAGGGAGATACTGTAGTAGTTTCCTAAAGCTGTCATAACAAATTACCACAAATCGGGTGGCTTAAAACAATAAAAAATGTATTCCCTTTCATCTCTGGAGGCCAGAAGCCTGAAAACAAGATGTCAGGAGGGTTGCTTCCCTTTGAAGGCTCTACGGGAGTATCCCTTCCATGCCTCACCTCTAGCTTCTGGTGGCTTTCAGCAATCGCTGTTGTTCTTTGGCTTGTAAATATATCCCTCCAATATCTGCTCCCTTTTCACATCATCTTCTCTGTATTCCTTTTCTGTTTCTTATGAGAACACTCTCACTGAATTTAGGGTCCACTCTAACCCAGTATGATCTCTTCTCAATCCTTCTGTTAATTATATCTGCAAAGATACTATTTCTGAGCTTCTGGGTGAATGCACATTTTAGGGTGACACTATTTAATCTGCAACTGATGCTTACCAGAAAGAAAAGACAAAGCCAAGAGAAGAAACTTAAAGGTTTAATAAAGACACTATGAACAATTTAGGGTTGGCAAATTATCATCACCAAAATATGTAAATACCAGGACTTCCACATCTAACCCCTACTACAAGTAGAAGTAGGAGTAGAAGTAGAAGTAGAGGTAGAGGCAGAGGCAAAGTAGGGGTAGAGGTAGGAGTAATAGAAATAGGAAAAGCATACATTAAATAGACCACTGGAACTTAGATAACTTAAATCCTGATGAAATGATGCAGAGACAAAAGTTTGAAGGGAAAGATATCAGAACCAGTTCAAACTGAGTGAGTGCACACATTAGGAAAAAGAGAATTTTTTTTTTCAAATTTCTCTTCTATGCTTCGGTCTATTTCTTTTTGCAAATAAGCAAATTAATTGATATTGAAATTATAGTGTTTCATTGATAAATAAACATATACATGGTTTTTCCAGGTATTATCAGTTTTTTTCATTTCTAAAATTACCTAAATCACTCTGTGTGATATCTTCAAGTTCTACAAATTAATAGGTATAAGCTGTTATCCATAAAGGAAAACCTCAGAAAGGAAATTCCTGGATCCAAATGGAATTTTACTAAAACTACAATTATTCTAGACTATTATTTTGTGTGCTTGGCTTGAGACTTCTGCATACTTGAGGATACTATAATTTATAACCTTTACATCCTTTAAAAGATGCAGTCATTCAACTATTATTTGTTGAACAATTACTTTCTATGAGACACAGCTCAGGAAGTAGGGATGTATACCAGTGGCCAAGATAAATGAATCCTCTGTGCTCAAAGTGTTTACTATCAAAATAGAAAAAACATGTAAACAAATAAATAAATAAGTCATCTAGATAATGGAAAATGCTCTGAGGAAATACAACAGGGTAATGCAAGAGAAAACGTAGTATGCAAAGTTCGGGAGAAAAAGCATTACAGACACAGAACACAAGTGCAGGGTCCTAAACGGGGGGACAGCTGATGAGCTCTGCATACCAAGTCCCCCACAGAGAAGACTAAAGGCATGCAGGCAAGTCTATCATCAAGTTCAGAGAAATCAATCTATTCAGAAGTGAAAATAAAACTGGTTTCATAGAAGGGCAGGGTTGGCATCATGAACTACCAAGAGAACAAAAGAGATGTCCTGGTCCACAGGCTCACTCAGGATAGAAGAAATCAAAACCACTAAAAACATTAAAATGACTCAAAACTTCAAGTTAGCAAGTATTGTGATATGGCACTTGGTGAAAAGACACAGAAGCTGCTTCTGTGATTCAGGTCACGCTTCTATAACAAAGAATCCCCAAATATGATGAACTAAATTAGACTCTTTCTCAGTAACAACTCAGTGGTGAACATTTCAGAATAGATGGGAGAATTCCACCATCTTCAACATATGCCTTCCATCTTTTGGTGTGAGGTGACAGTTCTGGTTATCACTACTTCTTAGGCAAAAAGAATTGAAAAAGAAAGAAAGGGGAGGGGGAATAGAAAGCAACCAGAATAACACAGAAATAGAACAAATCTCTTTCAATCCCATCCTATCCAAAAAGTAGTCATATGATCAATATCAAGGTAAAGAGGATAGGAAATATGATTTCTTGCTAATGGATTTCTGCCAGGATCAGATGGATATTGGAGGGCATTCGCAGTATCTGACACAAATTAGGAAAAGAAAATTTGTGAAAGAGGTTATAGCCAAGACTAGAGGTAGAGATATAGGTGGGCCATCCCTAAACCAGTATCCTAGCTCCTAACCAATGGCTTGTCCACCCAAGAGAGAGATAACAATGATGAGAATGAGAACACTAGTAAGTAACGACCACCAAATGTAGCTAATGTGGATCACTGAGACATTGCTGGGATGGCTGGTTACCCTTAGTGAAGTGGGAGTAAAGTCCTATTCCTATATTGGAAGGAATCCCCCAGCCCAAGAGTATAACTCAGCAGAGCTGTGTTTTTAAGCACCCAATACATGGTTAATAACCATGTGACTAATAACCACAGAGACTAACTCTGGTTATTATTTTTGTTAGTTGCTCTTCCCTCCAGCTTGAAGAGAATGTCCTAGGGAATATCACTGATACCAGTTAAAATTGTCATAAGTGTACATGTGTACCAATACCCCTCTTTATGTGAATATAGTCAGTTCCTGAGTATAGATTACTAGTGCTTGGGTATTGGTTTCAGATAGAAAGGGATGTAAAATAAGCCAAATCTATTTGTTACTAAGTCTTACTTAAGGAGATATCAGATAACAAGGGATATCAATAATTGTATTAATAGATATCATATTACAAGTTCAGCTTTCATATTTTATAGTTTTTTACCACGGAAGTTTGTTTACTGGCATAATTTTTTACTTTATTTTCCATTTTAGTATTTCTAGTAACTTTCTTTAGTTAGTTCCCATTACTCCAAGTAAAATTACCTATTTCCCATTAATCCATTGCTCTAAACTGTCAAGAAAGTATTTATTTCTCTGAAAATTCTTGTGTTTAGACACATGACTTACAAATTTCCTGAGGATGAGCAATACAATATTGTTTCTCTTTATAATTGTTTATAATTATTATAATTGTTTATAATTGTTATGAAGCATTTATAAAGCAACAAATTTATATATATATATGTGTGTGTGTGTGTGTGTATGTGTGTATATACATACATATACATATATATATATTTACATATGCATATATATACACATTTCTGGCATATTCCTGAAAAATGTATCTTCCCCTAAGTCATTCATTTGATTAGTAGATGAGATTCAAAATGACATATAGTCAAATGCTGTCCTTCCCACCTCAGCACCCTAAGGACTGGTCCCAGGAAGAAGCAATGCAGGTGAATTGGACCTGCATTGAATAAGGACTGAAATGAATAAGGACCAGTTTATAACCAATTTTGTTCAAGTTATACATAATTATTCCTGGCATCTGAGAGTGGTCTTATATAGGGCTTAGGTGGGAATTTAATCTAATTTAATACTAAAATACTAAAAAATTGAAATGGCTCTCTATATTAGCTATCAAGGTATGACCATGACCCTAATGATTGAGATAAGGAGGTGCAGAAGGAGGAAGATCTATCACTGGCTGGACCAGCCAGACTCTCTTTTTCCTATCCTGTACTTTCCTTCTCCAACTTCACCATGTACCCATTGGTTTCCCTATCAGATAAAGTAGGACTTTCTCATACCTTGATTCAGTCTTGTCTAAGGTAAGCTATACCTAAGTTACTATCAAAACTATTTTACATGCATTTAAAACTCTGTACTCCATATTTATTCCTTTAAAAATACACAGTGAGCACCCACTATCCACCAAGCTCTTCTCTAGGCACTGGTAGACGCAGCAACGAAAAGGCAGGGAAGGTGTCTTCTCTGAGAGAATTTCCATTTTAGTGGTTTCTTTTTCTGAATTATATTTATTATAGCCTTAACCTGAAGTGGTAACCCTTGGCTTCCCACATTGATTCCCAAATGTTAGTTGATATTTTTCCACTCCAGCACAGGAACTCATTTTGATAACAGGACCTATATGTTTGAGTTCCCAAGCCAAGTCCCATACTTCATAGGATAATCCCCTAGCTTTCATCTCCACTCTAAGGTTGTACTCTAATAAATCTATTTTCCCCTTCTTTCCTACAGCTTGAATTCCACCTAACTCTTGCCAGTTTCCTGAGTTAAAACTCAGAAACATTTTATTAACTCCAAACAGTCTAAAGTTGAGACTTGTATCCACTAATATTTGGCCCATCTAGTCTTTGAATATCACATTATTGGGTCCCTACTTTTATACTTTAAAAAAGTATCAGTGGTATCAGTGGGTCCCTACTTTTATACTTAAAAAAGTAGGGACCCACTGATACCTCATATGGGAGTTGTGAATGCTGATTATTTTCCTGACCATCCCTAGAGATTGTCAATCTCATGGACTCTGTGACTTGCCTATTTGGTGAACATCCTCCTTCATTTCCCACATTGGGGCAAACATCTCTGTCCCCACCCTAGTGTCTGTTGTTAATTCATACATATCTGTGTTATCAAAAAGAAAACTGTGGACAAAACTGTACCCACAGAAAACTCTGCACCTGTCTCCCCATCCCTTCAAGGACATAGACTATGCATTATTTGTAAATTGTCATCCTAGGTTTGTCACCACACAATGTAAATCTTCTCAAATGTGACTGATTTAAATACCATAAGTTTTTCTGGAACTTAGTTCCTTTGTAATGGCAATCATTCTGGAAATACCATACTCAGAATTAATGTGCTGCTACATTGGTCTAAAGGCCATTAAAAGCAGTATTTGGTCATGAGCTAGCATTTTATTCAAATCCAACATTTTAGAAAAATATCACCACATCAAAAAAATTAACTTTAAAGCAAAATATTTTAATTTAAAATATATTATCCCTTGCTCTGTGTTTTCACCTATAAATGCATTGCTAACTGATGCTGTAACTTATTTCAGCTCTTTCCTTAGTAAAGTGTAACATATCCATCATGCTGAAACACTTAAGTTACAGGCAGTTTACTCACATTAGATCTCATTAGCAATTACACTAGTGTTCAAAATACATTACCTCATTTGTCTCATAGCCCATATAGTTTTTTACATAATGAATTAGACCAATTAGTCGCACATGACAGAAGGAAATCTTAAATAACACTGTCCTTACTTTAAGACAAGCTTGACTGAAGTGCAATGAAAGAAACTATAAAATTAATTTGTTTTTTAAAATGGATAGCAAAAAGAATTAGATAATCAAACTTCAAGCTAAATGTCTGTGGTAGGGGTTAGGTGTCAGAGAGGGGGAATAAAAGTATTAAAAGAAAAGACTCACTCAGTCTGTTTTTCACAAGACATAAATTCATTATTTGCATAGCTAAGAGCCATGTTTAAATGTCCAAAGTAACTTGCTTATAGACTTTTCAACTGAAACCATTATTGTCCTTTGGGGAAAACCTTGTTGATTGTAATCAGCCAAGAAATTTACAACTATTGCACTGATCAATAGCTAGAGATTTCTGGAAGCACAAAGTTACCTTTCTATCCACGTGTTCATTTTACCAATAAGAGTTGTTTCTTAGTGTCCCTGATATTTCCTTCAAATGACTCTTTTCAACATCAAATCCAATTTCCTACCCATCATTAGTATCTTTTTCTTCAAACTTCAGACAGAATCATAAAACACACAGAGTTGATAGATGTTACCTAACCAATGGTGCATTTTGACCTGAGGAGGCAAATCCTAAAGACACTCTCAGCATGCCATCTGTGTACTCCATGACCCTATAAGGAGACTGTGCCTTGTTACTCATCAGTATGTCTTCTTTGTAGATCATAATTACTTTCCTCATTGTTCGATCAAGGACTGTTATGCAACAAAATGACTGCGGACTGGTTAACTAGTTGGAAGTACCCCCAGTCTTCCATTTATGGACATAATAAATTGTATCACCCAAGGAGTTAACAGAAGATACAAATCTGGTAGCAAATCGGTTTCTCAAAACATGCCCAGGAACCTAGAGGCAAAGTTTGACCCAATCATTCCTCTTTAATCAAGGTGGCTCTTCAAATAGTATGTCTTTTTTAATGTCATAATTGTTAAAGATAATTTAGAACTGAAAGGGGAAGTGAAATAAGGATTCTGAGCCGATAGGGAAAGAAGTTTTCAGAGAACTCTCACATTCTAAGAATGAATTTTCCTTCTCCTTCTAAACCAAGAATCCTTTTCAAAGGATGTGTACATTAGAGAAAATATATCACCAAGACAGTAGAATTAGAGTCTTTTGAACATGCCTGATTGGAAAGCTCATTTTCCTCTTCCTACCATTTCTCCTGCTTTTACAAAAATATTTCACACACAAAACGTTAGCTACCAGACTTCACTAACGCATGTGCCTTATGTTCAAATTACATCTTTTAAGCTGGCACAGTTTTTTTTTAAAAATTAGGTTTTTGAAAATGCTTATCACTGGCAATTTGGAAAATATTGACTCCAGTTTTTGTCATTCAAAGTTGAACTCAGAGAGTCAAGAACTTTCCAAGTTAACTTTTCTTTTTCTCAACTCTCACAATTCCACAAAAGTTCTCTTTATTCCTGGTGGGCAACTCAGGGAATCTTGTGCAGCTGAGTTAGGACAAAATAGAAATGCTAATTCAGAATTTGCATACTTAAGAGACCTTCAATTTTGCCTTAAAAGCTCAAAAATGACCCAATTTTACCAAATGAAAAATACAGTATGTCCCCTACACAGGTGGTTGGAAACTCATTTCAAATTTGTCTTTATTAATGAACTCCTGATATTTAGCTCTTTGCTAGTCACATTTGGAAATCCTTAGAATTACATGAAATAGACCTTTTCTCAAAGACTTTGCAGTCTATATAGGGAAGCAATTTATGCACACAAAACAAATTTAAAAATTATATTGGAAATTATAATCTAAGGTGAGAACTGACACTACTAGGTGAAGAAAATATTAAATTGAGACAAAGAAGATGAGGAAAATGGCCCTGAGTATCCTTAATTTGGGAAATGCAGGGAAGGATTTGGCTATTTGGATATGGTTCAGGGATCCCATATGTTCTCTCAAGAGAATTTTTAACATTGCCTAATTGATCTCCAAGCAGAACTCAGTCCTTCTCATGTTTAAGAGTCTCCTTGGCACAAAGGGGACTGTGGCTCCCATCTGCCCTCAATAAGCAACTCACACTATGTGGCCCAGAGTCTTCACAGGATGAGGCTCTCCTGAGGAAGCAGACAGGGGATGCTTTCTGCCAGCCAGAATCCAACGGTCATTAAAAACAGTGAATCAGAATTATTACTCTCAAACTTTTTCTAATACATATCCCATTATTTTTTTTTTTTAATTATAAAGTCCCATTGGCTTCTTTGCTTTTTCTGATGGAAATCAAAAGCAAAATAACGCAGACGAGTCTTGGTGATTGCTCAAATATGTGGCATCTCTATGCAGTATCTCAGCATTACCTTGTATGTTTGGACAGGATAGGCCAGAAAATTAAAGTTCTATGACATATTAAGATGTTAACAGTGTAAGTACCCTTTCCTTTCACTACCAAGACCAGTGGATTTGTCACCTTATATTATTCAGGTTTCATTATGATGAATCTAGGTCTCCACAAAGACACCTCTTCAAGTTCTTTACCAGAACTTAATCATTTGATTCTCTGGTCCCATATGTAGCTCATACCCAGAGGGAGCCTGTATCTCTAACCTAATATAGACAAGAATAACAGCAATAATAATTGGACATTTATTGCATAGTTATTATGTGCTAATCACTGTACCATAAAATTTATATGTAATAGCTTATTTAATCCTCAAAATCATGCTGCCAACTCACTCTTCTACCTCTATGGATGAGAACAAAGGCTCATAGAGTTGAAATGACTTACCCAAGGCCACTTAAGTAAGGTAGCTGCACCAGATATTTCTAATTCATTTCTGGTGCTGGGGCTGATGTCACTTTTTTACATTATTTGAGAATGGAAACCAAGTCTCTCTTGTTCTTTCTGTAACAGAAGAGTGCCTGCCCATTTTCTGTCTGTCAGAGAGTTCCATAAGACAATTTTAGGGAGAATGTAGCTTCTGCTCCATATGCTTTGAAGACTATGAAAAGGCTTCCTTCAAAATCATAAAATGCCAAAGCTGAAAGATACCTTAAAGATTAACTAGTCCAAAATTCATAGTTTTTTAAAAATGTCCTTAGCATCAAGCAGTTTCTTACCAGCAGAGCAGAATTAGAAGCTATGACTTAATTTCAAATCTAGGTGGTTATTCTTTTCCTGTTAACCTCACGTAGCTGTCATGTGACTTTAAACAATTTTCTTCCTAAATTACTTAGCATTGTAAAGATATTACAAAGACATTGTAACAAATAAATTCCAAAATTGCATAGACTCAACATATCTATCATTCATGTCAATCCCATGTGGGCATTTCTGAATAGCAAGTGTCTTTTCTCTATAGGATGACTGAGCAGCCTTTGGATCTCATAGTTTTGCCTTCCTCTGAGATATCAGTGTTCTCTGCTTCTACCCAGTGGAAGAGGAAATAAGATAAACAAGACATTCTAGCACATTCAACTAGAAGTGACATCTATTTTTGCTCACAATCCACTGATGAAAACTAAAAATATGTCTACACCTGGGTGCAAAAGTTTCTGGGCAATGTATTCCCTGTTGGGTATCTGTTTCCATGCAAAAACACCACTCCCTGAAAGGGAGATCATACATTTTTGGTGGACAGTTCAGCATCTCTGCCACATGCTTCCTAAATAAGACACTCCAGTTTCAAACAGCCACTGGTGAGTTGAAATTAGAGGACTGTCCCTAAACTTCAAAACCTGAGTATCACAGATTATATTATTTTTCCCAATGCTTTGTTCCCTAACTTTAAAGAATCATATACCCATGCCCTTTGTCATGAATCTATATGAATTATTTCACATTATGGGCAAAGAATACATCCCCACCCATTGATGTTGGGCATGATGAGTTGATTTGCTTTGGCCAGTGAGTGTAGGTGAAATGATATGTGCCAGTTCTATAGTAAGGCCTTAAGAAAATTTATTACCTGTTCATATTCTTCTTTCTCTGCCATCCCCTGTGAGTACATAGCACAAATTGTCACTCTTCCCAGAGCACCGAGTTATGTGGAGCAGACTGAATCCAACCCGCAATTTAAAACCAGGTCCAGCTAGTTTCAGCCAAACCCTACAAAATCTGGAGAAAAAAAAAAAAATGAGTGTTTGTTTTGTAAGCCATGAAGGTTAGAGGTTTTGTTTGTTACTCAGTATTACCCTAGCAAGAGCTGACTAATACAATGAGATTTGATCATTCTATGAGTATAAGAAATTAACTATCAGTGTTCTACAAAGGACTCTGTTGGCAAAGTGACCAGCTCGTATTATAAGGAAACCAAAGATTTAACTAAGAAAAGTATTTTCAACTGATGTGCCTAGGAGCCTTTCATTCTTTTTAAGAGTTCCAGAAAAAATACTTTATTATCTTTTGTTATGAGGGGAGAGCCATGTATAACATAAGCTATAACAATATAGAATTTGTGTTTTCACTTCTCATAGAAATATTTTCACATACATAAAGATTAGATCTGTAGCCATGAGTTTAGCTAATTCAACTGATTCAAAAAATAATAAAACTTCTTTTGTCTCCCCCAAAGCCAAATGATTACAACCCAGGATAAACTCTTAAGTTACAGCTAAAGATGACAGGTGGACTGGAACATTATTCTTCTTAGGTATTTATTTTTCAAAAGGGATGAAGGCCAGAACTTGACAACTTTAGGTTGTAGATATGTGGGGCTATCTGACTCCTGGAGAGACTTCATTAGCATACCAAAATGTTGGACTTAGGACTCAGGCCAATTAAGTATCCAAGGACATCCTTCTAGGGGGAAAGGGGACAGCTGCCTCTTTAAACTTCAATCCCCACTTATCAAGGGTCTGGTTACTCACCTAAGACATTTGACCTAGTTTTCATCATTATGCTCCAGGGCTAAGGCCTGATTCAAGAGAGACTGGTGCACTTATTATCTATTGTGAAGTAATTCATAAGAAATCTGTCTCTGATCTCTAGAATTTCATATGCACATTCAGGATAAAATTAATAAAGAAGAATAGTAAAAACCAAACAACTAAAGAAAGTGATAAATTACCTTTTCCAGTTTTATAAATTTTAATTAGTTAAAAGCCTTCTAATTTTGGCCTATTTTTGTCTGAAGAGTCCTGAATGGGAGACAAGTGTGACTGGATGTGAACTGGATGTGAACTGAATCTCATATCACAACAGCCAGCAAGGAACTAAAGCATCCTGCCAGCAAATACTGCATGGGCTTGTAAGCAGATCCTTCAGACCTGGTCAAGCCATCACATGACTGCTCCCCCATCCAACAGGTTAACTGTAATCTTATGAAAGATCCTAAGCCAGAACTATCCAGCTAAGCCATTCTAGGACTCCTAACCATCTTGTGTGAAGTAATGCACACTTACTGTTTTTAACTGCTAAGTTTAGGTGTAATATCCAGTTTTGCAGTCTAGATAACTAGTACACACATATAAAATATTTTTGTGGAGTATGCAGCATAGTCAGAACTCAATAAATGTTAGCTTTCTAGGAGTCAATAAGACTGTGCTACTTACCTCCTAATCAGAATGTTTTTTCCCCTGTGCCCTCCCCACTACCCCAACATACCATCTCAGAAGTCCCTGAAAGCAAAGATAGAGTATATCAGAAGAAATATTTTAAAAGGTAATGACTCAGAATATTCCAAACTAACAAAAGAGATTCAAGAAGCCAAAGAAATTCCAAGCAGGCTAAGTAAAAGTGGTATTTATAACTATATATATCACAGCAAGACTACAGAGGCTGAAGCCAAATAGAAAGTCTCAAAAGCATCCAGAGAATAAAAAAATCTTCTAAAATGTGATTATTTAACTGCTGACTTGTTCTGAAGCAACCACAGAAACTATAAGAGAATGGATTGATATTTGTCTTCTGTCCACCCAGAATTCTACATCAATTGAAAATATCTTTCAAGAAGCCAAGCAAAATAAAGACATTTTCAGACAAGCAAAATACTGAGAGAGCAAACTACCGCACATTTAAACTAAAGGAAATTCCAGTGGGTATACTTCAGGTACAAAGAAATTGAGCTTAGATGTAGGTTCTGAGAAACAAGAAGGAATGAAAAGGAAAAAAAAAAGTTGCAATATTTAGGGAACTTTTAAAAAATAACTGTAAATAAATGTCTTCTATGGATAAAAGAGAATTAAACACACAGCAGCTATATATAAGTTGGGAGGGAGTAAATGAAATTAGTCTAATTTGCTTTATTTTATTCACAATTGAATTTAGATATTGGGAAGTTAGTTAGGAAGGGATATCATAATTTCTGGAGTAATCACTAAAAAAAGAAACATGGCATAAATTTTGAAATATTATGGGTAGAAACAGAAATATAAAAAAGGCAAGAAAGCAGACAAAACATTCAATAAGTATAATAAATGGAGAGCACAAAATAAAATGTTGGATTTAAACCCTATATATAGGGGCGCCTGGGTGGCTCAGTGGGTTAAAGCCTCTGCCTTCAGCTCAGGTCATGATCCCAGGGTCCCGGGATCGAGCCCTGCATCGAGCCCCGCATCGGGCTCTCTGCTCAGCGGGAGCCTGCTTCCTCCTCTCTCTCTGCCTGCTTCTCTGCCTAATTGTGATCTCCGCCTGTCAAATAAATAAATAAATAAAATCTTAAAAAAAAAAAACCTACATATAAGCAATTTATATGAAATACAAAAGCATTCATTGTTCTAATTAAAAGACTGCTGTTCAGGCTAGGGGAAAATATTGCAATCCAACTATATGCTCTTTATAATAGACAAATCTAAGACATAAAATCCAGAAAACTTGAAAATAAAAAGATGGAAAAATTATACATCATCAGCACCACGCAAAAAGAAAACTTGTATAGCTATATAAATATTTTACAATAGACATCAAGGTAAAAGACTTCGTTAGAGATAGAAAGGCCCAATACATATGGATAAAAAAAATTAATCTTGAATATATAACAATTCTACTTTGTGTGCACCTAATGACATATTTACCAAAATATATAAAGTAAAATAAAGAATTTCAGTGAAAAATAGACAAATCCACAGTCATGACAGCAGATTCTAACATTCTTCTCAATAACTGATAAGATAGGGAAAAATCAAACAAAACAAAACAAAACAAAAAAACCTTACTTAATCTAATGGGTATATTGAACATTGCACCTAACCGCTGCATTATGCACATCCTTTTAAGCATACATGGAACATTTATAAAACTTGAGCATAAACTGGGCCATGGGCTTAAGTCCCAACAGCTTTCAAAGGATTGTAATAATACATAGTATGTTCTCCGGTCAAAGTGGAATTACTCTAGAATCAAAGACAAAGACCTATGTATGTGAAAACATATAGAAATAAACAAACTTTTAACTATCCCATAAGCCAAAGAAGAAATCATGACAGAACTTAGGAAGTATTTTAAATTGAATGATTATATATTACATATCAAACTTGTGGTGATTCAGTTAAATAGCAGTACTTAGAAGAAAAAATATTGATTACAGGTGTTTATTAATTTTAAAAATGTTTCAAAATCAATACACTAAATGTACATATAAAAAGTCAAAAGAGGAGGAGACAAGATGGCGGGGAAGTAGGAGGAGGCGCCTTTTCAACCTGCACCCTAAAGTGAGCTGATTACCTACCAAAGAACTCCGATCACCCATGAAATCAGCCTGAGATCAGAATTATACACGTCTGGATCTCTACGGGGGCCAGAAGACGCCAGTGGGCAGGTAAAGTGGAGTGGGAACGTCGGACTGATATCGGAAGATAAACAAAAGGGGGAGGGAGCCACCAGAGGCGACCGACTGGAAAATAATACCCCAATACGAGAGTGCCCTGCATCTGGGGACCAGCATTAACTTGGAGTCTTGTTGAAAGCACTCAAAAGAGCAAAGACTGGCGCGGGGAAATTGTGGGAATCGGGGCGGATAGGGATAGGGGCTTAAGTCCCCAGACCCAGGGCAGCCTCCCCTGGCGCTGAGCCAGAGAGTGCGGCAGAGAAACCTGGTCTTTGTCCCGGAGCCGCCAGTGCGCCCGAGAACGGGTGGAGTCCGGCTCCCGTGAGGGGCTGGGAGCCACACCAGACGGCAGAACGCGCACCTTACTGGAGATGCGCGCGTGCCTCAACCTCCCCTGAGAGAGGTGCACGAACGCCCAGCCTGGTGTTCTCGGACCCACGCGGCGATAGACCCACGCGGCGATAGAGCCGATAGAGCTGGAGGCGCCGCGCCCCAAACCATCCCCTGGGAGAGGTGCGCGCAAGCCCTGCGCTCTTAGCCCCAGCCAGCGGGAAAATCTCAGTGTGCGATCGCTGCTTGGAACCTCTCTGGCGGTCTGGAGCTGCCCAGACAGCCACAGCTGCCTTGGTTTTGCGTACAAGCAGGAGATCCTGCGTCCCCAGGGACCGTGACTCAGAACCTGCTCTGCCAGCGGCCCAGCGGCTGCAGCACCTGCAGGGGAGCAGACTGAGGCTTCTCTCTGAGAGGGAGGTTGGGGTGCAGTTTTCTTTCCTCTAAACCTCCAAAAACCATCAAAAGCTGTCAAGGCGAGAGAAAAGAAGTGAACAAACATAAAAACCTCCAGAGAACAAAAACCTGAAAAAAACGTTTTTCTCAGAGCCCACCCCCTTGAGGGGGTCGGGAGGACTTAACTCAGGGAACATCATTGACTGAAAACCCACGTGGCAGCCCCCTCCCCCAGAAAACAAATCAGGAAAGAAAAAAAAAAAAGACTACAAGAGAACAACCACCACTACTTCATAGATACAACTTTTATTTTTAATTCTTTCCCACTATTCTGGTTCATTTTTTTTTCTTTTTTTATATAGATAATTTTTTAACCTATTTACCATCACAGTGAGAGGTCCAGTACATCAAATTCCATGATAAACTTCTAACCTGAATTTTTTGATACATACACATGTGTTTTTCTTTTGCTTTTCTATTTTCTTAATTTTTAAAAAAATTTTTAATTTAGTTTAGTCCAGTTTATTCCTTTTTTATTTTTATTTTCTAATATTCATATAGAGTTAAACTTCAAGGTAACCCCCTTTCTCCAAGCAATGCTACCCCTATAGGTGAACCAATTTTTAATCCCCCTTTTTCTTAGGAAAGTTGAGTCCTTTAACAAAGATATCAAGATACATCCAGGAAGAATCAAAATAACCTTCCTCGCCCACACCGAGAATCTATAACCATGCTCCCATCTTTTTCTTCTGCCAGTGTCTCTGTGTATTTATGTTTGTCCGGATAGTATATAAATCTTATACTTGGGGTTCTTCTTGACGAGGCTCCTCCTTTTTTTTGCTTATATATATATATATATTTTCTCTCGTCATATACTTTTATCAATCTTTTTGTTTGTCTGTTTTTGTTTGTATACGTCATAAACCTTACCCTGGGGCCCATTTGGGCTGAACCTTCACTTTTATCTTCCCTTTTTTTCCTGTCTCTCTCTCTCCCTCTTTTTTCTTTTTCTTTTCTTTTTTCTCTCATTTGGGTGGGGAATCCTGAGTGCTCAGAAGCGTTCCAGGGTGCACCTTGACTGCACCACGGTCAATACATCCAGCTACATCTGTCCAGTCATCTCTCACCAAAATGACTAGGAGGAGGAATCCCCAACAGAAGAAAAATACAGAGGATGGGCCTTCTGCAACAGAGCTAACGGCTATCAACATAGACAATATGTCAGAAAGAGAATTCAGGCTAACAATTATCCAGGCAATAGCTAGGTTGGAGAAAGCCATGGATGACCAAACGGAATTGATTAGGGCAGAATTGAAAGCGACCAGAGAGGAGGTTCATAATGTTAGGGCAGAGCTGAAGGCCACCAGGGATGAGGTTCACAACGCTCTCAATGAGTTCCAATCTAATCTAAATTCTCTAAAAGCTAGGGTAACTGAGACAGAAGATAGAATTAGTGATCTGGAGGACAAACAAATAGAGAGAAAGGATCAGGAGGAAGCCTGGAACAAACAGCTTAGAAGCCACGAAAACAGAATCAGGGAAATAAATGATGCCATGAAACGTTCCAACGTCAGAATTATTGGAATCCCTGAAGGGGAGGAGAAAGAATGAAGTCTAGAAGATATAGTGGAACAAGTTTTTCATGAAAATTTTCCCAATCTTGCGAATGGAACAAGTGTTCATGTAC
The DNA here is from genome assembly GCF_963455335.1 of Martes martes. Lineage (NCBI taxonomy): Eukaryota > Metazoa > Chordata > Mammalia > Carnivora > Mustelidae > Martes > Martes martes. The sequence continues at coordinate 39,585,495 of NC_137893.1, forward strand.
TAGAAGTAGAAAGGTCCCCCCCCAAGATTATAAATTCAAAAAAAAATCCAGGCACCTCATAGTAAAATTGAGGAATCATAATTGTAGATACAATCTCTTGAAAGCCGCTAGGACAAAGAAGCTCCTTACATACAGAGGAAAGCCCATCAGAATAACGTCAGACCTGTCCACAGAGACCTGGCAAGCCAGAAAGGGCTGGCAAGATATATTCAGGGCACTAAATGAGAAGAACATGCAGCCAAGAATACTTTATCCAGCAAGACTGACATTCAAAATGGATGGAGAGATAAAGAGTTTCCAAGACCGGCAAGGCTTGAAAGACTATGCAACCACCAAGCCGACACTGCAGGAAATATTAAGGGGGTTTCTATAAAAGAGGAAAAATCCTAAGAATAGCATTGAACAGACATATAGAGACAATTGACAGAAAGAAAGACTTCAAAGATAACACAATGTCAATAAAAACGTATCTCTCAATAATCACTCTCAATGTGAATGGCCTAAATGCACCCATAAAACGACACAGGGTTGCAGATTGGATAAAACGACAGGACCCATCCATATGTTGTCTACAAGAGACCCATTTTGAACCTAAGGATACACCCAGACTGAAAATGAAGGGATGGAGAAGCATCTTTCACGCCAATGGGCCTCAAAAGAAGGCCGGGGTAGCGATTCTCATATCAGATAAATTAGATTTTAAACTAAAGACGGTAGTCAGGGATACAGAAGGACACTACCTCATTCTTAAAGGGACTATCCACCAAGATGATCTAACAATTGTAAATATCTATGCCCCCAATATGGGAGCAGCCAATTACATAAGAAAACTATTAATCAAGATAAAGAGTCATATTGATATGAATACATTAATAGTAGGAGATCTTAACACGCCTCTCTCAGAAATAGACAGATCATCGAAGCAGAAAATCAATAAAGAAATAAGAGCATTGAATGACACATTGGACCAGATGGACCTCATAGATATATACAGAACATTCCACCCTAAAACAACAGAATACTCATTCTTTTCAAGTGCACATGGAACCTTCTCCAGAATAGACCACATACTGGGTCACAAATCAGGGCTCAACCAATACCAAAAGACTGAGATTATTCCCTGCATATTCTCAGATCACAATGCTATGAAACTGGAGCTCAATCACAAGGAAAAGTTCAGAAGTAACTCAAATACCTGGAAGCTAAAGACCACCTTGCTTAAGAATGCTTGGATCAACCAGGAGATCAAAGAAGAACTTAAACAATTTATGGAAACCAATGAGAACGAAGACACTTCACTCCAAAACCTATGGGATACAGCAAAGGCGGTCCTAAGGGGGAAATTCATAGCCATCCAAGCCTCCCTCAAAAAAATTGAAAAATCCAGAATACACCAGCTGTCTCTACACCTTAAAGAACTGGAGAATCAACAACAAATCAAACCAACTCCACACGTAAGAAGGGAAATAATCAAGATTAGAGCAGAGATCAACGAGGTAGAAACCAGAGATACAGTAGAACGTATCAACGAAACTAGAAGCTGGTTTTTTGAAAGAATCAATAAGATCGATAAACCATTGGCCACACTAATCCAAAAGAAAAGAGAGAAAGCCCAAATTAATAAAATTATGAATGAAAAGGGAGAGATCACAACTAACACCAAGGAAGTAGAAACAATCATCAGAAGCTATTATCAACAGTTATATGCCAATAAGCTAAGCAACCTAGATGAAATGGATGCATTCCTGGAAAACTATAAACTCCCAAAATTGAACCAGGAAGAAATTGACAACCTGAATAGACCGATATCTAGTAACGAGATTGAAGCAGTGATCAAAAACCTCCCAAAAAACAAGAGCCCAGGACCTGACGGATTCCCTGGGGAATTCTATCAAACTTTCAAAGAAGAAATAATACCTATTCTCCTGAAGCTGTTTCAAAAAATTGAAGCAGAAGGAAAACTTCCAGACTCTTTTTATGAAGCCAGCATTACCCTGATCCCCAAACCAGGCAAAGACCCTACCAAAAAGGAGAATTTCAGACCGATATCACTGATGAATATGGATGCTAAGATTCTCAACAAGATCCTAGCAAACAGGATCCAACAGCACATTAAAAAGATTATCCACCATGACCAGGTAGGATTCATCCCTGGGTTACAAGGATGGTTCAACATTCGCAAATCAATCAATGTGATAGAACAAATCAATAAGAGAAGAGAGAAGAACCACATGATCCTCTCCATTGATGCAGAAAAAGCTTTTGACAAAATCCAGCATCCGTTCCTGATTAAAACGCTTCAAAGTATAGGGATAGAGGGAACATTCCTGAACTTCATCAAATCTATCTATGAAAAACCCACAGCAAATATCATCCTCAATGGGAAAAAGCTTGCAGCCTTCCCATTGAGATCAGGAACACGACAAGGATGCCCACTCTCACCACTCTTGTTCAACATAGTATTAGAAGTCCTAGCAACAGCAATCAGACAACAAAGAGAAATAAAAGGTATCCAAATTGGCAAGGAAGAAGTCAAACTCTCTCTCTTCGCAGATGACATGATTCTTTATATGGAAATCCCGAAAGACTCCACCTCCAAACTACTAGAACTCATACAGCAATTCAGTAATGTAGCAGGATACAAAGTCAATGTCCAGAAATCAGTGGCTTTCTTATACACTAACAATGAAAATACAGAAAGACAAATTAGAGAATCGATTCCATTTACTATAGCACCAAAAACCATAAGATACCTCGGAATAAACCTAACCAAAGAGGTTAAAGATCTGTACTCGAGGAACTACAGAACACTCCTAAAAGAAATTGAAGAAGACACAAAAAGATGGAAGACCATTCCATGCTCTTGGATGGGAAGAATAAACATCGTTAAAATGTCTATACTGCCCAGAGCAATCTATACTTTTAATGCCATTCCAATCAAAATTCCACCAGTATTTTTCAAAGAGCTGGAGCAAATAATACTAAAATTTGTATGGAATCAGAAGAGACCCCGAATTGCTAAGGAAATGTTGAAAAACAAAAATAAAACTGGTGGCATCACGTTACCTGATTTCAAGCTTTACTACAAAGCTGTGATCACCAAGACAGCATGGTACTGGCATAAAAACAGACACATGGACCAGTGGAACAGAGTAGAGAGCCCAGATATGGACCCTCAACTCTATGGTCAAATAATCTTTGACAAAACAGGAAAAAATATCCAGTGGAAAAAAGACAGTCTCTTCAATAAATGGTGCTGGGAAAACTGGACAGCTATATGTAGAAGAATGAAACTTGACCATTCTCTTACACTGTACACAAAGATAAACTCGAAATGGATAAAAGACCTCAACGTGAGACAGGAATCCATCAGAATCCTCGAGGAGAACATAGGGAGTAACCTCTTTGATATCAGCCACAGCAACTTCTTTCAAGATATGTCTCCAAAGGCGAAGGAAACAAAGGCAAAGATGAACTTCTGGGACTTCATCAAGATAAAAAGCTTCTGCACAGCAAAAGAAACAGTCATCAAAACAAAGAGGCAACCCACGGAATGGGAGAAGATATTTGCAAATGACAGTACAGATAAAAGGTTGATATCCAGGATCTATAAAGAACTCCTCAAACTCAACACACACAAAACAGATAATCATATTAAAAAATGGGCAGAAGATATGAACAGACACTTCTCCAATGAAGACATACAAATGGCTACCAGACACATGAAAAAATGTTCATCATCACTAGCCATCAGGGAGATTCAAATCAAAACCACATTGAGATACCACCTTACACCAGTTAGAATGGCCAAAATTAGCAAGACAGGAAACAACGTGTGTTGGAGAGGATGTGGAGAAAGGGGAACCCTCTTACACTGTTGGTGGGAATGCAAACTGGTGCAGCCACTTTGGAGAACAGTGTGGAGATTCCTCAGGAAATTAAAAATAGAGCTTCCCTATGACCCTGCAATTGCACTGCTGGGTATTTACCCCAAAGATACAGATGTAGTGAAAAGAAGGGCCATCTGTACCCCAATGTTTATAGCAGCAATGGCCATGGTCGCCAAACTGTGGAAAGAACCAAGATGCCCTTCAACGGATGAATGGATAAGGAAGATGTGGTCCATATACACTATGGAGTATTATGCCTCCATCAGAAAGGACGAATACCCAACTTTTGTAGCAACATGGACAGGACTGGAAGAGATTATGCTGAGTGAAATAAGTCAAACAGAGAAAGTCAAGTATCATATGGTTTCACTTATTGGTGGAGCATAACAAATAATATAGAGGACAAGGGTAGATGGAGAGGAGAAGGGAGTTGAGGGAAATTGGAAGGGGAGGTGAACCATGAGAGACTATGGACTCTGAAAAACAACCTGAGGGTTTTGAAGGGGTGGGGTGGGAGGGTGGGGGAACCAGGTGGTGGGTATTAGGGAGGGCACAGATTGCATGGAGCACTGGGTGTGGTGAAAAAACAATGAATACTGTTACGCTGAAAATAAATAAAAAATTTAAAAAAAAAATAAAAAAAAATAAAAAGTCAAAAGAAATCAAAGAGAAAAAAAAAAGAAATTCAACAAAGTAGAATGAAGGAGATGAAGTAATAAAGATAAGATGAAAATTAATAAAACATACAGACATACAATAGATAAGATTTAAAAAAATCTAAAAGTTGGTTCTTTGAAAACATTAAAGAAAGCACAAATAACCATTATCAGGAATGAAAAAGGAGACACCACTTCATATCCTGCAAATTTCTTTTTAAGAAGCTATTATAGGGGCACCTGGGTGGCTCAGTCCTTAAGCGTCTGCCTTCAGCTCAGGTCATGATCCCAGGGTCCTGGGATCAAGCCCTGCATAGGGTCCCCTGCTCAGTGGGAAGCCTGCTGTTCCCTCCCCCACTGCTCCTGCTTGTGTTCCCTTTCTTGCTGTGTCTCTCTCTGTCAAAAAAATAAATGAAATCTTTTAAATAAATAAATAAAGGAAGCTTTTATAAACATTTTTATGTCAATATTTTTGAAAATCAAGGTAAATGGATTATTATATAAAAATACTTCTGCAAAATGGACATAAGAAAAAATAGAAAATATTAATAGTTACATAATTATTAAAAACATTGAATAAGTACTCAAAAATCTTTCCACAAAGACAACTTTAAGCTATGCTTACTTTTCTGACAATTTCTACCAGAGATATTCAAACGTAATAATTCCAATACTGCCCAATTCATCCAGAAAATAGGGGGTGGGGAATGAAACATTTTCCCAACTCCTTATTGAGACTAGCATAATCTTGATAACAAACCCTGCATGGACAGTACAAGAAAAAAAATTTATAAACCAAATTCACTTGTGAACATAGATCCAAACATCCTAAATATAATAGTAGCCAACAAAACCCAACCTATATAACATAGATAAAATAGATAATGCATTGTGACTGAGCCAGATTTATTCAAATAATTGAAGTTTGATTTAATATTTGAAAACCAAAGTAATTCACCATATTAACAGATGAACAGAAAAAATCATAATACGATCATCTCAATAAATGCAGAAAAAAATTGATAAAATTTTAAAATATTTGCAATTTGATTTTTAACAATGAAGTGACTAGGAATCAATCTTTGAGAAAAAAATAGATACAGCTCTATTGAGAGATATTAAAGGAGATCTAAATGTATCAGGAAATAAATCATCTTCTGTGGTTGCAAAAAATCAGTATTATAAACATGATCATTGTTTCCAAATTGATCTTTAGATTCAGTGTGATCCTAATTAAAATTTCAGCCATTAAAAAAAATATATTTGAATATAGTTGGCACACAATGTTACATTAGTTTCAAGTGTAAAACATTGTGATTCCACTTCTTTGTGCATTATGCTATGCTCACCACAAGTGTTCCTACCCTCCATCACCATACAACACTATTAGAATATCACTGAAATTTCAGTTTACTTTGACAGAAAAGAGAAATGACTACTAAAATTGATATCCAAAAAAGAGTCAGGAAGAGACAATTGAATAAGAAAAACAAATTTAGAAAAACTACCCAACTAAATATCAAAATTCATTATAAACACAATGTAACATTGGCACAAATAGAGAAAAACAGGTAAATGAAACAAGATAAAAAGCCCAGAAGCACGTATATGTACATTTTCTTTATAAAAGGAATATTAGTGGTAAGGAGTGTAGGTAAAACAGACTTTTAAACAAATACCATTGGAACAGTTTGATGTCCATATGGGAAAAAATTAAATTAGACCATGAAGTCAGGCCATTCACATGAATTAATTCCAAGTAGATCAATAAGGTTCCAAACATTTAATAAAAGATTATTAAGATTTTATATGATAATAGAGGAGAATATCTGCATGACTTCAGGGTAGGAAGAATTACCTACACAAGTTATAGAATGCACTACTAGAAAAGATAAGACTGACAAATTTACTACATTAAACCAAGAACTTCTGTTCTTCAGAAGACATCACAAAGAGAGTGAATAGGTAATATAGAGTGGAAGAAAATACTCACATACAACAGGACTCATAGTCTAAATACACAAACACACAATTTTGAAATGGGCAAAAGACTAAAAAATAAAATAAAATAAAACAAAAAGGGAGACAGCTTCAAATGCCTAATAAACATAAAAAGGAGCTTGACCACACTGGTAGCCTGGGAAACACAAGCTAAAACAACGGCAATAAACTAATACTCTATGCTCACAGACACCTAGGTATTTATTCTAGAGAAACTCTGGCTAATATCCAAAAATGCTCATAGGAACATTATTCCCAGGAACCCCCAATTTAAAATGCCTATATATGCACTAGTCATAGAATGGATAAATAATTATGGCACACTGAAATGCAGTATTAGGAACTACTTGAAAGCAGTAAAAATGAATAAACTGGGCCACATATAACATGGATAGATCACATAAATATGATTGACTAGAAGAGGAAGATGCAGTATAATTCAAATTCAATTATTTAATTTAAAGTTCACAAAAATACATAAAAGTAAATATAGTTTAAACAATATATATAAATATCGTTTAGTTTACTATATATGTTATGTATATTATTAAATATAGTTTAAACATGCATAAATACACTTACTTTCATTTATACATACATGTGTGATAAAAAAAAGAAAAACACAGAAATGGTTATACAATTCAAAGTGAGTAGTCATTACCTTTAGGGGGAAAAAAGAGTTCTTAATAATAATGTAGTAATGCATAGGGGATATTTTTGGTTTTGGTAGTGTTCTTTTTCTTGACCTTGGCCACAGAAACATGCATGTTCACTTTCTATTATTTATTAAACCATTAATTATGGTTTATCTGTTTCTCTGTATATTTGCTACACAAGAAAATGTTTTTAGAACTTAGATAAAAAAAAAAAAAACTGTCTGTGCTTGTTTTTTTCCCCCAGTGTATCAATCTTAAAAGCTGTTCTAGTATTCTTTAAAATTTCCATATGGGATAGCATATATGTAATATATAACATGCCAGTGGATTTCTTACAGAGATGAGAAAGGAGATTAAAGAAATGATTGTATCAACAGATTCATCCAGGCACTAAAAATGTATTTGTAAAACCCCATATACTCTTTGGATAAGTAATCATGATTTTGCAGCATTTTAAGTTTTCTCTGAGGTAATTCAGTGATGTGGAACTGAATCATTAGCCAGTTCTTCAATGTGTAACTTCTCTTACCTGTGAAGAGAGGCAGAAAATGAAGTGTTTGGAGTAGAACAGAAAATTCTCGTTAGCTAAATGCTGAGAGAATGACACAAGTGGCTATTTCTGAGATTCAAATATCTCTTAAAGAAGTCTCGAGGGATGTGGCAGTCCCTACTTCTCGCAAGGTTGATGACTATTACCTAGAGATCTTTAATAAGCACAGCTGGTGAGCAATGCGACATAGAAGTGTAAAGAGGCACAGAGATAATTACAAGAACAGATATGCTTAGGGACATTCCTCTCCCGCCCCTGTTTAAAACCATCTTCTCATCACACTTCTAACTACCTTTTCTGTTAACACATATTGACCTCTCACTAAATGCTGACCTTTCTTTCACCTGTCCTTTTAGCAGTCAAAACGTTGATGAAGAACTAAGGAAGAGAGGGATGTCAGATAGCATCAACTAAAGATTTCTGATTCCAGCAAATATAGAGTAACAGGGACCACATTTACTCTGCTAAACAACTAGAAAACAGGACAAAATGTGTGCAACATTGGTTTCACACAGCAGCCTACAAGGAGTGTAAGATTGTGACCCCTGAGAGAGATGAAACCAGTAAGGTGAGTCCTGCTATGTCCCCAGCTTACTTGACTAAAAAGTGTCCAGGCCACAGTGCAGGGAGGAGGGATACAGAGTTCAGTTGTCACACTGAATTGTGAAGATGGAGATGACAGTATGGAAAGGCCAAGGCATCTAGCATGTGCCAGGCAAAGCTGCAGGGAGGAGGAGGCTGGATAGAGACAAACCTCTGCAAATCTGCAGCAGGATTACTTCAAGACTTTGGCTGAACACCACACTGTACAGTGTGAGAAAACCTACCTGAGGCCAGAGAAAGACAGACCCAAAAAGAGTAACAAAAACAATATGTAGAACTTGCACAAGGTTAGGAATAGTTTTTGTTCTCACTTACCAGAGGGATAAGACATGGGGCATTAGGTAGAATACTTGGAAAGTTACCTTAGTAATGGAGCTAAGTCAGCACAGGTCCAAAGACTGCTCATGATCTGCCCTATAACACCTTAAAAGGAAGCCTCAGAATGATCCAACTGAGTCCATGTAACTTATCTGCACACCAGAACAAATACTGTCACTATTTAGAGGAATTAATAAAATCCAACAACCAATAGTGTAAAATTCACAATGTAAGCCATCCAATCACAATTCACATTGTCTGGCATCCAAAGAATAGTAGTACTCTTTGTATATTACCATACATGCAAAGAAACAGGAAAAATATGATCCATTACCAGAAATCAATAAAAACAGGCACAGAAATCACAGAGATGATAAAACTAGAAGACATGGATGTGAAAACTATTATAAATACACTCAAAATGTTAGAAGAGAGAGAAGAAAACATAAATATTATAAGGAGAGAAATAAAAGATATTTTTAAAGGACACAAGTGAAATTTCTAAAGATGTAAAATACAGTATCTGACATAAAAAAATACACTGGGTATAGCTGGTGACAGATCAGATACTGCAATGGAAAAGATCAATGAACTTGAAAACACTGCAATGGAAACTCTTCCAAGATGAAGCTATAAAAGGAAAAAAAAAAAAAAAAACTTAAAAAATGAACACAGCACCAGAGACTTTGGGGACAAATATCAAGCAGTCTAAAATGTGAAATGGAAGTCACAGGAGACAGAAAATATTTGAAGAAATAATAGCTGAAAATTTCTCAAATTTGATGAAATCTCTAAATCCATTGATCTAAGAACCTTAATAAACCACAAGCAGGGGCGCCTGGGTGGTTCAGTCGGTTAAGCCTCTGCCTTTGGCTCAGATCGTGATCTCAGGGTCCTGGGATCGAGCCCCGCATCGGGCTCTCTGCTCAGTGGGGAGCCTGCTTCTCCCTCTGCCTGCTGCTTTGCTTACTTGTGATTCTCTCTCTCTCTGTCAAATTAAAAAAAAAAAAAAAAAATCTTTAAAAAAAAAAAAAACCACAAGCAGAGTCAATCTAAGGATTTAAAAGGAAGATCAAATAAAGAAAGGTAAATAGTTATTTAATATGGGGACTAAGAAATAAATTTTTAAGAAATATGCAAAGTCGGAGATATGAAAAGAAAAATATCAGATTTGCCTCAGTGTGTAACAAAACAATACAGAACTGTCTACATGGTAAAATATTCTTCTCAAAAATGAGATTAATAAACTGCAGAAAATAGTTCTAATTATTATAACAGAGAGAAAATATCCTTAATGAATAAATTGTTTGTCTTCACTTGTGTTTTATAGAATCAGATCCTGAGACAAAAATTTGTGTAAAAGTAATTTATTAGGAAGAGAGGAGAAAAAATGGCAGAAGAGTGAGGCAGGAAGCCTCAGGAAGGGAAGCCAGGCAAAGGTAAAATATCCGGCAAACACCTGTACAGAGTAACCTTGTCTCATTCATGCAGGGGACTCTGGCTACAGTGCAGGTCACACTTCAGAGTTGTCCCCTACAGGGATCAAGGAAGCTGCACTATTTATATCCATACATTTGTTAGTCAGCCATTGGTTAAGGATACCACCTCCCACTCCCTCACACATACCCAAGCCTCCTAGCACACAAGCAAAACTATTTCTGGAACCTTGGATGCAATCCATTTGCAAAGACATACATACATTGGCTGTCAGGAGTAAAAGCGTACTCATAATCAGTGTCCACAAAAATGGGAAAGAAATCTAAGTGTATGCTGGTAGGGCACCAATGTTTTCTGCTACAGTGTTCTTTAATGGAAACAATCAATGAGCCTAACAAAATATATTGATCCTCACAAGTAATCAAATAACTGCAATTTGAAAAATAAGGAAATACCATGCTATGCTGATCCCAAATGGCAAGTTTTAAAAGACTGATAATATTCTTATTGAATGGGGGAAGAGATATTCTTATTGAATGCTAGTAGGAATATGGCTTGAGGTAAACTTAGAGCAGGTAATCTAGAAACACACCTTAAATGATATGCTCCATTAAGCCAGCAATCCTACTTCTGAGATCTTGTCGGAAGGAACTAATTGTACATGTGGATAAAGATACGTGCTGGAAAAGAATATTATTTTTAACAGGAAAAAGATGAGAAGAACCTGAATTTCTCAATTTAGAGAGCTGTTTTTAAAAATTATATTGCATCTATATAGGGGCACCTGGGTGGCTCGGTTAGTTAAGCATCCAACTCTTGATTTTGGCTCAGATCATAATCTCAAAGGTCCAGAGATTGAGCCCCACATCAGACCTGCAATCAGCAGGGAATCTGCTGGAGAATGTCCCTCTCCCTCTTCCTCTACCTCAACTCACATAGGCGTATACTATATCTCTTTCCTCTCTGTCCATATATATGTGTGTGTGTATGTGTGTGTGTGTGTATATATATAACATTATATATATATAATAAATATTTTTTAAAAGGCACATATATCATAAAATTAATGCAGCTGTTAAAGTGATGGTACCAATTTGGATTTCTTTTTTAAAAATGGCATTAACTAATTCTATCTTATACAAATACACAAACACACATACACACACACATTTACCCTGAATTGCTTCTAGAATTATTTCTGGCTTAACTACACTGTGTCTAGTCCATACCCATATTTTTAGTCATTCCTGAAGTGACTGCATCTTTGAAGGAAATGAGTCACTTTAATTTATAAGACAATTTGAAAATCATCCAGAATGATGTTATACAGAAATGTACTTATAATTAAATTAATGAAAATTATTATTGTGTTAAAAAATTTAGGACATCCTTGAATAAATAATGATTCAGCAAAAATATTTCTTGGTAATCCTAAAATTTCTTCTGCTCTGTTTGAAGTCAAAGTTCTTTAGCAATTCTCTCATTTTTCTCCTGATTCTGATTGATTCTTTGGGCCCACAGCCACTGAACAGACAGCATACAACAGCAGAAAGCAAACGGTCTCTGCTAGGAGACAAGCTCACGGCTTGCTGAGACAGTCTGGGGCCTCCTTCCAATTCTGGGGACTAGGGCATTCTGAAAACACACCAACAGAAACACACATTACATTTGTTCTTCCCTAAAATGATCATCTGTCAGCTGCTTCAATCACAGTTCTTACGACCTCCTCACTATCAGCACCTGAAATCTTTAGCAAAGGCCCCTCTAAAATGAAATGCAGATGTACTGAGCATGCCCAGACATAGCTGGTATCTGACTCTCTTTGACCTACAATATACTCCAAAGTCTATGAATTCTTAGAGCAAAAGCCTGTGGATTTGTTTTGGATTTGTATATTTTATACAAACCACTTGCAAGTCAAGCCTAGCAACATAATTCATGAAACTGACTTAAGATATTTATCTCCTATTAACAATTCTTTTTTCCTTAGTCTATCAATACCACTCTAATTCTTTTTTTTTTTTCCAATTTTTTATTTATTTTCAGCGTAACAGTATTCATTGTTTTTTCACCACAACCAGTGCTCCATGCAATCTGTGCCCTCCCTAATACCCACCACCTGGTTCCCCCACCCTCCCACCCCCCGCCCCTTCAAAACCCTCAGGTTGTTTTTCAGAGTCCATAGTCTCTCATGGTTCACCTCCCCTTCCAATTTCCCTCAACTCCCTTCTCCTCTCCATCTACCCTTGTCCTCTATATTATTTGTTATGCTCCACCAATAAGTGAAACCATATGATACTTGACTCTCTCTGTTTGACTTATTTCACTCAGCATAATCTCTTCCAGTCCTGTCCATGTTGCTACAAAAGTTGGGTATTCGTCCTTTCTGATGGAGGCATAATACTCCATAGTGTATATGGACCACATCTTCCTTATCCATTCATCCGTTGAAGGGCATCTTGGTTCTTTCCACAGTTTGGCGACCATGGCCATTGCTGCTATAAACATTGGGGTACAGATGGCCCTTCTTTTCACTACATCTGTATCTTTGGGGTAAATACCCAGCAGTGCAATTGCAGGGTCATAGGGAAGCTCTATTTTTAATTTCCTGAGGAATCTCCACACTGTTCTCCAAAGTGGCTGCACCAGTTTGCATTCCCACCAACAGTGTAAGAGGGTTCCCCTTTCTCCACATCCTCTCCAACACACGTTGTTTCCTGTCTTGCTAATTTTGGCCATTCTAACTGGTGTAAGGTGGTATCTCAATGTGGTTTTGATTTGAATCTCCCTGATGGCTAGTGATGATGAACATTTTTTCATGTGTCTGGTAGCCATTTGTATGTCTTCATTGGAGAAGTGTCTGTTCATATCTTCTGCCCATTTTTTAATATGATTATCTGTTTTGAATACCACTCTAATTCTTAATTCTATAGTCCAACATATTCACTATCTGATTACAGCTATCTGTAATCGTAAATTTCATAAAGAAGCACTCTTTGTTTTCCTCTTAGTATGTATAATGTATATAGTATGGTATAGTATAGTATAGTATAGTATAGTAAGATGTGGTGTGGTGTGGTATATTAAATATTGAGATGGGAAAAATTCAGGGACAGAGCTCCAGGGCAAAAGAGATTGAAAAAAGAGATCAGGCAGAGAAAGAAAGGAAGATAGAGGTTGTGAAATGCTGGTAGAGAGGAGGGAAACTTGGAACCCCTTTCAGTCTTTGGAGCGCTTGTCATGGGCTCTTAAATGTGTATGCATTGTCTAGTGGATCTTGTAAAAGCAATGACTCCTCCTCCTCCTCCCCCCCCCAAAAAAAAGCTTACCTGAGGTTAGTCAGCATTTACAATTGAAGCAAACTCTGCCTGAAGCTAAATTTTAACCATAATTTATTTTTGCAATTTCTAGTACATTTAGAAAATAACATGTAGCACCACCTACATATTTATAGAATTAGTACATTTCAATAAAATTTGCCGTGCAGCATCTCCTGAGACAAGAAATATTATGGTTCTTTGTATGAGTACCAGTGGAAAGACTTCTGCTATGGAGTCAGTTTTCAGTTTATTATCTAGCTCAGATATTTACTCTGTAACTTCAAGCAAGTTACTTAAACCCCTGTGCCTCAGTACCTCAGCTGACCCATCCGTAAGAATGCTAACCTATCTGTAAGGGCAGATCAGAGGTAAGATTAATTATTTATTATGTGCCAGAAACTGTTCTGACAGCTTTAGATATTTTGATTCATTTAGTCATCACGATAAGTAAGTACCCATTTCAGAAATAAGAAATATGAGACAGAGCGGTTAAATAATTTGTCCAAGTTCACACATGTATAAGTAGTGATCCAGATTTAAACCTGGGCTGGTGCTTTTATCCACTATACTTTCCTGCTTCTCTAGAGGGTAAAAATAGTGCATACCTCAAAGGATTGTTATGAGAATTACAAAAGACATTATAAGGAAAATACATGGAAAAATAAGAGTTCAAGTATGTACCTACTGTTACTGTTTTAAAACCAGACATCTTTCTGCCTCTAATAGCACACTCCCCACACATCTTTCAAGGCATTTGCAATGCAGCTCAGGACAGCTTATCATTTTAAAATACTACATCAACTTGAACAGTTTCAAAATGGTCATTCATTTCAAATATGTTTTAAGTCTAGTTGTCCCTCATAACTTACAGCAGGCACATGTAATAATCCATACAACACACATCAACTGAGTATCTAAATAGAATTTTCACAAATAGAATTAATTTGAAATGCATTTGGAGAATTTAACATTTAAAGAAATCCCAAGATAAATACTTTCTCAGAAAATAGTTCTTTTGAAACAGGAATAATTTACCTCACCTGCCCATGTATATGCTAAGTAGTCATAGGGCAGAGCTAAACTAAGATGATGTCAAAAGACAAAAGTAGACAGATCCTAAGCTATTGGCTACCTAAGGCCACAGTCACGATGGAGAAGTGCTTGTGTCTCACAATCATGCTCATTAAGCAAGCAGCCAGCCTCCTTGTCTGTGGAAGAGCCTAAAAGAAAAGAAAGATGTGGCATCTAGCTAGTATGCCAAAGCCATGTGCTTCTGCAAAATGTGAAAATGGAGAGGAAGAAAAGGAGAGGAAACACAATCCCCTGGTTTTGTCATTGTGTCGTGTCATTGTGTCTTCTGCTGACAAGTGTGAGGATTTCTTTGCTAAGGAGCTGTCTGAGCCTGGGAGATACTCAAAGGCATAAGAAGTGTAACACTGTCTCCTTCACAAAGGAGAGGACTGAAACACTGACCTGCATAACCAATAGGATTAGTGAGCCAAAGTACAGCATGGACAAGGAGCCAGAAAAAAGAAGCCAAGAAGGAAGTTTATGAGTCCCTGAACAAGGCCAATAAATCCTTCAGCACGTGGGTGTCAAGGGCTCAGCCTGTGCACCAGATGCAGCCTGATGGATGGGTTTATCTGTCCCAAAAGGCAAATAGAGATTGCTCTGCCTTTGGCCCCACACATAGGTAAGACAAAGCTCTAGTGTTTTCCCCCCTCTGGCCTTCTTCAAATGTATTACATGTGTCCCAATCAGTATTTCCATTTCTTTGCCTTTTAGTTTTAGCACTGAAAGAGTAACCTTAGATCTTCACTGTACAAGGAGTGTGTTGATTGTCCTTAAACTGCCAGGACATCCTACTCTTGAACTAAATTTTAAAAATATATAATCTCTCCTTTTATTCAATTCACTTGAAAGAGTGATATCTTCTCCCTGCTTCTGACAATATTCAGGATCAATTCAGCATACATTTTTGGGCCTTCCTCCAATGTTCTTCACAATCCCTTATAAAAGATAACATTCACCAATTCAGACCCATGGAATATTAGAGTGTGGCTTAGACACACTCTGTTTCTTCATTCCTAGATACAAATCAGGGTTGAATGCTGGCCAAGAGGTCCCAGAAGCAAACTGTTTACCTTTATCATAGGAGAATGTCAGCTCACAAAGATGTGTCTTTATGAACTAGAAAGTGGACTGAATTTAGCTCTGACTCCAAAGATATGAAAGAGGGTCGAATATGTAGTCTGAATGGATAGAATTAGGGTAGAAGATACAGGTAGGTGTGCAAAGAGTGCACTGGCTTGAGAAGCACTGAGATCCTAGCCTTGTATAGTGTGAGTGTTCAAACATAAAGCTTTTGATTGCCAAGGCATGTATTTCAAAAATATCCATCTTGGATAAACATACTTTCAGGTACATACAGCTACTAGCAAACCCACTAGATAAGAAACCAGGTGGCTCCCAGCCATGAAGACCCCCTTTTAGAAAGTCCTGGGTAGCCTAGAAAACTGCCTGTTTTAATGACTCTGCTTCTCCCTTCCCACTCCCTAATTCCTGCTTTTATGTTTCAAATTCATCAATAGAGTGGACCTGTGAAACAGACATTCTACCCTTGGACACTAATAAAGGGAGAGCCCCAGGTCCTACTCCCTCCCATTCTCTATTATCAGGACCTTGCTGTGACTTGGACATGCAGTGTACCCTCCAGGATTTGTGAGTAATAAATCTTGTTCCTCAAAATGTCCAGATGTTTGTTGCTGAGGTGTGTCCTGCAATCATAAGAACCACAATGGCCAATCTAGCCACAACCTGGCTTTGGTGGGGGAAATGTCTATAGGGCTTACCATTAGTAATATAAGCCCAGGTGAGTGCTCAGGCCTTCCTAGCCTTTAGCATCTCTATTGAGAGGCTAAAACCAACACAACACCTGGACAATATGTTGCCAGAAATGTAGTAGATGAAGTAGTGTCCTCATCAGACCATGCTATTCAGTCGTCTTCCAGATAGACACAACACCTTGTTGACCTTTGCACCTGTTGATCCCTATTTCTGAAATCCTCTTCTCTAAGACGTTTATATATTTTTTATTCCTCTCTTCATCTGTAACCCTGTTATATTTATCTCAAGAATGCAAAGATAGTTCATATAAAAAATAATTAGTGAAATATGCTATGTTGAGAAGTTAAAGTAGAAAAAACTAAATGACTGGCTCAACAGACACAAAAATCTTTTTCACAAAGTTCATGATTTAAGATGGAATTATTATGAAAATATAGTGTTATTCTAGTAGAAGGAAATTTCCTTAACCTGGTCAATGGCATCAATCAAAAATGTGCAGCAATCAGCAATCTGACCAAATCAATATTGAGGTCAGACAAAAAACAAGAGAGCCTTCTATTCCAATTTCTACTTGACGTTATAGTAAATATACTGATGATGCAAAAAGACAAAGGCAAGTAATAAAAAGCTTAAAAATTGGGAAGAAAAACAAAAATAATTGCCTACATAGAAAATTCAAGAGGACTTGCAAATAAACTATTAAAGCTTTGAAAGAATAGATGATTCCTATAATTGATATAAACAAATTACAATTTTAAATTGAAAGAAAAAGCCCTTCCATTTGTAATAGCAATCAAAACTTTCAGCTACTTCATAATAAACCTAAGAAATGAGATTTAAGAAATTTATGGAAAAAATTATAAAAATAGGAAAATATGCAGAAGCACATAAAACAAAATGTGAATAAACAGAGCACTATCACGTGGTAATGGATTAGAAGACAATATTATAAAGATATCAGCTCTTCCCAAATTAATCTATATAATCAATGTAGTCAATTTAATATGCCTACAGAATTCTTCATGGAACTTGGCACATAAAAGGACAAAATGTCAAGAACAGCTAAGATCATTTTTTAAAGAAATAAAGTGGGAAAACAATTTCTAACAGGTATTATGATGTATCTTGAAGATATTTTGCAATATGGCATTGGTGTAAATATATTCACAGTGATTAATAAAACAGAAAGAAGCCCTGGTGTATATGGCTATTTTTCACATGACAGAATTGGCATAATACATTTATGAAAAAGTAAAACACCCTGCTCAAAAAATTTTGCTGAGATAACTGGTTATCTATCTATATGGGAAAAGAAGAAACATACTTTACACCATAAACAATAACAAATCACAGCTGAACTTAAGATCTATATATAAAAATCAACACTTTGGTACTTTTCAAAGAAAATATAGGCATATGCCTTTATCAAATTGCATTGCAGCAGAATTTCCTAGCCAACGTGCCAAAAAGCCTAACCCATAAAGGAAACAACTGATAGACTGAATTATAAAATTCAAAACTTTTGCACAAAAGACAACATAATCAAAGTTAACAGATATGTTGCAGACTTGAAACAGATATCTGCAGTCTATAAAATCAATGGCTAATAACTGCCTAACAAGATTTAAAGAACTCTTTCAAATCAGTAAGGAAAAGAAAACTCAGTAGAAAAATGAGCAAAGGATAGGAACAGAGGAGGAATCACAAATGGCCAAGAAGCATATGAAAAAGGCTTTCAGCCCAATTGGTAATAAAATGTAAACAATGAGATGCCACTCACTCCCATTTCACACCCACCAGATTGGTAAAAATGTTAGAGTTGGCAAGGATGTGGAGCAATGGAAATTCTCACACGCTGACATTAGGAGCATGAATTGGCCCAACTGCTTGGAGAGCAATTTGGCAGTATCAAGTACATCTGTTGGTGTGCATACCCTATAAGCCAGGAATTCTTCTGAGTATTCATCTTGAGATATTTTTGTATATTGTATTCAGGGCAATGAGTGCAAAAGTGTTCATCTTCTTATTGTTTGCACTTGTCATTGGAAGAAGCAATTATCCATCAACAAGGAAATAGAATAAATATATTATGGCATACATAGACAAAAGTACATGTTACAGCAGTTAAAATGAGCAATGATATAGCATTTAAAATAACCTGTCAAATACATAAACTTCAAAAATGTGCTAAGGATAAGAACAAATACGCAGTATTTACAAAGTGCCTTGTGTTGATCTAAGCGTCTTACATATCTCATTTAATGTATACAGTTAATTCTCTTTACATTTATATTTGATATTCACCACAAGCCCAAGAGATGGGGACCACTATAGTCCCATTTAATGGATGAGAGAACTGAGGCATAGGAAGGTAAAGGGAGTTACCCAAGGACATACAGCTCATTAGTCATGAAGGAGTATTCCAATCCAGTTTAGCTCTTAACTTGGGTGCTACATTACTTCTGGTTTTTCTCTAAATTATATAATGTAATACCATTTACATTTATTTTAAAAACTGCAAAACGTCATAGAACGTTCAAAGACACACAGATACGGTACAGAATTATAAAAACATCAATCCTATCTATATTTGCAATCTAATTTACAATAACAACAACATTTCATAATGCTCAAGAACATGAAGACTACATTCTAAATGTTTTATGCTATCCTTTACCCCTGATTCAAATCTCTCCCCCGTAAAGAAACGTGAGGTCACTGGCTGCAGCTGAAGGCCTCATGATGTACTTCCCGCTTCAGTTCACTCCCTAAGGCAGTGAACAGCTGTGGTCGGGTAAAGCAGTCACTTCCAGCCTCAGTGTCACCGCAGCCATAGTAGAGCAGTCTTTGATATGTCTGCGACTATAGCAGGAGTGTTTGAAGAGACTGAGAGTGGAGAGAGGTGGGGGTCAAGAAAGGGAAGCGAACACCACCCCTTCTCATATCCTGCTTCAATTCCATCTGTCCCAGCTTTAAATGGGTTTGTGCAGTCAAAACCACCAGTTTGGGCTTCACCACAGGTTCAGCCTACAATGTGGACACTTCAAAGACTTCAAAGGTAGGGGACACAGTACTGTATCTGGAGTGAAACCAAAAATGTGGGATTTAGCAAAGCTTTCGGAGGGTGGTTCAAGGGCTTCAAGTGATTTCCACTTAAATACACTGTAAGTGAGTGAACAAAAAAAGAATAAAAAAATAATGGGCTTGAGGAAGGAAAAAAATCTCATTTTTCTTTTTTGTTAATGCTATAGAAATATCAATCCTGAGGGCTTGGTGAGTTTTTTTTTTTTTTTTTTTTTTTTTTTTTTTAAAGCCTGATCCATGAAGCTGAGCCTGACTTTCAGCAGCAAAATTCAGGAGGCTCTACTTTTATGCTTTTCTACCCAATTCCATTTTTAAATAACTGATAGGTATAAGAAAGGAAAATGTAAAAGGAGACGACTCTATGCCAAGTTGTGTGCTAGCTGCTTCATCTGTGCTTCTTATCTCCTACCCGTAACAATCCCATGAAATAGTATAATTGTTTCCCATTTACAAATGAGTAAACTGAGGCTTTGAGTGGCTAAAGCAACTTGTTCCAGTAAGGCACAGAATTGAATTTACTCCAACATTTTTGAAGCTGCAAAGTTCACGCCCTTCTACCATGCCATACAGCTTTATGATAGTTGAATATGAAAATGATCCTACCTAAATAAGCCAAAATACAGCAATTACTCCTAGTTAAAACACTTCATCTTTAAATTTATATACAAACTAAAAATGCTTGTTGGACCCCCCCTGAAAAATTCACTAGGGGTAGATATTGTTTGATTTTGGTTTCCTGCTGTATGCTTAGTGGTTTCATAAGGTTTTAACCAGTGCCCATCAGTAGTAATGGTGTGTGTTGCAATGGGGGCCCAGGGGCTCTGAGTCCATTCTCTGAAGGTTTTCTGGCTTCTAGTGTTTGGGTTCTAAACAATTAGGAAAACTGGACATGGTTACAGTAAGAGCCTTTCTAATTGAAAAATATAGGGTTTTTAAAACCAATTTCTCTACAAACTGCCCTGACAAAATGAATATTGTTTAATTTTCATTTTGAATTAAAGACTTGGAAACCTGAGTAATATAGAAGCTAATGATAAACTGAGCTGAGCAGAGGTTCCTCTGAGAGCTATAGCAATGTATTAAAACAAGAGTTATTTTGTACACTGTGCTGTACTTCAACATTGGATCCTCAGCAGACTGCAAAATCACTTCCTAGATAATGAAATTATAAAAGAATTTTAATTTCATGTTAGAACTTGTATTACAAATTATTAGAAAAAGAAACAGGGGAGAACATAATTTTCAAGCAAATTCCTCCTGTGGATCACCAAACCGGATGGACATTTTGCTGAGAAGACTTGTAAAAAGTATTATCAAGGCAGCAGAAATACTTTAAATTTTCAAAACACAAATGCTGTTTAAGGGCAACGTGAGTGTATTTAAATGTCAAGGACATTTAAGGGCTGTGACTCAATAAGACCAAAAGGGATCACTTTCTCAAAATTAGACTAGATGAACATCACACGATTTGGGGTACACAGATGCCTTACTGAAAGGGGTGATTTGACAAAGGATAAAGCAGTCTTCCCTCAGACTGAGCACGCAGGCCTAAACAAGCCTGAGAGAACACTCCTGCATCTGTGGGGCTGATCCTGAACAACCACATTCGCATGGAGGTTCTGAACTATCCCATTTCCCTCAGAGCTACTTCCCAAACTGTGGATGATTCCTGTGTACAAACCTAAGGTTTGGTCTATATGAAATAACTTAAAGCATACTCAGTTTCATGAGGCAAATAGAATTTCCTCAAAAGCCTAAGCCAATACAGGCCAACTCTACAGAAAAAGGGTGTTTGGCAGTTGTTTTCTAATGATTGGAATTTTCCCCATCCTTAGGGATTGGAACTCCTTTTGCCCCCACATCTCAATACCATGGAGGACAGTAGGTGTTCTTCTAGTAGTTTCCTCACACCAGAATGAAACATGAAAGCCTTCTGGTAGGTAGTCAGGATTTCTGTGGCCATAGACAGAAAAGCCTGCCAAAATCCCAAGTTGATTCCAGAATGTCATAGATGTCCTCTCCCACAACAGGACAAAGGAACACATCCAGGGTGTCAAATATATTTCTTAAAAATGTTCTTAGCACTCATTAAATTAAAACAATGTAGGTTACACATAAACATAACTGCTAAATAATATACTACTGGAACATTATAACATCATGAATATATTGAAAGATGCCAAATGGTTCGGCCGAGGAGAACACACACACATATATATATTCAGTTACAGGTATGTGTATGGATATACACAGATGTTCATTCATGTGTATGTATATTAAATTCAGCATAATTTGACACACTGGAAATGCATTTGAGGTGGCAAAGCACTAAGACAGTAAATGAGCTTTCATGGACATAGGTACATTCAGGCTACAGCTTATTCTTCTAATCATTAGCTTAAAGAAAAACATTCAACAAAATTATGCATAGAATTTTTCTCTAGAAAACAAATTGACAACAGAATCATCTCATTCTAAAACTGACTTTAAATGCTTTACATAAATCTGCTCAAAGCTAAAACCTGCCCTAGACTGGGGGAAAAAGTAGAAACACAAAGATAAAATAAGAGTAATATACTTGGTTTCATATTGGGAACTGCATCCATTTTAGAACCCATGTTTAATTAAACATCAGCAATATAATCACATCTTTTAAATCTGATATTTTATTCTAAATTCAATTTCAGCTTCTAACCACCTCTAATGTATATGCATGTGAAAAGCAATGCACTGGAAATTTGCACCTTAAGTGTTTTGGTGGTAAGGAAAAGAACCAGCACGTGCCTCAAGTTTTCTTCCCATGGCTCTGGAGTAGACAGAGGGCAGTATATCTCAGTAAAAAGGTTCATAGCTCACAAAGAATGAATAGTGATTTCTATGAGAGAGGCAAAAGCTAAGCACAGGGTTAAAAGCTGGGCTCTGGGGGCAGAGCAATTTCAAGTAGGATCTACAGGACCTCAGGCAAGTTACTTAACCTTATTTTCAGCTATAATTTCCTTACTCTAGAGTAGGGACAATAGTGCCCACCTCAAGGGGCAATGGAAAAAAAATGAGATGCAAATACTTGTGAATTTTTCAGCTACATAGTGGCCTGGCATAAAAGAAGTATACAAATGCTGGGTTCTCTTCTTGCTAATGTTTCAATTATTATTTTTATTATTATTATTATATACAAGTCTATTACAACATACAGGAACTCATAGCACCCAGTTAGTTTACTAGATTGGAAAAAAAAAAAAAAACACATATATGGTAGGGTAATCTTTGAGACCTTGTGCTTCTTTTGCACTATGGTTTTGCTTTTCCTGGTCACAGAATGCCTTTGTAGGCCTTGTGTTAGGGCTGAGAACAAAATTTAGTGAAAACATCCCTTGACCACTCCTTGGCTTTTGTTTTCAAAGCTTCAACTCAGAACTTTCTTAAAGATTTTCTAAGATCGGTCAGGAAACTGAAAATAGTAGAATCTGGGTCCTTCTCCCCCAAGTGCCCCAGGAAGGTCTCAGAACCTGAGAGCAATAGTTTCATGGCATCCCAAGGAAAGTTGGTTCAGGGTTTCCAGGCTCAGCAAAGATTCCCAGAACTAAGCCTGGCCTAGAATGAGCTGAACCACTATACTGAGAACCATGCAGATATAGGTTAAATAATGTGAGCTGAAAATTAACAATCTCTCCTTGAATGTGTTGTTACACACAGAATTCTGGGCTCTCCTAACCTACTCAGAAAGGAAGCCCCAGTAATTAATGGGACTGAATTCCCCACCACCTAGTGCGATGGGCACTCAGGGTAATACTTTCTCCATTTTTAGAAAACTAATATGACATTTCTTACACAGTTGAGTGTGTGTGTACGTATATGTGTGTATATGTACACACATACACATAGATATGTGTGTGTTATAAACACAAATATACATATATACAAGTATAAATGTAAAGAGAAGGAGGAAAATGTTTCTGCGCTCTGATACAGCTAGCAGATGACGCAATTCTTAGGTACTGAAGTGAAGAGATGACAGTGATAACAGCTTATCTATTCTCTGCAGTATCCATACATACCAGAATTAAACTGATCTAACTTCCAATACGTTTTTCCCCTTCACATTACTGTTTTTAAAAATATCATATCTCAGAAGGCTCAGTAAGTCGATTGCTTATTGACTTTCCAGTGGGTCCATATAGTGTAATGAGTCTTTATATCTCTATTTTTAAATTGCTTATTGGATTTTCAAGATTAAACAAAGCATATGAGAAAAATTTCAATGTTGGAAATTGGGAGAGTTGGTCAAATGAGTATATTATTACCCTATCAAAACTATATTTAAACTTTCCAGAATGAATATTAAACACTACAAAGGTTGCCTTTAAAAAGGTTCTTACAACAAGCAGTTCTTCATAAATTGGCTTGCTTTTTAAAATTTTAGTTACTACAATATGAACTTCTATCCTCATATAAAAGTCTAATGGTCTTCTCTAGATTAGCTAATAAAGTCAGTTCCCAACTTGAATGAATTTGTGCTATTATATGAGTCATAATGAGACTTTCCCTAAAAATGTAAAAATAGTAGGGAAAAAGTGAGAACTTTTGGCTATGATACAGTGTAATCAAAATATTATTATAGAGGCAAAACTGATGACACCCCTCTATTTAAAATACTTCTAAGTTTTCTCCTTATTCTTGGGCTAGAGATCAGTATTTTGAACAGAGCCTATAAGTTCTAGCATGGCCTTACCCCTGCTTACCACACTAGCCTCTCCAACTTGCTTTTCATCTCAACAAGCTTTGTTTCCTTAGCTGGAACACCCAACTTTTGTCACCTATCTTCCTCACCTAGCTAACCCTTTCCCATTCTTTCTCTTATCTGCTAGATTCTTCTATTAGGCCCTGTACACCACCATCACACTCATTTTTCAATTGTTCCATGTTTGACTTCCCCTAAGATGTCTATTTATTCACCATTGTACTGAGCCCTAGCATAGAGCACCAATGATTCAGAATCTTATCTGATGAAGGAGTGACTGACTTCAGATGACACCCAAGCCAGCTTCCCCACTCCAACAGCAATAAAACCTTCTCTTCCACCACCATAGAGACAAGGTGAAGAAAGCTCCCTTCTTGCAATGACAAAAAGGGAATCTCATTCCTTACCACGTGTTTTTGAGTTAAGAGAGGGACTTGTTTCTATTCTACCCATAAATATAAGATACTACATTTGTTCTGGGAAGTGTTTTTTTTTTTTTTTTTCCCCACCCAACCAGCTTAGATAAGCAACAATAACAATTTTTAAATCAAATACCTGATAAGGGTCTAGCACTCAGAATTTATAATAGAACACTAAAAACATAACAGTAAAAGGACAAATAACCCAACGGGCAAAGGATTTGACTAGATATTTCTCCAAAGCATATATGCAAATGCAAACACATGAAAAAATGTTCAACATCATTACTCATTAGGGAAATGCAATTCAAAACCTCAGAGATACTGCTTCTCACACCACTAGGATGGTTAGAAATACAAGATGCATAATAACAAGTATTGTTGAGGATACGGAAAAATTGAAATCTTTATACATTGGTGGAAATATAAAATGGTACAGCTATTCTGGAAAATAGTTTGACAGTTTCTCAAAAAGTTAAACATAGAATTACCATGTTATAGGCTCAATTGTGTCACCCCACCCCTAAATTTATATATTGAAGGTCCTACCCTCAGTACCTCAAAATGTGATTGCAGTGGGAGATAGAACCTTTAAAGAGGTAATTAAAATGAGATCACTTGAGCTGGTCCTCACCCAACATAGCTGGGGTCCTTAAAAGAAAAGGAGATTAGAATACAGACATGAGCACATAGATATGACCTCATGAAGACACACAAAGAAGGTTGCCATCTAGAAGCCATGGAGAGACCTCAGAAAAAAACAAACCTGCAGATACCACAATTTCAGACTTCTGGTCTCCAGAATGGTAAAAATAAATTTCTGTTGTTTTAAAGAACAAAGCAAAAGCAAATAAACAAACCAAAATCCCCTATTAAGATTTAAGCATTTCTTCCATCCTTTACATCATTTTCTTGATAAAAATTCCCCCTGGAAAACAATAGTACTGAAGGGTGAAAAAGCTTCACATTAAAGACAGAGAGCAGAGCATAAAGAAAATGATAAAAAGCTGTATGGTACCCTAGTATAAAGCCTATTTGGGGGGGTAATCAAATGACCATTATAGATTTTTTTAGAATCAAGGAATCTACATTTTCCAGAACAAATGGCCCAGAACTACATAAATCAGAATGTAATCAGCTTTCACTCTACCTGTTTATTGCTTCTGATGAAATTTGCTTATCACGTCCTACTAAATTTGCCATTATCTGCCATACCTAAAATAAAATGATTTTTAAAATTCCCTAAATAATATTAGAAATGCATTTTAAATATAGGGTCCATTTGGTTAGTGTTCTATATTCCATTTCATGTATTTATTTTTGTAGCTTTCTTTACTTGTTTGGTACAGTTTAGTTCAAGTTGTCATTGTAAAACCAAAGATAGACATATGTTTAGGTCACATTTACTCTAGTCTTTTAAACCATTCTTTCATAACTCTGCAATGAAACTAAAAGAGATGTGGTTTGAGTAGTTGTGAGGATTTTTTTATTCATTTGTGCCAAGTTCCACATTATACTTATCTCCTTGCTATCACCCAAATACAGGCTCAATTCATTCAAAAGTGGTCTTTGTGCTAACACTATGGGTCCATTCTTCTGGCTATATAAAATTAACTCCAATTTACCCTTGTCTTTGTCTCAAAGTTTTGTTTTGTTTTGTTTCTTTGTATTCTTTAGTTGTATTTCTTCTATTGCTCAATGAATGCGGAAAAAAAAAACATAAGAATTCAATTTGTAAATTCTGAGTCTCAGGTCCTCAGGGAGCCTATCTCTGCCTCAGATTCCTTAGTCGAAGCAATAAAAATTTCTCCATGATGTGGATGTTTTTAGACTGTGTGAAAGGGCCTCTTTTCTCTTATCCTTAAATTAGAGGATTATAAGAGTCAGGTTAATTTTCATTCAACCTTATCTGTTTGGAGTTTAACAGTTCAAATTTAAAACCATTTTTCTTTTCATAAGCCTCAAATGAATTATATTTCAATGTGTTCGAGTACAATAAGTCAAAGAAAAGTGACAGTTGATTGTGTCATCTAGCCAGAAGATAGCAGAAATATACCTGCTCGGGTTGAGGTCCAAGATTAGGTCATGTGATATGATGACCCAACTTATCACAAGAACCAGAACTGCCAGTTTCCTAAATCAGGACAACCATGCCTGAGGGGAATGGTACTCATCCACATAAGATGGCTTCCTAGCCTATCTGGTACAGCTATTTTCCTGAGATGGCACACAGGATCCCTAGGGAAGAGACTTCCCCATTTCTAATTACTCATGTCAGTATCATGTCAGTAAATGACTACTCCACAATGGGGGAGAATACAAAGGTGCTTTTTCTTAGGTGGGATATAATTATGTTTAATAGATATTTAAAAGAGTTCAAAATGAACATATTCTTTTCAAAAATGCCTACTCTTGCCCCCAGAACCCAGGCGCAAGTGTGGAAAGGGTCTAACCAGACACGTCCTTTCATTAACAAGTTGGCCTTCTGCAAGAGAGGAGCTTGGGCTGGGTGATTGCCACCATCCCCCATAAAACCACCCAGAAAATCTGCAGACTCAGTGCCAGGAAATGAAGGACACTCTCAACAAAAGGAGTTCAAGGAGCTCTTATTTCCTTCTGTGTTTCAAGCTTGAAAACTCACTGCCAAGAAGAGTGGGAGAGGCAGCTGCCATTTCAGTAAACCCGTTCTCCTCCTGTAAACAAGATGTGAGTTTGTAAACAAGCAGTAAGTTGTCCATGAGAAAGAACTGGCCTTCTGAGAGAATTGTTCTCGGGTTTGTTGTACAATGAGGAAATGAATTCTTAAGGAGTTTGCTTCCAATCAAAACCTATGTTAGTTTTTCTATTTCTAACATTTCAATAGGCAGGCTGAAAGTCTCACGAGTAGGAGAGTAGTTCCAGGAATGTAAAGGGTTGAATAAAAGAGATGAGAGAGAAATGAAAGTTGGTATCAGGAGCCAGGCTCGCCAAAGAAGCTTCAAGAGATCAATAAGTTGCCTAACATAAAAGTCAGAGGAGAAAAGGAATTAGGGACTTTGGATGCCAGAGGATGATTAAACTAATTAAAATAAGTGTATTTAGAAGCTAGCATGTCAAAAAGCATGCAAAGGTTATTTTTGGTTTCTTCTTACTCCTTGTGTTATTTCCATGCTCTATTATGTTTGCCTCATGGATAGGGTTTCATTAGTCATAAGCCATACCTACTAAAATCTGAGAAAGTGAGAAGCCTCATTCTAGACCTTGACGACACCGGGTCAGACTTCTTAAAGCAGCACAACATCACCATCTAGTGTCCAAAACCTAAAACTTAAGTCAAATGTCACAGACTATAAAATCAGATAGGTGCCTAAGGGAGAGACAATTATTCAATAGATAAGGAAACTGAAATTCTGAGAGCTTAAGTGATTTATTCACTTGTTCTTAGAACTATGAGAAAACAGATCTCTTGACAACCAGCCCAATCCTGGTGATCCAAACCCAATTCAGTGACAAGTGAACATAACAGTCATTTAGCATTCATATGTTCTCAATAATATCCTGTAACATGTTAAAGGAAACAGCAACAAAAGGGGGGGAAATCCTCTTTTACACTAGTCTAGACCTCTAATCAACAGATTTGCCCTCAAGTTAAACTATTTAGGTGACAAATGGAATGTTATCAAAAGTGGACAACCAGTTAAAAGGAACTTGAATAAATACAGATGTAGTTTAAAAAGCACCCAAGAAGTCCTGGGCCAGAGTAAAACAATAAGGGCATTAGGTAAGACCAAGTTATTTCCCAAGAGGCTTTTTGTTTAATAGCCTATGAGATTCAGTTTATCAATATCAAAGGACATGAGTTACCTTATTCACATTTAAATATTTTGTTTACAAGTAAAAATAAAATTTCTGAATATTTGCTTATCTTCACCAGCTGTTCTATTTCATCAAAACTTCAAAAAACATAATAAGAACTTAAAACAATGGCTATGATTCTTCCATTAATAACTTCCACTATACTGCTAATATCCTTCTTTAAAAGCTTTATTTTATCCCCTCATTTGTCTAATTTGCAGACACCCTACCCCTATTATTTATGAACCCATATTTAGTAGCCTATCTCCTTATCAGTGACCTCAGGAGACTGTGGCTGAGCTTGAAGAAAAGGTGAGAAAGCGCCTAGACGGAGTTCTCTTTTCCATCTCGTTCATGGATCCAGTGTCAGGTAGATGAACTATAAATCTCCATCTCTGTTTGCACCAAAGACCTTCAACCTCCTTTCTTCTGGCTCCCCCTGGATTATCAACACCCAGTATTCAGAGCAAATGGTAGAGACAGCTAACAGTGCTAGTAAGGTTTATGGTGCCTGCTCTACTTTTGATTATCCACAGCTCAGCTGACCACTTATGACAAAACCCCCTGCCATCAGAGCACTAGCTTAGCTGGAGTCCTGTCAGGGCCTCTCTTGCCCTTCCTGCCCCAATTCCATGTTTGCCTGAGGGTTACAAGGTTTTAATCAAAGGCATAAAGCCAGGATTCTCAAGAAGGGGTAGGGAGCTTATCAGAATCACCTAGGGAGATTTTCCTAATTATAACCCCCCACACACCTCATCCTCTCCTTACAGAGGGAGTGTTTCATAACCCTCAGGTATGTTGGGGAGGGAAAAAAGAAGTTGAAACCCATTGGCTTCAAGCAATGAGAGTGGTGAGGTTAATCTTCTTTTGATTCAGACGGAAAATACTTCAAAAGAGGGAAATGAAACCTTGTCTCCTAAGGATGAAACTATAATAAAACCTTAATTAATTTGGACCCCATTAATTCAAAACGTTTGATAATTAGAAAAATGGTTAGGTTAAAGTTTACCTTTCCTCTAGCTGGGGGAAAAGTGGTTGAAGATTACTTTCCTGTACCTAGGAAAAATGAATTTGTTAAGCAAATTAATATTTCCAAAGAGAAAAACATTCCACTGATTAGGCAAGTAGTTTCCAGACAATGTAGGTACATTTAATAGATAAACAAGCGCTATTGTAATTACAAATCACCTCTTTCTAGTCATTAGAATAGATTCCCCCCAAGGACCCAAAGACCCTTCCTAGGCAGCACTCAAGGAATAAAAGTAATCTATTGGAGGTAATGAAATTAAATTTGTTTTCAAACTTTCCACAAATGTAACTGACCTTCCCCCCGGTTAGGCCAGATTTCTACGGTTGCACTGAATCCCACCTACTGATAAACCAGAAAGCAACCCTGGCATCTTTTACTGCTTCTGTGTTTCAACAGTCAAGTGGTACCTATGTAGGTTCAGGTCTTTATTTCAGGAAAGAGCAAATAGACAATACTTGGGGAAAAGTAAGAGTTAAAGATGGGAAGAGCCTGGCTTTGCAATAATGTATATATACAACTGGTTCAGTGTCAGTATTGGTTTAAAAATGTGTGTATCAGTATTTCCTCAGATGTTTTTAGTTCCGTATTTTGTGAAAAGCTGTTCTTTTGGGGTGGAAATTAGGGGGAAGGAATAGGGAAAGAAGCCCTGTGGCCAAAACCTTTTGGGAAATGATCATTTAAACAGAGTCAAGAAAGTTGCCTCACTGAAGGACTTCAAAGAGCTTTTCTTAAGCAAATGGGCAATGTCTATCTCCAAGAGAATGGTACAACCCTTTCTAAAGTTACTTTCAAAAGGAATGCTTTCTTTACTGAACAAACTGTAACATTATCCCCATGCTCCTTGAACACTCTTTGGGAAACACTAGCGATTAATGAGTATCCTCAGAATTCCAATAGTTAACTAAAGATTTTCTGTTGCCTAATTATTTCAATCCAGGAAGCAGAAATAATAACAAAAACCTATACCTCACATTATTATATTCATCCACCCCATTCCATTTGAGTTTCTTAACAATTGCTGGCTGTACCCTGAGGCTTTATGAACTGAAGTTCCTGTGGTTTGATTTAAAATATTTTAATTAAGTGAAGCTTTCTACCCTAAGGCTTTCTAAAGCAATTTTCAAAATCTCAGAAACAAACAAATAAACATTATACCAGTGGAGCTACCATCAACAAACTACAACCATTTCCAGGCCCTCATTTCTTGCTTTGTTTTACTATGCATAGAATTATTTTATTAGAAATGACAATAAATCACAGAGTTGGGCAATGTAGTACCAAAGTTATGTACCCTGGGCAGGATAGGAAATACCAAGTTCACCCAAAATACCTTCAGCCACTGAAGAAGTCATCCGCTATAGGGTGTTGTGCCAGTATCTAACTTGGGCTAGGATCATCAAAACTTTCCTGGTGGAGAATTATTTCTGATTTCCCTCCAAAGTGTTGTTTTCATTTTAGGAGTACCAATACACATTTAAAAGTGGTTTTTGAAAGAACTCAACAAGGATTTGAGGAGACAGAACAGCAGAGTTTCTCAAAGTGTTGTCCTAGGACTAACAACTTCAGCACCACAGAAAACTTAGAAATGCAAATTCTAAAGCATAAGCTTTGAAGTCATAAATAACTCAATTTGATGTTACTTAATCTCAATTTGATATTATTATCTTACTAACTTAATCTTACTTGGTTTCTTAATCATAAAATGATTTTTTGCAAATAATAATATCTATCTCAAAGGATTGCTTGGCAAAAAGGAAAAAGATGATATATGTAAATCACTTTCTGTAGTGCGTGGCAATACTCAGCTTAGAGACAAAACAGTTAAGTAATTTATCAGTGTAAGGGCCTATTTAGCCAGAGCGGCTCCACCTCGGTTGAACAGCCATTTTGTTGTTTATGCAGTAAAACTTAAACTGACCCTGCCCCCGCCAAGGGAACTTACTTAAAAGCAAGTCCGGGAAACCAGTAAAATATGGTTGATCAGTCCCTGATAACAGAGCCCAAATACAAGGGCGGGTCAGGTCAGGTGGAGATAACAGAGCCCGAATGCAGGGATGAGTCGGACCAGGTGGAGACATCCAATCAGTGGAGGGCACATATTGTCTCCTTAGCTACCAAGGAGTGTGGGCCCCGCCTTTTGGGTGCCAATTCTGACCAAGGAGATAGACTAGTTCAATAGCTACTATGGGGTGAACTGTAATTCAACTGGCCACCTGTGTGAGACCTAGCATGACTGTGCAGCTTTCTCTGTGTGTTGCAATCTCATTGGCCACCTGTGTGTGGCCAGGCCCAACCACATGGCCTTTGCTCTATAAAAGTTAGTCTGTGAGGCTGGGGGTGGTCGCCCCCTCTGTAAGAGGCGGCCCCAACCGGTCGATTTGATTCTCAATGCTTGGCGCGAAATAAAGCTTTGCTTGACCTTTGCTCTATATCAGTCTCGCTCCTTTGATTACAGACCTAACAATCAGCTCACTATTTAGGGGAGAAGGAAAGAACTGCTTTGAGGGGGAAACAAACTTATCTTTTGCCTACAAAACTCATTCTAGAATGGCTAGCTCAAGGCACCCTAGTGTACTGTGACCCTTTCTAACCTGTGTTCCCTAATTTGGTTCAATGTATGAAATTGGTCTTTGCTACCCCTGTAGATATATTTTTACTACAATGACTACCAGACAGGACATTTTGGTGAGCTGGTCGTGTGATCTGGTAAGAGCAGAACTACAACTCACTGTGAGTAAGGTAAGAGGCAGGTCGCCTTTGCCCAAGGAAGATCTCGCATTGACTGGAACCCGGTGAGAGGTTGGCCTCTGGAGTGCAAGAGAATGCTATCAGGACAGTGAAGGGTGCCAAGGGCTGAGGAGCAAGGGGATAGGGGGAGAACGTGCATTCACAAGAGCCAGGGTGCTGTGACCTCTCCAGGGGTGGTTTCAGTTAATCTTCCTAACACCCCTAGGAGGGGGGTCCTACTCTTCTTCCCCATTTTACAGATGCAGAACCTGATGATTAGAGTCATTAAGTAGTTGGGCCCAAGGTCATGGAGCCAGTATCCTGTCTGCCCTCCCTCTGGCTCCCCACCACATGCCCCACTAGCTCTCAATCCCTGGGGTGCTATTATGGACACTACAGCAGTGATTGTGTTGGAATTATTGCTGAATTGCTTAGTTTTGTTCTGAGCTTTTCAATTCCTTCAAGTACACTACTAAAATTTCTAATATCCCAAAGTGTGCTGAGAACACAGAAAGGATGATAAGCACTGGGCTAGGTTTTAATGGTAAGTTTCTACTCAGGTATTCTGCCCCTGTGCCTTGCCTTTAGAAACCACATTGCGAAGCTTTGGCCTCCTTTGATCCTGTCTCCCACTAAAATGAGTTTCTCTAGAGCAGGTTTAAAGCTCATATTTGTATTCTACCTTGAATGCCTACAGTGACCCAGAGTCTCATTTCCCATCTTCCCCTTTGGAATTCTCCCTGTGGCTTCTGCTTCCTGCTTTCTCAGTCTGAATTCTTAATTGGCCTTATCTCCCCCTCATCACCTCTGGCCCTGCTTGTAACCAGTCCCTCAGGAAGAGCCTCATTGTTAATAGCGCAGGGAGTGCTCCCTTTCCATTTGCTGGAATAACCTGGGGACTGTAAACCTGCGCCGCCAGGAATCAATTGAACCCATACAGCTTAGCACTTTTGCAGCTTTTCGACCCCCCGCCTGTTTTTCCAATATCATCTTATCAGTTCCCTTCTGATCCAATCCATTACATGCAACTGAAGTATACTTCATTTATTAGCTGCTCTTTTAAAATTCTGTTAAGACTTGGGGAACGGAAAAAGGCGAAATGATAAATGCTCAAAAATGGAAATTTTGGTCATTTTGGGAAAGGGGTGTTGAGTCTAGGTACTTGAGGGGTTTCATTATATACTTCAAAGTAAAATTAACACTATTTCTGGGTTTTATTCATGCCTTTTGAAATACATATCTATGCTGGCAGCATCCCGTCTCTTACTCTTAGTAACCTCGTATTTAAGACTGATTGATCCTCTTATCTTTCACTAAGACTTCTTGGCCTTTGAAGAGCGTTTCCTGTGTCATTAAGATTTTCATTTCCAGTTCTTGAAATAGACAACAAACACCACTTTTCTAGTTTTATGGGACAGTTGGGCCCTTGTCATTAGCAAACACTTCAGGTTTCTGAACTGACATTTTGTTCAAGAGGATATCAGCGGAGCTAATTATGCTGCATCTTTTTGCCGTAGAGCAGTTGGTCTTGGTAGAGCGGCTCCTGTATTCAGAACTTTGCAAGTTGGGTTAGGTTGTTCTCAGGACAAAGCAGTCCCTCTGATACCATATCAAGAGTCCATGGTATTGCTGACTTGGCGTCTATTTTGAGTGACCAAGTGACATGTGGGGGCCTTAAACTGATACTAGCCCCCCTCATGCAAGCCCTAGATAACAGCTCACAGAGTCACAAGTAAAAATTCCCCAACAGCACTTGTGATCAGCGATCTCCACCCCCACCCCAACCTCTCAGGGCCCTTCTCTTATGCACCCCTTAGTTAAGACCCCCATTGGGTTTACCCAAACCCTGTTCTTTTTGGCTTAAATTGACTGGTCAAGGCTTAGCCCAGAAACTCCAAAGCATTCCACCCATGGACTTTAATAAAGGCATATCTCTCTGTCTCTGCCTGTACTCTGCCTTGACTTCCCCATGTGGCCCCTCAAGGCATACCATGTACTTCTTCCAGGTCCTGTAAGTAATAAACTTCTCTATTTCAACTTCTCTTTTGATATTTTGTTGAACCATGGCCAACCATCCAGCACCCTATGCTCCACTTAATAAATGTTAATTTAACAAAGTCATAACATACAGTGACATAATTAGAACAACCAAGGTCTCTAGGACACTTCTGTGTCTTTATCAAAAATGACCCCAGAATTTATCTGCATAGACAATATGAAGAGAGATAAAGACAAGGTAAAATGTGTGGGGTTTTTTTCAGGTATCTCCCTATTAACTTCAATAAAAGGTGGAAAAGAAAAAATTATATTCTCAGAAGAAATGTTTTGTTTTGTTTTGTTTTTCTCATACACCTAAGTATTTGGTTTCAAAAAACAGCATGCAAAAAACAACAAAAAAACAAAAATAAAACCCAGCATGCATTGTCAGTTCTAGGAACTTTCTCTGAAGCAGAAGAATGGGGGCACTTTGTTTTAGGGGATTATTTGTCTTAATTTTGAAATCCACCTTGCACATCATCGCTGGGGATTTAGAGAATGCTAAGCCCCTCCAAGCCCCTCCAATTCTTGACCCAGAAGACATACAAGATTTCTTTATGCTGTAGTTAATGTCATAACCTATGCGTTGAAAGCATTCCTGACACTTCTTCTAAAAGTTAATCACAAAATCCTAGTTCCTCTAGCAAAGCATTAACTGAGACCTCAAACATTTGGCGATCAGGCACCAGCTGCATTTCTGATGTGCCCTCTTGCTGAACCTCCCCCATATATCTTAAAAAGGAAGCCTCCAGCATCTTAATCCTAACTTCATGTCACCATTCAGAAGATTACCAGGTCCAGATTTTCTTCATAATCTTCAAACACAAAAGTGAGTATTTTCTACCTAAGCTGGAGATAGGGAGAGAAAAACAAAGCTCTCCCTCTGTTCACAGCTCAAACTAATCAAGGTTTCAATCATCCTCAGGCAACTTGCTGGACAAAACCAACCAGATCTTTCATTTCTTTATCTACCATGACCTCAAGATGGCACAAACCAGAGTGCCATGGATTGTTTTCCTTATGATTCATGGAATCTTTCCTCTTCCTCTTACGTTCACAGTATTCTCTTGTTAACTGAATGGCAGCCCCTACCAGATAAGTAGGTGACAGCATTCCTAAGAAAGAAAGAATAAGAAAAACCTCTGGTCTGAAAAACAAAAACAATAGACATTTTTAAATATTAAATTCTTGTGCTAAAACAGATATACAAAGTCCTTCCCAGGACTTCTATCTCTGATGTGATATTTTTTCAACATTTTCGTTTTCAGCAAATGTTACCTCAGCCCATCAGGAAAAGGTAAAACCCAGAACATGCAATGGGAATTCATTGCAGATTTGCTTTTCATTATGTCTTTAAATTGATATGTAGTAGATATATTTATGGCTGTGATGATTTCTGTAAAGACAGCAGCAGTATAACTGACCTAAGAATGTAAAAGAAGAAAAAATAGTCTGTGATTAAATTCATATTCCATAACTTTCCACCCAGCCACGGGCTAAGAGAAAAAGTGGTTTTCAGTTGTGGTGAATGAAGTCCAGAGACATGAGGCAGGCAGGGGTGGGCACTTTTATGTGCTTAAAGTTAGGTCAGAATTTAACAGCAAGCTATCTGGCAAAACCAACAGATGTATGAACAACCACTTTTTCCCAGCTGCTTCAATCTATACTCACAATTGGCCATGTATCCCTCATGTAGATGTAATAATTTTCTTTAGAATTTTAGTTAAGTATGGCCTGCTAAGAATTTTTAAGAGTTATTTTGGACACTCATTATAATGCTGGGGCTCATTCAGGGGTCACCAGCTCCACATTTCCACTTGAACTGGTTTTTCTTCATTGACCAAGGAGAGCACAGTGAAGTTCACCCATCAGCTAATTTGGCACATTTAGGTTGCGTGCCAGTGAATTTGCACTTATTTAATTATGATACATATACAACACACCATGTCCTGTTGATATTGTCTTTCTTGCTTTTGACCAAAATAAATTAATTAATTAATTAATTAATTCAGAAAAAGCCAAAGTATCTATAATTTTTGGCATTTTTAAATATTTGTTCTCATTGACAATTCTTTCACAAAACAAATGGTATTGTTTTAAAAGAAAGCTTTATTTGTTAGCATATATGCAGTTGTCTTTGCAGAAGATCTTGCTACCATTCAGTAACTGTTCCGGGACAATGGTTTTTCATGAGCTCCAGGAAAAAGGTAACACTGTTATCCTTTTCTCTTATTATTTCAAGATTTACATGGAATATTTTACCTGAACGTTTTATCCCCTTAAGATTCCTTTCTCAGTTGTGCCTTCATTACTTAGCGATTCTCTATTTTGCACATTGCAAGGAAGCATTTGCCAGATTTTTGTAGTTAGTATTCAGATACTCTCATCACAAAAGAGCATAGTAAATGCTATCTCATATTAGACCATTTGGATTATCTGGTAATATTATTCCTACTCATCATTTTATTTCTTTAGTCCTATGCATATAATATCCATTCAAAATCATTTATGGATCAATTAATGGAAGCATGAAACCATGCAAGCCCATGATCCATCAAAATTTATTTTGACTTTTTTTATAGAATATGAACCTCTTAGACTGTCACTATTTCTTTTCAAATAGCCTTTCACTTCCCCAGAGATCTATATACTAAGAGAACTATACACTAATGTCATCAAAGAAAATATAGACTTTGGATTTAAATTCTAGCTTATCCTTTTGCTGGTTGTATGACATTGGAAGTAAAAAATAGGTATAGTAATATTTACATAATAAGGGTGTTCTCAGAGTCAGAAATAATTTGCTTTAAATGTCTGCCACACAGCAGGCATTCTATGTGTTGAATTTAGTATTTTTTTGCAATAAAAAATCTAAGAAACCCTTAGAACTTACTACACTCACCAGCTAAGTTTATTGCTGTCCTTTCTAGATCCCTAAATCAAGGTTTCTGAATCAAGGTAGCAGTCCAAGTGTCTGCCAGCAGCCTGTGTCAT
Organism: Martes martes; assembly: GCF_963455335.1. Classification (NCBI taxonomy): domain Eukaryota; kingdom Metazoa; phylum Chordata; class Mammalia; order Carnivora; family Mustelidae; genus Martes; species Martes martes. The sequence goes on from NC_137893.1 coordinate 39,622,636, forward strand.
TACCAAGAGTGAGAAATAGCAAGATAATAATAAATAGCAATAACCAAACTATCCTATTAGATCTTTGCAGTGAGTTTGAATGTAAGACACCCAGAGATCAGATGTGGAGTGGAGCAAATGTAAATGAATGTGTGAAGAGCGGGTAGTATGCAAAAGCCCTGAAAAAGCCAAAATAAGAGGAGAAGTCAGGAATGGGATAGAAGCAGTTCACTTCAGTAAAAGAGGTAGAAAGAAGCGACTCTTGGCAATAAAGGAGCAGTGGACAAACCCATTCCAAGAATGGCTCAGGGAGGTGCTATTGCTCCTCTAGAACAAGTTGGGTCTCCTAGATGTTCAGCTGTGAACAGCCCCTGTCGGTGTTTCTTTATTTTCCATAATATTTATCCTTTGTACAAAAAAAAAAAAAAAAAAAAGCCTCCACAGTGTTCGTCTCTGTGTCTTGTGAACAATCTGAGCATCACTTATGTGGTATTGGAGATTGAGAGGTGGGAGAAGCCAGGGGGGACGGATTGACACATGGTAGGTCACCTCATTTCTTTTTCAGCTCCTTTTTCTTTCCCTTTTTGTCTCCATTCTTTCACCTCCATCACTCAATTGATCTTTGTGTTGAAAAGGATCTTAAAGGTCACATAAGCTAATTATCCACAGTGACATTTGCTATTCAGTTCCAACCATTAATCCTCTTTCCTAACTATACCTCAGCTTTCCCCTTTGGAAACTCTACCTTCCTCCTCTGAGAAGGATGGTGATTGTAATGCCCTCAAGATCTTCTTAAGATGCTGAAGGTATCTCTAGAAAGTCCTCCTACCAGCTTGTGCCTGTTCTCTTCCTTATTTAGCCAAGAAGTGAGTGCACATTTTAAGTTCATTTAATATGATTCTCTCTCCAAAGACCTTACATCTTACAGGGAGAGACTAAAGTCAGAGGAGTAATTGACATTCTTTCATTTTACCATTTTCTCCCCCCACCCCATTCACTCTGTTTTAACTATACTCCCTCCTTCTACACATTTGGCAGTTGTTTTTCCATCTTTCTGCTGTACTTTTGCCCCAAAGCCTCACATGGCTCATTCCATCCAGGTTTCTAATACCTTCCACATTATTCTCTACCCTTTCTGTGTTGCCCTTCAGAACCTGTTTTGTTATCTTAGAACTTTACCTCTATTCCATGAGTTGTACATTTATTTCTTAGTTTAGTATCTGGTTCCCCCACTAAAAAATAAGCTCTACAAGACAGGGCCTTTATTCATCCTCTATAGTATTCCAGTGCCTGGCTCTTATAGATACTTAATAAATATTTAAGTAAAACAAACATTTATTCATTTCTGTGATGGTGTCCCTCCATTGTGGAGTGCTTATGCTAACTAGACCTTTTGACTGGACTTTATCTGTTTCAAACTTGGTCCATCAGAGTCTTTTAGCAATCCCTAGCTCTCACAAACATTTCCTTCTTGACTAAGTTACCTAAGATGTTTAATTTGGCTTTTAACAAATGAACTCCCATGTACACACTTCTTAATCAATGTTTGAATTTCTTGCCCCACATACTTCCCTGAGTAGACACCAAAAGAAACTTGAGACTTACCAGCCTACAACCTTCCATCTTAGGATATCCTTTCCTTCTGTTATAGATCCTAGTTCAGCCCTCTGTGGCAAAAGTAAACCAACTTTATGCCTCTTTAACTAATAAAAGTAAATAAGATTAAAGTAAGCGACAAGGAGATGGTATGAATGGTCAATATTACTAACCTGTGAGTAGTTATTTGCATCTCAAACAAGAAACTTATTAATCCAAAAGAATTTAGAGTTTCTGAATAAACACTGGATGAGAGGCCAAGTTATTTAGCATATGTTCTTGTTCTGCTTCTGCCCTATTCTATCTGCTGATCTTTCCCCAACAATTTGTATCCCATCTTCTCTCTCAGTGGGCCTCTGCCTTCAGCTTGTGTCATGGTCTCAGGGTCCTGGGATCAGGGCCCACATTGGGCTCTCTGCTTGGCGGGGAGACTGCTTCCCCCTCTCTCTCTGCCTGCCTCTCTGCCTACTTGTGATCTCTCTCTGTGTGTCAAATAAATAAATAAAATTTTTAAAAAAGAACAACTAAAAGAAAGACAAGGGAAAGAAAAAACTAAAGAAAAGAGGAAAAAAGACGTATCAGACCAAGGCAAACATTGTTTAGCAATTTCCATCCATACACCCCTATTCCTCATCATGAGTATGAATACATGCTACTGTGATGAATTATATACAGCAGCTTATCTATAATGTGACAACCTGGCTAAGTGTGACCTTAGTCATCTAACACACACTGATTGAATACATATAAAATCTTCTGATTCTCAGATGACTCAAAACTCTGAAATTTTTAATTGAGGTTTTTAGCTGAGAGAAACATGCCAGATAAATAGAAAAATAACCTGATTTCTGAGTCAGTAAAATGAGGCAGTAGACTAAGGAATTTAGAATAGAAGAACATAGTCATAGACAGATCACTGAGAAGAATGGTCAAAATGAAGAACTAGGTTTTGTATCCTAAAACTGCATTTACCTATTCTTATGTAGGGTGCACCTGGATTAGCTTTACACCTGTAATAAAATGGTTTTGAGAGCCTATGAGCATGTCACTGCTGTGACAACTTACTAACCTTGAAAGGTAAAGGAAAACAAAAAGGTCTACATTCCTAAGGCCAAAGCCATGAAAGAAAATTCTAATGGGGCATGAGCAGTAGACTGTCATCACAACTCCCCTTTCCCCTCAGAATCAAGCTTCACATTGCTTCACATACCCCTAGCCTTGGGTTATCTTTTACTTAAATTGCGCTCTACTACCCTGATTTCTAACAGGCATAAGTAATTCTTGCTCCTACTATCTCCATTCTTCTTATTTCTTTCAACAAAACTATACTAATATGAATTCTCCTATTCAACTGATTCTTAAAATTAATTTTATAGAATTATTAGCCAACCCACTTAGTGACATAATTTTATTTTGCTAACAATAAAAAATGTGGAAAGCAGCAATATACAGCTAAAGCATTGGGTAAAACTTGTAAAAAAAATAAAACTTTCTTTCACATGAATATGTCTCTCTCATACCTATACTCTTTCTACTTCTATAGCTATGATCTGGTTCTGGCTTTCATCACCTCTAAATTAGACAACTGCCAACTCTAACTTAGCTTCCTAAGTGCCTCTTACTTAGAACATCAATATCCTTCAATTCACCTCTTATAACATTAAGCAGTCTTTCTTTTTTTTTTTTTTAATATTTTATTTATTTATTTGACAGAGATCACAAGTAGGCAGAAAGAGAGAGAGAGAGGAAGGGAAGCAGGCTCCCTGCTGAGCAGAGAGCCCGATGCGGAGCTCGATCCCAGGACCCCGGGATCATGACCCAAGCCGAAGGCAGAGGCCTTAACCCACTGAGCCACCCAGGTGCCCCCATTAAGCAGTCTTTCTAAAATACAAGTGGAGAGGGGCGCCTGGGTGGCTCAGTGGGTTAAAGCCTCTGCCTTCGGCTCAGGTTATGATCTCCCGGTCCTGGGATCGAGCCCCACATCGGGCTCTCTGCTCGGCAGGGAGCCTGCTTCCCCCCCTCTCTCTGCCTGCCTCTCTGCCTACTTGTGATCTCTGTCTGTCAAATAAATAAATAAATAAATCTTTAAAAAAAAAAAATAAATAAATAAAAAATAAAATAAAATACAAGTGGAGAATACACATTCTATTCCAGGTATGCAGATATAAAATACTACATTTAAAAACACCTGAAAGCTGCTGAATCTCATACTTTAGGATTTAGAAAAAGACACATCAAAACAAGTAAATTTTTAAAAATCAATTTAGAAGTTTTGCCATGGTTCATAGTAGACACAAATAAACAAATAAAACTGCATTATGCTTATGCCTTTACAGTTATTATAAGATAGCATGGTGTCTTGTATTCTACAGTCTTCAGTTTCAATATTCATATTTTCCACATTGTTATCCTAGTTATGTTCACATATGATACAGTGAATTCTTAGAAAGTTCAGGTCAAAAATTGCTTGTTTTCCTTCAAAACTCAACTCAGTACCTAGAAAATGGAAATAAAATATAAATTTTTATTTTAATTTTGCATTTTCATTTTGGAGCCTAAATTCTTTTTGGAGTGAAAGTAGCAATACTCCCCTATCCACCAAAACTCTAAACAGGATTTAGGTCAGGAGCTTGTAGTGGTCATCTTTTCTACCACATGATAGAAACCCCATCTGAAAATAAAGCCTTTAGCAAGGAAAGCAGAGCCTAGAGAGGGACAGAAACAAATTCTTGCTTAGATTATCAGAGTAGCAAAATCTAGTTGTGCTTGGAACCAACGTATTATCTAAACATGTTGGAAAAATCATGCAATACAATGTCTTTTAGCAATATGAGTTCAGTTTTAACACTGCAACCTGAATACTTAGGACTAATACAGCAATCTGTTCTTCATAAAACATCAAGGTAAGAAAGAAAATCTAGAAAAAGAATGAGTGGTCTTCCTCCTACGGAAGATATACTCACTAATATTGCGGATCTGCCAGGCTTTCTTTGTGGAAATTGTTAGAGATTCCAGTCATTTCTTCGTCTAATTACTGTACCTTACCCAATCCCTCTTCTAATAGAACTTTCCAGAGTCTGCATCCATATCTTGATGAATGAGCTGTTTCGGGGCCTCCTCCCAGTCACAGCTGATTTTACCCAGAGTAGGTACTATATTCAAATTGACAAATCCAATTCTCTTTCCTGAAAAATTTGAAGTTCTCTAATCTCTAGTAACATCTAGACTGAAAGGACATAATTTGGTGTGCACAATTTTACACATGCTCATTAAAAAAAAATCAAATAAACAAGGAAAAAATGTGTTGCTGTTATAGTAGAGGATGAAGCTAAATATCCAATATGCAACAAAAGATACAGAAAGATAATAACTCCCTTGGTCTCAGACTTGTTATCATTCCATATGCTAGCTATAGTCCTCCTAATTTCTGGCTACATTCAATATGCAACTTGAGCTAGTTTGATTGGTTTTCAGCTACTTGCAGCCAAACAATCTCTGTCTGAAAAATGACCCATCTAGTGTATGTGAATTATTTTGAGATCCTTTAAATAAAAGTTAATTCAATTCAAAATATGAATAAATGTGTTTCCAACTTTTACATTCAACTCATGCTTTTAGTGACCTCATCTTTAAGACAAAAGCCACAAAAGCAAATTCTCTTGCCTATATACACTGTTTTCAGGTTGTCCATTTTGAGTCCTTAGTTTTAGCTGCTTGGACATTGATGGAAATCATCAGATGATTCAATACATAGACGGAAAATGAAAAAACAGATACAGGGACCATATTTTTAAAGCATAACCTCAGATGTACTTATGGGTACTTGTCACCAGAGTGATCCTTCTAAAGCCCTAAATTGATCAAGCCATTCCCGCTTCAAGTCCTCTTACAGTGTTCCATTTCCTTCCATTTCCTTTGATATACAATGCAAACTTATAGATGCTTAGTGTCTCCCTACCTCTCCAACCCCATGTCCCCCCCAAGTTCTTCATGTACACCTTCTTAGCACTGATGAAAAGTTTTTCAACACAGTATACCAGATGTTAGAATAAAATCAACATATCCTTCTGGGGTTTAAGGGCATTACCAAAAGCTACTCTTGCAAGCACAAAATGTATATGAAATATTCATGTTTGATTGCATAAATCTGTATATTCTGTTCAATAATATATACATAGTTGTTTTGAGATATATTTCCTTAGAACTAACAATCCATGGTGAGTTTTAAGACTATCTCATTTGTTTCTCTATTCCTAATGTCTGTTAGAGTGCCCAGCACAGATTAGGTATTCAATAAATATTTGTCAAGTAAGTAAATTGTAAACTCCCATTAGATGAATAAAGTTGTATCTATTCTGTGGTCTTGTATACCCTGCACAGAATTCTGTAGGACAGCCGAGGAGTAGGGCTCTGGTCATTCTGAACTGCTTGTCATCTCCTGACTCACCAACACATTCTTCAAGATACAATTAATTGTCATCTACTTGATGGCACTACTCAAGAAAAGGTATCTCTGTGCTCTATAAGCACCTCTATTACGAAATTTAGTAGACTGTATTATGATTGTCTGCTTAACTGTCCTCCCTACAAGACTGGGAACTCCTGGAAGGGGGGATTCATGTTTTACTCCCTCAGTTGCACCAGCACCTGGCTGATAGTGGTCTTTAATGAACATTATGTTGAATGAATGAATGAGTGAATGATCCAGATAACTTGGAATAGATACATGGCCACCATCATTACAGGTCTGTGCAGGTTACCACTAAATGCAAGAATCAGTATAGTGAAGAACTACAAGACCTAGGATATGCCTCTCACCAAAACATTATCTGTTACTTTTCCCTTAGAGATACTGAGAAAATGGTGAAGTTATGACCACAAATAATTTGAATGCAGAGACATTTCTTAATCACACCAAGAACGACTATACACTATTTCTTCCACCTCAATAGACCTTACAACTAAGTAGTTATGAACTAAGAGAACAAAAACATCCTTCTTCCCAGATCCTTTCCTTCAGCCACATGTCCTATTACTCACAGAGACCCAGGTAACCCCTTCCAGAATCTACACCCGATTATGAAGGCATTTCAAACTATTCTTAGCACAACTAAGCATTTAAATGTGTTAGAAAATTAAACACTAATGAATTTATCTGACAGCCCAAATATTTATCTTTTGCTTTAGAAATACCAAAGGGAGAAAATAGAAGTTTATGTAGTGTGGGTCATGGGCACATAGAATAAACAGCCAATCTCCAGTTCAGTGTGTACCCTTCTCAATGTTAGGAAACCCTTCCAACATCACTGTGTCCTTTCTAATCTATAACACTTTGGGGAATCTGAAAATTGTTTTGCTGCCAAAGCATAGAGGGGGAAGGAGAGGCAACATGCCAGCTCCTCTTCAAAGCAAGCACAAAAGTGCCATTCTCTCATCCAGCAAAACAATAAGATTAGCTCTTTTATCACTAATTTTTCACTCTCCTTGCCTACTTTGTAAACATGGCATGGATGACTTTGCTCCTTATCAGCTGCACACTGAATCTGCCTTTGTTGAAGCACAGTCAATCAGCAGGCGCTCTGCGCGTACACACAGTGATATACCCAGCTGAAAAAAGACAGACTTTCATTTTCCCTGGCAATATCAGGGAAAAAAAAAAGAAGGAAAAACAAAAAAGACTCTTCTGTACAGTATAACCTAGAGTTCATTTACTCTGCCAGACAGAATGAGATTAAAAACCAATGAAGGTCAAAGCTATTAACATGTGGATCAGAGGGCACTTTGCCTGTTAGGATCTAGTTAGACTGGGCCTTTGTAATTGCCCAGTTTGTTTCCAACATGTCATGTAAACACTAACATTAGCTAAAGCCTGGGTGGTCTCAGACTCCACACAGGCAGCTCAAAGGCCAGCTTTATCTTTGATTAGCAGCAAAAACATGCAACTCTTTATATACCAATTTGAATAGTCAATGAACCTCTTCATTTTTGCCGGTGCCACTTGGTTGTGACATTTCCAAATGGACCATAATTTGATTTCCCTTTAGAACCCTTCTGCTGTATACTTTTTTTAAAGTATGTGATTGACAGCTTCTTTGCACAGTAGGCAACTTTAAGGACCAAAACATTAGACTTAACAAAGAATGCCCTTGATCATCAGGAGAGACTAAGGAAATTTGAGTGCCAGTCCAGAAGTTAACTTTTTTTATTAAATTACTGTCAACACACGATGAAACAGCTTCTTCCTCAAGCTCTGGCAGTAATATCTTTCCTTTGTTCTTATGTTTCCCCAAAATTGTAGCTGAACTCTGAGAGCATTTTCTACACTAAATTTATCACTCTCTACACTTACTGCCCTTTGCTATTCCAAGCAAATAAGGTATGGAAAAGCTATATGTAACTTTGAATGTATGCCCAAACCCTTCAAAAACAGCTGAGCAATATTTACATTTTTATTAATATTGGTACATGTAAAGGAAGCTCTTCTACTTTCCATACCTTCATTTTCTTAGGAAGCTCCTCTACCTTCAATACCTTCATTTTCTTCTCTACACACACATAACTTGGTCCTCAAATCCCAAACCCTTTTGAAACCTTCCCTGACTACATTGACTAGCTCCTGTCAGGAGTCCTCCAATGTTATGAGTGCTTATGTATGAACTGGTATGGTTTGCTATTGTTTCTTGTATACTTATATCAGAGTCCTAAATTGTTATTTGTGGGGGGTTTTTTGTTTGTTTATTTCTTTTTAAAGAGTTTATTTATTTATTTGAGAGAGAGAGATAGGGAGAGAGAATGAGCAGGGGGAGAGGTGGAGGGAGAGGGAGAACCAGGCTCCCCAGTGATCCAGGAGCCCAGTGTGGGGTTCTATCACAGGACCCCAGGATCATGACCTGAGCTGAAGGCAGAAGTTCAACCATCTGAGGCACCCAGGCAGCTCAAATTGTAATTATTTGTTAATTCCCATTTCTCCTGCTAGACTTTGAGCTTATAAAGGACAAACTCTGTGGTCCATCTTTCTATAACCAACATCCAGTGCTTGGGACTAACTTACTGAATGAATCAATCTTGAGAAGAGTAGAGACCATTTTGAAAAGAGTACTACTGCTTTACTCCCAATGGCACTGATATTATTTAAATTTAGCATACATGGATGTATGTATTGACTATCAGAATGGTGTAACTATTCTTAATAAAATCTTATATATACCATCTCATTTGAGACTTAAAAAGATTCCACAGAGTCTACTTATCTTCTTAGGTTATTTTTTTAATTAGACAAATATTATTTGTTCATTGTTCTTACTACCTTGCTTTGGTTAGACTATTTAATTACAATGAGACAAACCCCCAATTAGCTTTAAAAAATTGGGACTCTCAAAAAACGTGGCCCACACTGAAGAAATCTGCTGTCAGGCATTTACCCTTCTGTTCCTGTCTTCATTTTTGCTTCTCAAGTAACTATTCCATTTTCTACTCGACATTTACATAGTATTCACTGCCACCTCAACATTGTATATTCAGCCCTTGAGTCTATATAATATTTCAGATACAGAACCCAGAGAAGTCTGAATTGTTCTCATCATGTCCCACTCCAATTTGGGGGTTGGAAAAACTAGTTGCCCCCCTTTGATTTATGTCTCTACTTCTAGTCCAATCATATATGGCTTAAGTCAGAGGAAACATACACTACCCTTACCAAGGCTATGGGTGGCATACGTTCTCTGGAAAGGGAAAAGAAGAAAGAAAAAAAAAAGTCATCTACATTACACATATTTCTGAACATTTCTACATAGCACAAGAAAAATCTGAATTCATTGTTTTATTATGTGTTAATTCAACCAATTTTTATTGAGCACTGATGGTTCAAGATTCTAAGATGGATTTCCAGAACCAAAGGGACTTGCAGACTCAGTGACAAGGAAATACACACGTCAATGGGAAATAAGTCATTGAAAGAGATAATTAAAATACATTGTGATGTGATAAAGAGTACTGCCAGTTTTTCAACAAATAGTGTTAGAACATTTGGATATTCATATGCAAAAGAATAAACTTCAACCTAAACCTCACATCTCCTACAAAAATTAACTCCAAATGGATCACAGGCCTAGATAGGAAATATAAGACTATAAAAGATTTAGATAAAAACATAGGAGAAAACCTTCATGACCTGGAGCTAGAAAAGAGGTCTTATATATAACACCAAAATCATGATCCTAAAAGAAAAAAAATTACAAATTGAACTTTTGCTCTGCAAAAGATACTCCTAGGAAAATGAATATATAAGTTATAGACCTGAGAAAAATATTTGCAAATTACATGTGTAATAAAGGACTTATATCCAGAATACAGAAATACTCTCAAATCTTGATAGTAAAAATAAACAAATTCAATTTTTAAAAAAAGAAGGGCATGAGACTTAAATAGAAATGTCACTTAAGAGAATATATGGAGAAAAATAAGCACATGAAAATACGTTTAATTTAGTAGTCACTGAAATTTGTTTAACATTAGATAATCCATTAATATAAAGATAAAAAACACATCATTGTCTTGACTGGTGGAATTAATTATTAATTTATTTATTTCAATACTTCTTCACAACAGAAAATCATACTAAACCACGATTAAAAGGACAATCTGAGAGAGTGAGGCCAACATCATGATAGGTGCATCACGGTGAGTCATTCCTTTGTTATCTCCCCTTTGATTTACAAATAATCAGGTCCAAAACCAAAAAAGAAAAAAAAAAAAAAAAGCACCTCAACTCAGTATACCAGGACACCTGAGAGATCTAACCGTCTGTGCCCTTGAGTAAATGGGACCGTGAAGGAGATGGGACAAAGCTTGTGGTTGCTAAGTAGGCTAGAGCAGGTCCAGGAATAGAACAGCATGACCTTTGTAGCAAAGGAGGTGAAGGGTGAAGGTGTGAGTCAGGGTTCTGTACAAACATGCTAGAGGGACCTGTAGCTCTCTCTGACGAGAGGCTGCAGTGAGCAGGGGAAGGAAAAGGAAAGGGAAATAAGTAGAGAGAGAACTAAAGGAAAGATTCTCCTGGTATCTTCCAGGGATTCTGGCAAGAGGACTGCTCATGAACATCTGGAACCTGTACCACACTACCCTCACTCAAGGATTCCCCTACTAGGCTATGAGCATACCCAAAGCCCTAATTGCTAAGTATATACACCTCTCACCACTCTGACACCATGTTTTTGACTCCAGGATTTTTTTTTTTAATATGTACCTTCACAATCTTAGCAGCAGTCAGCTGTGATTAGAGAAACCAAAAACTTCTGGACAACCAGCACCACCTTCTGAAAAACAAAAGGAAACTCCTAACTATCCAGCTAACTATTAGAATCAAAATAAGCAAAACCTTGCCTAAATAAGAAAAGTGTTCACTACTTCAAATGTGGCAGCAGATGCACTTTATCAAGTGTCATGAAAAATGACAGTAATATGATATCACAGGGGAGGAGTCAAGATGGCAGAGAAGTAGCAGGCTGAGACGACATCGGGTAGCAGGATATCAGCTAGATAGCTTATCAAACCATTGTGAACACCTACAAATCCAACAGAATATCGAAGAGAAGAAGAGCAACAATTCTAGAAATAGAAAATCGACCACTTTCTGAAAGGCAGGACCAGCAGAGAAGTGAATCCAAAGCGACGGGAAGATAGACAGCGGCGGGGAGGGGCTGGCTCCTGGCAAGCGGCAGAGCAATGGAGCACAAAATCAGGACTTTCAAAAGTCTGCACCACTGAGGGACATTGATCCAGAGGCTAAACCAGGGTGAAGCCCACGGGGGGTCAGTGTGGACCCATGGGTAACACTGTGGTCCCGCGGAGTCACAGAAGGATCGGGGATGTCTGAGTGTCACAGAGCTCACAGGTTTTAGAGCGGGGAAGGTGGCTACAGAAACAGAGCCAAGGAGTGAGCTCTCAACTCAGGGTTACCTTGAACCATAATCCGTGGCACAGACCACTGCTCTGAGTGGGGTTCCCACAAGATCCGGGGAGACACCCCCTGGAAGAGTTCAGGGATCTTCAGGGTTTGGAGACTCCAGGCGAAGCTGTGTGCCAGAGACAGAGACACTTGGCCACAGGCTGGGTGAGCTCGGAGTGCAGCTGGAGGCCAGGGAGACAGGAGTGATTGAGAGCGCTTTTCTCTGAGGGTGCACTGAGGAGTGGAACGCAGAGCTCCTGGCTCCTCCAGGCCAGAGATTGGGAGGCTGCCATTTTCATTCCCGTCCTCCGGAACTCTACTATGGAAAGCGTTCAGGGAACAAAACCTCCCGAAAGTGAACCCGAGCGGATTACTTAGCCTGGTCCCTGGTAAGGGCGATGCAATTCCGCCTCGGGCAAAGACACTTGAGAATCACAACAGGCCCCTCCTCCAGAAGGTCAACAAGAAATCCAGCCAAGACCAAGTTCACTTATCAAGGAGAACAGCAGAATTCCAAAGGAGGAGAAAGCAAAGCATGGAATTCATTGCTTTCTCCCCATGATTCTTTAGTCTTGCAGTTAATTAATTTTTTTTAATTTTATTTTTTCTTCTAAATATTTTAACTTTTACCGTTTCCTCCTTTAATGTTTTTTAACTAGTTTATCTTAATAATACTTTTCATTAAAAAAATAATAATAATCTTTTTTGAACCTTCATTATTATTGTCATATTTTATCTTTCATCTAACTTTATTTTTTGTATACACATAGGGCTTTTTCGTCTAAAAAATTTGGGGTACAACTTCTTCTAATAGATCAAAATATACCCTAAATCTAGCTCTGGGCTTGTTCTAGTCTCCAGCCCGAGCAAATTCTCTCCACTTTCTTTTTCTTTATTCTCTCAAAAAACTTGCTTTACCAATTCCTTTTTTAGAAATTTTAAAAAAATTTTTTTTTCACCTTTATAGGCATATTCCATCCCTTCATTGTGTTTACCCTTATATATGTTTTTCATTCTTTAAAATTTTGGGAGGTAGTTTCTTCTAAGAGACCAAAATACTCCCAAAATTAAGTGGGTGACCCTGTTCTAGTCACCAGTATAATATCTACGTATTTTTTTCTTTTTTATATTTTTTCTTTATTTGTTTTCTTTTTTAAATTTTTTTTTTCTGAACTTCTTTTTATCCCCTTTCTCCCCACCATGATCAGGGGTCTCTTCTGATCTGGTTAAAGCACATTTTCCTGGGATCTTTGCCACCCTTTTAGTATTTTATTTGCTCCTTTATATATTCTTATCTGGACAAAACAACAAGGCAGAAAAACTCACCACAAAAAAAAGAACAAGAGGAAGTACCGAAGGCTAGGGATCTAATGAATATAGACATTGGTAATATGTCAGATCCTGAGTTCAGAATGACAATTCTCAAGGTTCTAGCCGGGCTCAAAAAAGGCATGGAAGATATTAGAGAAACCCTCTCCGGAGAGATAAAGACCCTTTCTGGAGAAATAAAAGAACTAAAACCTAACCAAGTTGAAATCAAAAAAGCTATTAATGAGGTGCAATCAAAAATGGAAGCTCTGACTGCTAGGATAAATGAGGCAGAAGAAAGAATTAGCGATATAGAAGACCAAATGACAGAGAATAAAGAAGCTGGGCAAAAGAGAGACAAACAAATACTGGACGACAAGGGGAGAATTCAAGAGATAAGTAACACCATAAGATGAAACAACATTAGAATAATTGGGATTCCAGAAGAAGAAGAAAGAGAGAGGGAAGCAGAAGGTATATAGGAAAGAATTATTGTAGAGAATTTCCCTAATATGGTAAAGGGAACAAACATCAAAATCCAGGAGGTACAGAGAACCCCCCTGAAAAGCAATAAGAATAGGTCCACACCCCGTCACCTAATAGTAAAATTTACAAGTCTTAGCGACAAAGAGAAAATCCTGAAAGCAGCCCAGGACAAGAAGTCTGTAACATCAATGGTAAAAATATTAGATTGGCAGCGGACTTACCCACAGAGACCTGGCAAGCCAGAAAGAACTGGCATGATATATTCAGAGCACTAAACAAGAAAAACATGCAGCCAAGAATATTATATCCAGCTAGGCTATCATTGAATATAGAAGGAGAGATAAAGAGCTTCCAGGACAAACAAAAGCTCAAAGAATTTGCAAACACCAAACCATCTCTACAGGAAATATTGAAAGGGGTCCTCTAAGCAAAGAGAGACCCTAAAAGTAGTAGATCAGGAAGGAACAGAGACAATATACAGTAACAGTCACCTTACAGGCAATACAATGGCACTAAATTCATATCTCTCAATAGTTACCCTGAATGTTAATGGGCTAAATGCCCCAATCAAAAGACAAAGGGTATCAGAATGGATAAAAAAACAAAACCCATCCATATGCTGCCTACAAGAAACTCATTTTAGACCCGAAGACACCTCCAGATTTAAAGTGAGGGGGTGGAAAACAATGTACCATGCTAATGGACATCAGAAGAAAGCTGGGGTGGCAATCCTTATATCAGATCAATTAGATTTTAAGCCAAAGACGATAATAAGAGATGACGAAGGACACTATATCATACTGAAAGGGTCTGTCCAACAAGAAGATCTAACAATCTTAAATATCTATGCCCCTAACATGGGAGCAGCCAACTATATAAACCAATTAATAACAGAATCAAAGAAACCCATTGACAATAATACAATAATAGCAGGGGACTTTAACACTCCCCTCACTGAAATGGACAGATCATCTAAGCAAAAGATCAACAAGGAAATAAAGGCCTTAAATGACACACTGGACCAGATGGACATCGCAGATATATTCAGAACATTCCATCCCAAAGCAACACAATACATATTCTTCTCTAGTGCACATGGAACATTCTCCAGAATAGACCACAACCTGGGTCATAAATCAGGTCTCAATCGGTACCAAAAGATTGAGATCATTCCCTGCATATTTTCAGACCACAATGCTCTGAAGCTCAAACTCAATCACAAGAAGAAATTTGGAAAGAACGCAAATATATGGAGATTAAACAGCATCCTTCTAAAAAATGAATGGGTCAACCAGGAAATTAAAGAAGAATTGAAAAAATTCATGGAAACAAATGATAATGATAACACAACAGTTCAAAATCTGTGGGACACAACAAAGGCAGTCCTGAGAGGAAAATATATAGCAGTGCAAGCCTTTCTCAAGAAACAAGAAAGGTCTCAAATACACAACCTAACCCTACACCTAAAGGAGCTGGAGAGAGAACAACAAAGAAAGCCTAAACCCAGCAGGAGAAGAGAAATCATAAAGATCAGAGCAGAAATCAATGAAATAGAAACTAAAAAAACAATAGAACAAATCAACAAAACTAGGAGCTGGTTCTTTGAAAGAATTAATAAGATTGATAAGCCCCTGGCCAGACTTATCAAAAAGAAAAGAGAAAGGACGCAAATAAATAAAATCATGAATGAAAGAGGAGAGATCACCACCAACACCAAAGAAATACAAACAATTATAAGAACATACTACGAGCAACTCTATGGCAACAAATTTGACAATCTAGAAGAAATGGATACATTTCTAGAGATGTATAAACTACCACAACTGAACCAGGAAGAAATAGATAACCCGAACAGACCCATAACCAGTAAGGAGATTGAAACAGTCATCAAAAATCTCCAAACAAACAAAAGTCCAGGACCAGATGGCTTCCCAGGGGAATTCTACCAAACATTTAAAGAAGAATTAATTCCTATTCTCCTGAAACTGTTCCAAAAAATAGAAATGGAAGGAAAACTTCCAAACTCATTTTATGAGGCCAGCATCACCTTGATCCCAAAACCAGACAAGGATCCCATCAAAAAAGAGAATTACAGACCAATATCCTTGATGAACACAGATGCGAAAATTCTCACCAAAATACTGGCCAATAGGATCCAACAGTACATTAAAAGAATTATTCACCACGACCAAGTGGGATTTATTCCAGGGCTGCAAGGTTGGTTCAACATCCGTAAATCCATCAATGTGATACAATACATTAATAAAAGAAAGAGTAAGAACCATATGATACTCTCAATAGATGCTGAAAAAGCATTTGACAAAGTGCAGCATCCCTTCCTGATTAAAACTCCTCAAAGTGTAGGGATAGAAGGCACATACCTCAATATTATCAAAGCCATCTATGAAAAACCCACCGCAAATATCATTCTCAATGGAGAAAAACTGAAAGCTTTTCTGCTAAGGTCAGGAACATGGCAGGGATGTCCGTTATCACCACTGCTGTTCAACATAGTACTAGAAGTCCTAGCCTCAGCAATGAGACAACAAAAAGAAATTAAAGGCATCCAAATTGGCAAAGAAGAAGTCAAACTATCACTCTTTGCAGATGATATGATACTATATGTGGAAAACCCAAAAGGCTCCACTCCAAAACTGCTAGAACAGGAATTCAGTAAAGTGTCAGGATATAAAGTCAATGCACAGAAATCAGTCGCATTTCTTTACACTAACATCAAGACAGAAGAAAGAGAAATTGAGGAGTCAGTCCCATTTACAATCGTACCCAAAACCATAAGATACCTATGAATAAATCTAACCAAAGAGGCAAAGAATCTATACTCAGAAAACTATAAAGTACTCATGAAAGAAATTGAGGAAGACACAAAGAAATGGAAAAATATTCCATGCTCATGGATTGGAAGAACAAATATTGTGAAAATGTCTATTCTACCTAAAGCAATCTACACATTTAATGCAATCCCTATCAAAATCCCATCCATTTTTTTAAAAGAAATAGAACAAATAATCCTAAAATTTATATGGAACCAGAAAAGACTCGAATAGCCAAAGGAATATTGAAAAAGAAAGCCAAAGTCGGTGGCATCACAATTCCAGACTTCAAGCTCTACTACAAAGCTGTCATCATCAAGACAGTATGGTACTGGCACAAAAACAGACATATAGACCAATGGAACAGAATAGAGAGCCCAGAAATAGACCCTCAACTCTATGGTCAACTAATCTTCGACAAAGCAGGAAAGAATATCCAATGGAAAAAAGACAGCCTCTTCAACAAATGGTGCTGGGAAAATTGGACAGCCACATGCAGAAAAATGAAATTGGACCATTTCCTTACACCACACACGAAAATAGACTCAAAATGGATGAAGGACCTCAATGTGAGAAAGGAATATATCAAAATCCTTGAGGACAATGCAGGCAGCAACCTCTTTGACCTCAACTGCAGCAACTTCTTCCTAGGAACATCGCCAAAGGCAACAGAAGCAAGGGCAAAAATGAACTATTGGGATTTCATCAAGATCAAAAGCTTTTGCACAGCAAAGGAAACAGTTAACAAAACCAAAAGACAACTGACAGAATGGGAGAAGATATTTGCAAACGACCTATCAGATAAAGGGCTAGTATCCAAAATCTATAAAGAACTTATCAAACTCAATACCCAAAGAACAAATAATCCAGTCAAGAAATGGGCAGAGGACATGAACAGACATTTCTGCAAGGAAGACATCCAGATGGCCAACAGACACATGAAAAAATGCTCCACATCCCTCGGCATCAGGGAAATACAAATCAAAACCACAATGAGATACCACCTCACACCAGTCAGAATGGCTAAAATTAACAAGTCAAGAAATGACAGATGCTGGCGAGGATGTGGAGAGAGGGGAACCCTCCTACACTGCTGGTGGGAATGCAAGCTGGTGCAACCACTCTGGAAAACAGTGTGGAGGTTCCTCAAAAAACTGAAAATAGAGCTACCCTATGACCCAGCAATTGCACTCCTGGGTATATATCCTAAAGATACAAACGTGGTGCTCCAAAGGGGCACGTGCACCCGAATGTTTATAGCAGCAATGTCCACAATAGCCAAACTGTGGAAAGAGCCTAGATGTCCATCAACAGATGAATGGATAAAGAAGAAGTGGTATATATACACAATGGAATACTATGCAGCCATCAAAAGACATGAAATCTTGCCATTTGCAATGACATGGATGGAACTAGAGGGTATCATGCTTAGCGAAATAAGTCAATCGGAGAAAGACAACTATCATGTGATCTCTTTGATATGAGGAAGTGGAGATGCAAGGCGGGGGGGGTGGGGGGAGGTAGGAAAAGAAAAAATGAAAAGATGGGATTGGGAGGGAGACAAACTATAAAAGACTCAATCTCAAGAAACAGACTGAGGGTTGCGGGGGGGAGGGGGGATGGGAGAGGGTGGTGGGGAAATGGACATTGGGGAGGGTATGGGCTATGATGAGTGCTGTGAAATGTGTAAACCTGACGATTCACAGACCTGTACCCCTGGGGATAAAAATACATTATATGTTTATTAAAATAAAAAAATTAAAAAAAAAAGATTGATAAACCCCTGGGCAGGCTTATCAAAAAGAAAAGAGAAAGGACCCAAATAAATAAAATTATGAATGAAAGAGGAGAGATCACAACCAAAACCAAAGAAATACAAACAATTATAAGAACATATTATGAACAAATATATATCAGCAAATTTGACAATCTGGAAGAAATGGATGCATTCCTAGAGACATATAAACTACCACAACTGAACCTTGAAGAAATAGAAAACCTGAACAGACCCATAACCTGTAAGTAGATTGAAACAGTCATCAAAAATCTCCAAACAAACAAAAGTCCAGGACCAGATGGCTTCCCAGGGGAATTCTACCAAACATTTAAAGAAGAATTAATTCCTATTCTCCTGAAACTGTTCCAAAAAATAGAAATGGAAGGAAAACTTCCAAACTCATTTTATGAGGCCAGCATCACCTTGATCCCAAAACCAGACAAGGATCCCATCAAAAAAGAGAATTACAGACCAATATCCTTGATGAACACAGATGTGAAAATTCTCACCAAAATACTGGCCAATAGGATCCAACATTACATTAAAAGGATTATTCACCACGACCAAGTGGGATTTATTCCAGGGCTGCAAGGTTGGTTCAACATCCGTAAATCCATCAATGTGATACAATACATTAATAAAAGAAAGAGTAAGAACCATATGATACTCTCAATAGATGCTGAAAAAGCATTTGACAAAGTGCAGCATCCCTTCCTGATCAAAACTCCTCAAAGTGTAGGGATAGAGGGCACATACCTCAATATTATCCAGGCCATCTATGAAAAACCCACCGCAAATATCATTCTCAATGGAGAAAAACTGAAAGCTTTTCCGCTATGGTCAGGAACATGGCAGGGATGTCCATTATCACCACTGCTATTCAACATAGTACTAGAAGTCCTAGCCTCAGCAATCAGACAACAGAAAGAAATAAAAGACATCCAAATCAGCAAAGAAGAAGTCAAACTCTCAGTCTTTGCAGATGATATGATACTATATGTGGAAAACCCAAAAGACTCCACTCCAAACTGCTAGAACTTGTACAGGAATTCAGTAAAGTGTCAGGATATAAAATCAATGCACAGAAATCAGTTGCATTTCTTTTCACCAACAAGACAGAAGAAAGAGAAATTAAGGAGTCAATCCCATTTACAACTGTACCCAAAACCATAAGATACCTAGGAATAAACCTAACCAAAGAGGCAAAGAATCTATACTCAGAAAACTATAAAGTACTCATGAAAGAAATAGAGGAAGACACAAATAAATGGAAAAATCTTCCATGCTCCTGGATTGGAAGAACAAATATTGTGAAAATATCTATGCTACCTTAAGCAATTTACACATTTAATGCAATGGCTATCAAAACACCATCCATTTTTTTTTTCAAAGAAATGGAACAAATAATCCTAAAATTTATATGGAACCAGAAAAGACCTCGAAGGAATATTGAAAAAGAAAGCCAAAGTTGATGGCATCACAATTCCAGACTTCAAGCTCTATTACAAAGCTGTCATCATCAAGACAGTATGGTACTGGCACAAAAACAGACACATAGATCAATGGAACAGAATAGAGAGCCCAGAAATAGACCTTCAACTCTATGGTCAACTAATCTTTGACAAAGCAGGAAAGAATGTCCAATGGAAAACAGCCTCTTCAACAAATGGTGTTGGGAAAATTGGACAGCCACATGCAGAAACATGAAATTGGACCATTTCCTTACACCACACATGAAAATAGACTCAAAATGGATGAAGGACCTCAATGTGAGAAAGGAATCCATCAAAATCCTTGAGAAGAACACAGGCAGCAACCTCTTTGACCTTAGCCACAGCAACTTCTTCCTAGGAACATCGCCAAAGGCAAGGGAAGAAAGGACAACAATGAACTACTGGGATTTCATCAAGATCAAAACTTTTTGCACAGCAAAGGAAACAGTTAACAAAACCAAAAGACAACTGACAGAATGGGAGAAGATATTTGCAAACGACATACCAGATAAAGGGCTAGTATCCAAAATCTATACAGAGCTTAGCAAACTCAATACCCAAAGAACAAATAATCCAATCAAGAAATGGGCAGAGGACATGAACAGACATTTCTGCAAAGAAGACATCCAGATGGCCAACAGACACATGAAAAAGTGCTCCACATCACTCGGCATCAGGGAAATACAAATCAACACTACAATGAGATACCACCTCACACCAGTCAGAATGGCTAAAATTAACAAGTGAGGAAATGACAGATGCTGGTGAGGATGCGGAGAAAGGGGAACCCTCCTACACTGTTGGTGGGAATGCAAGCTGGTGCAGCCACTCTGGGAAACAGCATGGAGGTTCCTCAGAAAGTTGAAAATAAAGCTACCTTATGACCCAGCAATGGCACTACTGGGTATTTACCCTAAAGATACAAACGTAGTGATCCGAAGGGGCACATGCACCCGAATGTTTATAGCAGCAATGTCCACAATAGCCAAACTATGGAAAGAACCTAGATGTCCATCAACAGATAAATGGATAAAGAAGATGTGGTAGGGGTGCCTGGGTGGCTCAGTGGGTTAAGCCTCTGCCTTCGGCTCAGGTCATGATCTCAGGGTCCTGGGATCAAGCCCCGCATCAGGCTCCCTGCTTGGTGGGGAGCCTGCTTCCCCCTCTCTCTCTGCCTGCCTCTCTGTCTACTTGTGATCTGTCTCTCTGTCAAATAAATAAACAAAATCTTAAAAAAAAAAAAAAAAGAAGATGCAGTATATATATACAATGGAATACCATGCAGCCATCAAAAGAAATGAAATCTTGCCATTTGTGATGACGTGGATGGAACTAGAGGGTATTATGCTTAGCAAAATAAGTCAATCGGAGAAAGACAACTATCATATGATCTCCCTGATATGAGGAAGTGGAGATATACGTGGGGGTTTGGGAGGTAGGAAAAGAATAAATGAAACAAGATGGGATCGGGAGGGAGACAAACCATAAGAGACTCTTAATCTCACAAAACAGAGGGTTGCTGGGGGGAGAGGGGTCAGGAGAGGGTGGTGGGGTTGTGGACATTGGGAAGGGTATGTCCTATGGTGAGTGCTGTGAAGTGTGTAAACCTGGCGATTCACAGACCTTTACCTTTGGGGCTAATAATACATTATATGTTTATAAAAAAATAAAAATAAAAATAAATATGATATCACAAAAAGAAACTGACAATTTTCCACCAACTCAAAGACATAGAATATTGCAATCTCATAAAAAATTCAAAATAGCTGTGATGAAGAAATACAATGATCTAAAAGAAAACTCAGAAAAGCAAACAATGATTTTAGGAATAGAAATATAAACAGAAGGAATACCTTACCAAAGAGATTAAAATCCTAAAAAAGAACAAATCAGAAATTCTGAAGTTGAAGAACCCAAAGAATGAGATGAATAAAGCATTAGAATGCATTATAAATAAAGCAGATCAGATGAAAGAAGGAATTAGTGAGCTGGAAGAGAGGAATCTAGAAATTATTCAGGTGGAAGAGTAGATAGAAAAAATATTTTTAAAAATTGAAGAAACCCTGTGAAAGCTCTGACTCCATTAGAAAAAACTCCATTAGAAAAAACAACATAAGACACTGAGACACCTGGGTGGCTCAGTGGGGTAAACATCTGCTTCTGGCTCAGGTCATGATCCCAGGATCCTGGGATGGAGTCAGGCTTCTTGGTCAGCAGGGAGACTGCTACTCCCTCTGCCTGCCATTCCTCCTGTTTGTGCTCACTCGCTCTCTCTTTCTCTCTGACAAATAAATAAATAAAATCTTAAAAGAAAAAAAAGAAAAAAAGAATGGGTATTCCAGAAGAAGAACAGGATAGAATTTACTCAAAGAAATAATAGCTGAAAACTTCCTAAACCTAGGGAAGAAACTAGATATACAAGACCATGAAGGTAATAGAACAATTTATTATCTCAATGCAAAAAGATGTTCTCTAAGACACATTATATTAAAACTGTCAACAGTCAATGATAAGGAATTTTAAAGATAGCCATGGGGGAAAAGACAGTAACCCACAAAGGTATACTCATGAGGCTATCAGAAGATTTCTCAACAGAAACTCTACAGTATATGAGAGATGAAAGGACATATTCAAAATATTAAAACTTTTTAAAAAGTCAGCCAAGAATACTCTACCCATCACAGTTATCCTTCAGATAAAAAAGAGAAATGAAGACTATCCTAGGCAAACATAACCTGGGAGAGGTCATCACCACTAGACCTGCCTTATAAGATACACTGAAAGGAATGCCTCAAACTGAAACACAGAGATCAAAGTACACAAAACTCTAATAAAGGTGTTAAACAGTAAGATGTAGAACACTGTAACTCTTTATTAGAATAGTATATTCAACTCTTAACTATAGCATAAAGGTTAAAGGAAAATACATTAAAAATAAGTATAGCTCCCACAACTTGGTATCAAAATCACAGCATAAAAAGAGATAATTTGTGACACAAAAATAAATAAAAAAGAAAGAGTAAAGAGGTAAGATCTTTTTAGGGCAGATAAATTGCTATTATTAGAAAAAGGCCTATTTTATCTTTAAGAACTTTTTCAAGATTCTATTTATTTATTTTGAGAGAGAGCATGAGGAGGAGGAGGGACAGAGGGAAAGAGAGAGAATCCCAAGCAGACCCCATGCCAGCATGGAACCTTATTCAGTGCTTGATCTCACAGCTCTGAGATCATGACCTGAGTGAAACCAAGAGTTAGACACTCAATCAACTGAGCCACCCAGTCACCACTATGAGATTTTTTTTAAAGATTATTTGTTTATTTATTTATTTATTTGAGAGATAGAGCATGAGCATGAGCAGAGGGAGGAGCAGAGGGAGAAGTGCTGAGCAGGGAGCCCGATGTGGGATTTGATCCCAGGACTCTGGGATCATGACCTGAGTCAAAGGCAGCTGATTACCTGACTGAGCCACCCAGGTCCCCCACACTATGAGATGTTATATGTATACTTAATGGTAACCATAAAACAAAATCTAGAGTAGAGGTGTGAAATATTTTTAAAAAGTTAAAAAAAAAAAAGGAGGAGACTAAGCAAATCACTATGAGAAACCACCAACTTATAAAGGTAGACAGAAAAAGAAGGGAAAAAATAGAAAAAAAAATAATTAGACGGCAAAAGATAAAATGGCAGTAGTAAATTCTTACATCTCAATAATCAGCCTAAATGTGAAGTCAAAATGCCAGTCAAAAGGCATAGAGTGGCTGGATTATTTTTAAAAATCCAACTATATGCTACCTACAGGAGACTCATCTCAGTTTCAAAGACACATAAAAGTTCCAAGTGAAAGGATGAAAATGATATATTCCAAGCAAATGGAAAACAACAGAAGGCAGATGTAGCCATACTTATATCAGAGAAAAAAGATTTCAAGCCCAAAAAGGTAGTAAATGACAAAGACATAATAATAAAAGGGTCAGTATACCAAGAAGATATAACAATTATAAATATATACGATCCCAATACCTGAACACCAAAATGCATTAAGCAAATAATAACAGATCTTATTGGAGAAATAGACAACACTACAGTAATTATAGGGACTTTAATACTCCACTGTCAGCAAACAATAGATCATCCAGACAGAAAAACAACAAGCAAATGATGAAATTGAACCACACTTTAGAATACATGGACTTAACAGACATAAACAGAACGTTCCATCCAACAACAGAATAATACACATTCTTCTCAAGTGCACATGGAACATTCTCCAGGATAGATTGTATGATAGGCCACAAGACAAATCTTAGCATATGTAATAAGACTGAAATTATATCAACTATCTTCTTCAACCACACTGGTATGGAACTAAATATCAATAACAGTAAAGTGAGAAAATCTACAAATATGTGGAAACTAAATACACTCTTAAACAACCATTGAGTCAAAGAAGAAATCAAAAAAGAAATTTAAAATTATCTCAAACAAATGAAAATGGAAATACAATATATCAAATACTGTGGAATATAGAAAAAGCAGGCCTGAGAGAAAACAATACAGCAATAAATGCATATGTTAAGAAATTACAAAGACTTCAAATACACAAGCTAACTTTACACCTCAAAGAACTATAAAAGGAAGTAAAAATTAAGCCCAAAGTTAGCAGAAGGAAGGAAATAATAAAGATCAGAGTAGAAATAAAGGAAATAGAGACAGGAAAAACAACAGAAAGGATCGATGAAACTCAGAGCTGGTTCTTCAAAAACATAAAATTAGCAAAACATTAGGTAGACTACAGAAAACTTAAATAAATAAAATTAGAAGTGAAAGAGGAGACATTACCACTAATACTACAGAAATACATGGAATCATAAGAAACTACTATGAACAGTTATATGTCAAAAGTTACATTACCTAGAAGAAATGGATAAATATCTAGAAATATACAATCTGCCAACACTGAAACAGGAATAAATAGAAAATCCAAACAGACCAATAATAAATAAAGAGTTTTAATCAGTAATAAAATATTCCAACACAGAAGACTCCATGATCAGGAAACTTCACTAGAGAATCCTACCAAGCACTGAAGAAGAATCAATTCCAATTTTCCTAAAACTCTTCTAAAATACCAAGGAGAAAATACTTCCTAATTTTCTCCAAATCAGCATTGTTTTAATACCAAAACTGGATAAGGATACCACAAGAAAAGAAAACTATAAAACAATATCCCTGATGAATACAGATCCAAAAATTCAAGAAAATATTGGCAAACTGGATTCAAGAACACATTAAAAGGATTATACACAATGACCAAGAGGGATTTACCCCTAAAACGCAAGGATGGTTCAACTTACTCAAATCATAAATGTAATACATCACAATAAATCAACAATAATAAAAAATAAATATATATAAAGATAAAAATCACAGGATCACCTTGATAGATGCAGAAAAAACATTTGGCAAAATACAACATTGGATATAAAAGGAACATACATAAACAATATAAAGGCCATATATGACAAACCTACAGTTTACAATTTACTCAACAGAGAAATTTGAAATGTTTCCTCTAAGATCAGAACCAGGACAAGGACACTCACTCTCATCACTCCTATTCAATATAATACTGGAAGTTCTAGCTAGAGAAATTGGTAAGACAAAGAAATAAAAGGCATCCAAATCAGAAAGGAAAATGTAAAATTGTCATTATCTGTTGATGATATGATATTATATGGAGAAAATCCCAAAGAATAAGTCAAAAAACTATTGAAATTAATCAATTATTTCAATAAAGTATCAAAATATAAAATCAGCATACAGAAATTAATTGCATTCCTTCATGCTAATGATAAGGCATCTGAAAAAAAAAAGAAAGAAAGAAAGAAAGAAAAAGGAAAACCAGCCAATTCACAATGGCATCAAATAATAAATTTATCAAGAACAAATTTTACCAATAAAATGAAAGAGCTATACATTTGAAACTACCAGACTTTATTGAAAAGAATCAAAGGAGATGCAAAAAAATGGAAAGACATGTTCATGAATCAGAAGAATTAATATTGTTAAAATGACCATACCACCCAAAGCCTACTACAGATCCAACACAATCCCCATCAAACTATCAAAGTCACTTTTCAAAGAAATAGAACAATCCTAGAGTTTGTGTGGAACCAAAAAGATCCTGAATAGCCAAAACAATCCTGACAAAAAAGAACATGGGCCTAGAGGTACCACACTTCTGGATTTCAAACAATATTATAAAGCCATAGTAACAAAAACAGTGTGGTACTGGCATAGACATATTGGTCAATGGAAGAGAATAGAGAGCCTAGAACTAAATCCCAGCATATACAGTCAACTAATATTTGACAAAGGAGCCAAGAATGCCCAATGGGGAAAGGACAGTCTTTTAAAATGGTGCTGAGTAAACTGGAGAAAACACATACAGAATGATGAAATTGGACTCTTATCTCATACCACTCATAAAAATTAACTTGAAAAGGAACAAAGACTTAAAGATAAGATCTGATATTATAAAACTCATAAAAGAAAATATAGAAAAGAAACTTAATGGTATTAGTCTTAACAATAATTTTTTGAACTGATGCGAAAAGCATTGTCAACAAAAGTAAAAATCAACAATGGGACTATATAAAACTCAAAACCTTCTGCCAAGCAAAAGAAACAACTAACAAAATGAAAAGATAACCAAAAAATGGAATAAAAATTACAAAACTTATATTGAATAGGGGATTAATATCCAAAATAAATTTAAAAACTCACTCAACTTAATAACAAAACAAATTCAATTGAAAAATAAATGGGCAGATTCAAAAAAAAAAAAAAGAAAGAAAGAAAGAAAAGAAAAATGGGCAGATTCAGAATTGACAATAGACAATTTTCCAAAAAGGACATCAAAATGACCAACAGATACATGAAATGATGCTCAACATCACTAGTCTTTAGGCAAATGCAAATCAAAACCACACCTGTTAGAATGGCTTTCATCAAGAAGACAAGAGACAACAGGCACTGGCTATGATGTGCTGAAAAGGAAATACTTCTGTGTTGTTGTTGGGAATGTAAATTGATCCAACTACTATGGAAAACAATATGGAGGATCCTCAAAAAAATAAAATAAATTCATCATATGATCCAACAATTCTACTGGCTATATGCCCAATGAAAATGAAAAGGGTTTCATGATTATATACACTCCAATGTTTATCTTAGCATTATTCGCAATAACTAAGACATGGAAGCAACCCAAATAACCATCAACAGTTGAGTAGATTAAAAAGATGTGGTACAGGGAAACCTGGGTGGCTCAGTTGGTTGAGCAGCTGCCTTCGGCTCAGGTCATGATCCCAGCGTCCTGGGATCGAGTCCCACATCGGGCTCCTTGCTCCGCGGGGAGCCTGCTTCTCCCTCTGCCTCTGCCTACCACTCTGTCTGCCTGTGCTTGCTCGCTCTCTCTCTAACAAATAAATAAATTAAAAATAAAATAAAATAAAAAATAAATAAATAAAAAGATGTGGTACATATACACTATGGAATATTATTAGCCATGAGAACAGAGAGTATCTCTCTATTTTTTACAACATGGATGAGCACATTATACTAAGCAAAGACAGAGGGAGACAAATACTGTATGATATCACTTATATGTGACATCTAAAAAACTTAAACCTGTAAAAAACAGAAAATGAAATGGTAGTTTCCAGGGGAGGGACTAAGGAAGGGGTGTAACAAGAGTGTTGGTGTTTAATGGTACAAATTTGTAATGAATAGTAAGTCATAGAGTTCTACTGCACAGTGTGTTGAATATAGACAATAATATTGTGCTATAATATTGTAATGTGACGAATATCACTACATTGATAAACACATTATAATAAACACATATATCAAAGTAACACTTACACTTATACACCTTAAACACCTTAACACACTTAAATACCTTAAACTTACACAATGTTATATGCTAATTTTTCAATAAAAAATAATAAAAAGATTTTAAAAATAAACATTTTAAAATAATTTATAATGAATTTTATATCACAGATCTCAATATAAATAAGTTAATGAATGAATACATGAATCAAAAAAGAACAATCTGATAGAGTGTCCATCAAAAACCTATAGCAAAAATCATACTTACTAGATATTTCTTTTAAAATCATAAAACAATTCTCACTTTTATCATCTGTCTTGCAGTTCTAAGCCAGCACCATAAGGAAAAGAAATAAAAAATGTAAAAATTAGAAAGAAGGAAACAAAACTGTCACTAGTCACAAATAATAAAATTATCTTATTATTTACCTTTTTTTTTTTAAAGTAGGCTCCATGCCCAGCATGGAACTCACGACATTGAGATCAAGACCTGAGTTGAAATCAAAGTGGGATACTTAACCAACTGAGCCACCCAGATGCCCTTTATTACTTACCTTTTAAAACATTTTAAATTCGGGGGGTGGGGGTGTTAAGATGGTGAAGTAGTAGGGGGACCCTGAACCTTCCTGGCCATTCTAATACAGCTAGAGCAACATTCAACTATTTTGAACAAATAGGAAGATGATCTGAGAATTAAGGAAATAATCTGCACAGCTGGAGTGAGAGAAGGTGGCAGATGCAAGGCTTGGAGCCATGAATTGTAGGAGAGGAAAGCCACATGGTTATGAATGGGAGGGAACCCATTTTGTGGAGCAAAGTTGGGAAGAGGGAGAAAGTAGGAAAGAGCCTAGTGGGTAGAGACTACATAATAATCCATGGTAAGGAGATCCCTTGGGTTACACAGGAAGAGATCACTCCTTTCCCTGAAGGGCATTTGGAAGAGCATATTTTGCCTCTCCAAAACAAAATTCCAGCGAGGGATTCTTTGATAAATGCTCAACAGCAGGGTCAGGGGTGTGCACAGAGGGCTGAAAACCTCTTAACAACTTTTGGCTGTTAGCCACAATAGGCTTAAACCTCTGTGGGTGTGCTGAATGTCTGCTTTTCTGCAGCAGAACTAAGCAGAAAACAGAGACTGAAGCAGATTTCAAATAACATGACTGCCAATTTTTGCTGTCTGCCACACTAAATTCAAGCTTCTGCCTTAGCTTTTCTGGGACAGAAGGGAGTAGGGGACTGAGTCAAGTGCAGACCCCAGATAACATGGTTCCAGCTTTTTGCTGAGTATTACAATAAACTCTGGCCTCTGTATGCACTGTACAATTATTTTTCAGAGATGGGACAGTGTTAGGCATTCCCAGAGCCTTCTGTGTGGGATAGGAATGCACCTGTACCTTACCAGGCCTTCTAAAATTTGAAGCTTTGAATCCCAGCCACAAGCCAAAGTTAAAATACAGATTTGTGGCTCTGGGTGTGCCGATGGCCAGGGCACAGACAGGGTAAGGGCAGAGAAGTGACAAAAGCCTGGGACATAGGAGATTGCGTGTTTTTCTATAAGGGGTCCTAAATAGCAGTGGCCAGGAGTTCTGCTACCGCTCCTCCTGCCTACCAGCACACTTGGACTCCAGAGAGAAACACAGCACCTCCAGTGGAGGTTGGAGTCCCCTACACTAAACCCCACCCCCTCCAGGAAAAAAAGAAAAGAGACTTTGAGAAATCAGCAATTCCATAAAACAAAATAATCTGGATAATAGGGGTCCCGAAAGATGGGGGGGGCAGAAGGTTTCTTTGAACAAATTATAGCTGAGATCTTCCCTAATCTGGGGGAAGAAACAGTCATTCAATTCCACAAGGCATGGAGAATTCCCCTCAAAGTCAAAAAAAAAAAAAATAGGTCAACACCTCAACATATAATAGTGAAGCTTGCAAATTTCAGAGATAAAGAGAAAATCCTGAAATCAGCTAGGGACAAGAGGTCCTGAACCTACAAGGTAGAAAGGGAAGGCTGACAGCAGAGATGGACAGTCCTGAAAAGAGACTGGCATGATATATTGAATGGGTTGAATGGGAAAAATATGCAGCAAAGAACACTTTATCCAGCAAGGCTGTCATTCAGAATGGAAGAGATAATAAAGAGTTTCCAGGACAAACAAAACTAAAAGAACTTGTGAACACTAAACCAGCCCCACAAGAAATATTAAAGGGGATTCTTTGAGGAAGAGAGACACCAAAAGTAACAAAGACGAGAAAGGAACAGAAACAATCTACAGAAATAGCAACATAAAGAAAATACAGTAGCACTAAATTCATACCTTTCAATAATTACTCTGAATGTAAATATGTTAAATGCTCCTAACAAGAGACATAGGGTACCAGAATGGATTAAAAAAAATAATAATAAGGCCCATTGATATGCTGTCTATGAAAGACTCATTTTGGACCCAAAGACACCTCCAGACTGAAAGTGAGGGGATGGAGAACAATTTATCATGGTTTATGCATCACTTATGATGCTCTCAATAGATGCAGAAAAGGCATTGGACAAATTACTATTCTTTCTGATAAAAACTCTCTACAGTGTAGGGATAGAAGAAATGTACCTCAATATCATAAAAGCCATACACACAAAAAAACCCACAGCAAATATCCTCAACAGAGAAAGACTAAGAATTTTCCCCTAAGGTCAGGAACATGACAGGAATGTCCACTCTCACCACCGTTATTCAACACAGTACTGGAAACCCTACCCTCAGTAATCAGACAACAAAAAGAAATAAAAGGCATCCAAATTACCAAAGAAGTCAAACTCTCATAAAAGAAACTCTTCTCAAAGAAGTCAAACCATAAGATACATAGGAATAAACCTAACCAAAGAAGTAAAAGATCTGTACTCTGAGAACTACAGAACACTTATAAAAGAAATTGAGGAAGACACAAAGAAATGGAAAAATGTTCCATGCTCATGGATTGGAAGAACAAATATTGTTAAAAATGTCTGTGCTACCCAAAGCAATCTACACTTTCAATGCAATCCCTATCAAAATAATATCAACCTTGGGCACCTGGGTGGCTCAGTTTGTTGAGCATTTGCCTTTGGCTCAGGTCATGATCTCAGGGTCCTGGGATGGAACCCCCTCTGCTCAGTGGAGAGTCTGCTTCTCCCTCTGTGCTCCCCCTCTCTCTTTCTCTTTAATAATCAATAAATCAATCAATCTTTTTAAAAATGCCATCATTTTTCACAGAGCTGTAACAAACATCCTAAAACTTGTGTGGAACCAGAAAAGACCCTGAATAGCCAGAGGAATGTTGAAAAAGAAAACCATAACTGGAAGCATCATAATTCCAGACTTGAAGTTGTATTACAAAGCCATAATCATTAAGACAGTATGGTCCTGGCATAAAAACAGACACATAGATCAATGGAACTGAATAGAGAACCCAGAAATGGACCCTCAACTCCATGGTTAACCAATCTTTGACAAAGCAGGAAAGAATATCCAAAGGAAAAAGGACAGTCTCTTCAACAAATGGTGTTGGGAAAATCGGACTGCCACGTGCAGAAGAATGAAACTGGACTACTTTCTTACACCATATACATAAATGAACTCAAAATGGATGAAAGACCTAAATGTGAGACAGGAATCCATGAAAATCCTAGAGGAGAACACAGGCAGAAATCTCTTTGACCTCAATAGCAGCAACTTCTTCCTAACATGTTCCCAAAGACAAGAGAAACAAGTCAACAAAACTAAAAGGTAACTATGGAATGGGAGAAGATATTTGCAAATGTCTTTTAAGTTAAAGGGCTAATATCCAAAATCTACAAAGAACTTATCAAACTCAACACCCAAAAAAACAAAAAGTCCAGTTAAGAAATGGGTAGAAGACATGAACAGACATTTCTCCAAAGAAGGCATACAAATGGTCAACATATACATGAGAAAATGCTCAACATCCCTTGGCACCAGAGAACTACAAATCAAAACCTCAATGAGATACCACATTACACCAGTCAGAATGGTTTGAGTTTGAGCATTTATCAGATGCATGTAAGTTTAAAATCATCATATCCTCTGGTGAATTGAAATTTATATTATTGTGTGATGATCCTGTTATCCCTACATATGGTTTTGGTCTTTAAATCTACTTTTTCTAATGGTAGTTTAGATACCTCAACTTTTGTTTGGTTAATATTTTCTTGATTTACATTGTTTCTATTACCTTCAGCTTTTCTGTAATCTCATTTTTTTAGGAGCATCTCATAAAAAGTATATATATATAGTTTATATATATATGTATATATATATAGTTTCATGTTTCATGTTTTTATATACCATTTGACAATTATATATAACTGGTGATTTTAATGCAATATATTTATATACTTGGATTTCTTTCCCACTATAGTATATTGTATTTGTGATGTTTCATGGTTTTTTACTATTTCTCTTTTGGGTTCTTTTGTTTTTTACTTTTTTCTTATGCATTTTTCCTATTTCTCTTTTGGGTTCTTTTGTTTTTTACATTTTTCTGATGCATTTTTCCTCTTTAGTAATTTGGGATGTATATATACTATTCCTATTCTTTTACTGGTTATCCTTTATATTTTACCATGTTATTTGGAATAACAACGTCTATTGTTAATGTATGTCTCTACCCTTCTTCTAAAAATTATTAGCTAGGATTTTAGAGTACCATAACTTGACTTAAACCCCTAGATTACATGCTATTACTGTTTAGTACTGTATATAACCTTTGTTAGTGTTATCATTATTTCAATTCCACAAATTACTTCTGATTGTTTTTCTTGTCATTTGTGTTTTACTAATGTTGTACTATGTTATTCCGCACATAGAACTTCATTGTGAACTCACCCTTTATAAAATTCCCTTCATGTTGTTTAATGCTTTTTGCCCTAAATTTAATGCAATATAATATTAAAATTTTAATCTCTCCCCCCACACTTTTTTTTTTTCCTTTTTGGTACTTCCTTATAATGCTTTTGCTTATTCTTTAATATCCAGTCTTACTTGCTTACTTTGTCTTCCTTGTATGGAGACACAATTGGATTTTAAATCTTCCTGTCTCTGAAAAAAATTTTTTCTAAGATGATTATTTTTTTCTTTTTAAGATTTAATATAGAAGAATATACCCTGAATCCAGAAGTAAATGACTTTGAGTACTGATCGGCTTCTAATTAACTTTCTGATTTTTGAAACATCCATGAAATATCCATTTACATTTTCCTGTTAGATTTGACAATACCTTCCCTATTTATCATTTGGTTTTTTAAAAAATATAAATGCAGAGAGATTACCATGTATTAAAGTTGTACATATGCAATAACATCATTTTTAAAAATACAGTTTATCTTTCCCTGTTAGCTTAATTGGAAAGATTCAAATTTAATCTCTTGTAAATTCATGGTTGTCAGTGAAATAGCCCAGTAACTTCTCCATTTTATTACATTGTAAATGATGGTAGAAAAGCTGAGACTATTGTTCTGAACCACGGGAAGTAAGATTGCCTTGAGTACTAGAGGTACATCCATGCAATGCACTCATTGCAAAATAATTAGTTAATTCAATGTTACTGATTAAATTGGGACAAATACATTTTGAGGTATTTCTTAATTCCAGTTCCTAATTCTTATTTCTGCTTTTGGAATACTTTATTTGTATTATCTGAGGATCTTTCATTCAAAAATGTTGTTTTGCTTTCTGATTCTTATAATTTCTCTTTTATGCCTCTGATTTCTCTTACAATGTTCTCATGATTCATGGTTTCCATCTTAAGTCTCTATTATTCTTTGCCTCCCCAATATATTGAGCTTGTTTTATGTTTCTGCTTAGAAAGTAGTATATGATTGAGCGTGGCTTCTCATATATTTCCCAAGTCATTTAGGCAAAAATTTATTTTGGCCTTTATTTCAGTTCTATAATTCACAGCCATTGTTTCACTCAACAAGGAAGATAGAGCTCATGGAATTTATTGACCAAAAAGTAAAATTTAAAATACTAATTAAAAGGATGCCTATATTATTTTCTTTTTATCCCTTCCCCAAGAATGTTAAAGGCCAAGAATTCCAGGATAGTTATTAAGAATGTAAATTACAACATGGTCAACCCAAATTTTCAGATCTAACACAGAAACACTGGAAAGATGACTAAAGCTTGGAAAACCTCAAAGCCTATTGTGAATTATGGCTTCATAGAAAGGTATTTCTAATTTCAATCTACCATCCCTACACTGGGCAAAAGAAGACAGGTAAGAGCTAAAAAATAAATCTAGAGTTTTCCTAGCCAGTGCTCCCCCTTCCCCAGGAAACATAGACTTTTCTTATTTCAGATTAGAAATATTTTCTAACATATTTTCTGTCAACTTTTAAACTAAGTTGTAGGTTAACAACTGAGGGACTTCTGTTTGATCATGAAGTACTCAATATGTATTCTATATTCAGGTCTAGTATTTCAAGTCAGACATTAGAACTGAAAAGATCCTTGGATGTCATCTAGCCTAACTGCACAGTAAATCTGAGACAACTTATTAAAAATAAAGACATGTTTGAGGTTACGTTTCTAAAGAAATTTTATAAAGAATGTTCATTACAAACGTGAGAAAGAATTTATACACCTAGTTCTCTATTATTTGTTCCATACCTAGTTTAATTTTCCTATTACACACACACACACACACACACAAATGTCAACAGAAATTGTAAGAGTAAAGAAAAGAACCATCATCCAAGAAATCTGATCACAACTTAAATCCCCCAAACTACTATAGACTTGGATTACATATGTTCTCAGTATTCCCAGGGAGATTGTGCCCAACATTTCTCTAAAACTGATAATGGGCATAAACCCATATTTAAAAGGAAAGTAATTCTAAAGTAAATCATGATATGGGCATTAAAGGCAAACAATATTCTTTCAAAATGAGGCCAAATTTTTTTTTTTGAGGCCAAATTTTTAATTGGGAGTCCTGAATTGCCTCTCAACAAGGACTTGCAGCACCATTAGTAAGGTATCATTCTTCCAGATGACAAGAAATTGTTCTTGCTGGTGGCCTCTTACTACTTTAGTTCCAATGTTTCTGTCAGAGATTGGAATTGCTATATGAACTCCAGAAGTTATACCTAACAATATACATCTGTGATACAATAAGAGAAACACAATGATGGCTATTCATAGTAATGTTGTTTTTACTGTTTTTACTATTTCTGCTATTAACTTACTGAGTGGTTCTCTATACTTTGTAGATGCCCACGAGTCGATCACTTCTGCCTTAAATCTTTTCCTTAGAATCATTTTGAAACAAAAGATGAGAATAACAAAAATTTCTATCAATTTTGGAGACTTAGGCAACGTTGTGAAATGGGTAATTGATTCCTGCCTTTAATATTTACAAAATAGCTTTACTTTTTGTTTGTTTAGGTTTGGGGGGGTGGGGTTTCTTGTGTTACTTTTACCTATCTTCCCCCTTGTTACTTTCTCTCCCTTTAGAACAGACTTATTTAATATTCTCCCAGGAAACACCTCCATTCTCTCCATCCCTTAAATATGTTCTTTGAGAAGGATCTGGTAAACCATTTGCCTTGAAATGCAAAGGACAGGTAAGGTTTAGTGTGCCAATCTCCCTAAAGGCTGTGGTTATATTAGAATAGGAAAAGCAGAGGCACCTGGGTGGCTCAGTGGGTTAAACCTCTGCCTTTGGCTCGGATCATGATCTCAGGGTCCTGGGATCGAGCCCCAACATCGGGCTCTCTGCTCAGCGGGGAGCCTGCTTCCCCCTCTCTCTGCCTGCCTCTCTGCCTACTTGTGATCTCTCTGTTAAATAAGTAAATAAAATATTTTTAAAAAAGAATAGGAAAAGCAACACTTCCAGTTAACTATAATATAAATAACTGAAGTTCTCATTACAGAATGCTAAATATCAGACGGTAGCTCTATATTTCTTGGGAAAGATAGAGAGATGTTTCAGTACCCCAGAATACAACTGCTTATTACTAGATCAACAATATTACTAATAGATAATAGTTGCATATTAGTTTGTGAAAATGATGAGATCAACAAAAAAAATGTTTTCTGCAATCGTGAATTTGAAAAAGCAAAAACAACAAAAATAAGTTAAGGAATATTATTGTCCTCTGGAATCAAGGTTCAGTCTCACACTTATTTCTAGAATGAACAATCTCAAAAAATGTCTATAATGGGCTTCAAGATGAGGTCAAGAATGAGGCCACACACACTGTTTCCCATTTCTGGCTGTGAATTGTGCTATATATTCACATGTACCTCTTCCCACAGAGGTCTGAGGTGAAGCAGGCTATATTTTGACATGGTACTGTGGGATATAAAACAAGTATGGAAAATATGACCAAAGATATTCAGCTCAATAAATTAGTTCTCTGAATATTCCCTTAAGAAGTGAAAAATATATGTTAAATATGCTTTATGTTCCCAAAAACCTTACTTTACTGACTCTAAATAATAACTATATGTATTGTTCTTCATGAACTTTTATACAAGAATGTGTAAATAATTTCTCAGCACTAATTTATTAATCCTTGGACACCCAAAAGGGGGCTGGTGGAGAAAAGCATGAGGGTTGTGAGAAACACATGATAAATGCACTCTCGTGGGGTGTTTAAGTTTCCCAGCACTGATCTCATTTTTGCCTTGAAACAGAAAATAGCATGTGAGTCCTGCTTCAACTAAAAGTAGGAAAAAACAGCCTCTTATTGCTAGTTTTAAACAAGTCACTTTGATCCCTATGTCTGAGCTACATACATCTCTGAAATAGCAGGGTTTTATAAAATGTGTCCAAATTTCATCAGGCTTTGATGTGTTCAGATGAACTAAATTATTGCAAAGGCACTTGTCCCTGGAGGTGTCCTCAAATGGGTACCAAAACTTCATCTTAGAATGTCTATAGAAACTACACATACCCATTGTAACATAAAAACTGTAAGTGGGAAGAGACAGTTGAGTATTAAGAAATGATCAATGTACACAAATGATAACATTCCCAAACACTAGCACATTGCAGATTACATAATTTGCCAGACAGGTACAAAATGAAAATATAGCAAGAGAAAATTTTTTTTAAAAAAATCTTTTTTCTTTGGCAGTCTCCTTTATGACCTATGATGATGGTTTCTATTGGTTATACTGTTGCACTCCCTTGAGCATGTAGACACTCCTATGGAGAGTGCAGATCTTCCGAAGCACTCCACGTCCCTGTCCAGCATCTCAGTGTTCAAGGTGCAAGGGCAGACTTGACTCTTCTGACACCCAGACCCCATCTGGGGCTGAGGGTGGTAGCAGTAGCATACAGGGGCAAGGATGCCACCAGGCAATAACGGTCCTAAGGAGGCAAAGAGGCGAGGCATAAGCATGCATTGTGAGCTCTCTAAGCCCCGGGTGTAAGGTCCATTTTCTACCAGGCTTGACTTATTAAAACACAACTTCAAAGATCAAATTATTAAGAATTTCAAGACAGCCACCAGAGAGCATTAAAGCCTGTGTGCAGGGCCACCTTCTGAGCAGCTACACTAGTTGATTGCCCCTGCACTAGCAATAATCAGTTAGAAAGCTAAAAGAAAAGGAATACTACCCATAACAAAAAAAAACAACTTTGAATTAATTGTAACTAACACTAACCAAACATGTATAAGAGATATTTACAGAAACAAATGGTAAAATGCTATTGAAAGACACAAATTGGAACCTGAGTAAGTAGTGATATTCCATACTAATGGATGAGAAGATGGTGTTTAAGACATAAAATCTTCCTCCAAACCAGATTATAAATTCAAGACACTGCCAATAGGATTTCTAAATGGAATTAGGTACAATGATTTTTGAAATTCATGTGGAAGAGGAAAATCTGATACTATTGAAGTTAATTCAGATAAAGAACAAAAGGAGAGTAGGATTTTCCATATTGGATTTCAAGACATAAAGTTCTACTTATGCAGAGAAAGAGTAATAGGTTAATGAAATCAAAGCCTATATAGAAACTTGGTGTATAACAAGGTGAAATTACAATTCAGTGGAAATTATGCAATAAATAACAACAAAACAAAGTGATTTTTGTCTATGTAAGAATTAATTTAGATTCTTGTCTCATACCATACGCTAAAACAATTCTATTAAGTAGTCTTTGTCTCTCAACATATTGGGTTCAGGGTAAAAGTTGGCTGTGCTCTCAATCTTGATGCATTTTGTTTGGAGGGGGAGAAACACATGAGATAAAGGACTAGATGTAGCGAGAGTGTATTGGACCAAGATTCAAATCACTAAAACAGGAAAAATAAAAATTGTAAATTGCCATAAGAAAATATATAGAGTAAAGTTATGATATCAGTGTGTGAAATG
Organism: Martes martes; assembly: GCF_963455335.1. NCBI lineage: Eukaryota > Metazoa > Chordata > Mammalia > Carnivora > Mustelidae > Martes > Martes martes. The sequence continues at coordinate 39,660,331 of NC_137893.1, forward strand.
ATTTTTTTTTAAAAATCAAGACACAAAAGACATATTTATAAAGGAAAAATTAAGATTGGCTATGTCAAAACTTAAAACCAGAAAGTTAAGACATGACTGACTGAGGGTAGATATTTGCAATGCATCTAACTGATAAAAGATTGGAATTCCGAATATATAGTTTCTATACATAGATTTAAAATATAAAAACAATGAAAAGAAAACATGAACAAAGGATAAAAAGAGCCAATACACGGGAAAGGAAGCCCATAAGCCAATAACTATTTTTAAAAAGATACTCGGCCTCACTTCTAATCAGCAGATGCAAATTAAAACAAGGAAATGCTATTTCATACCAAAAATTCAGAAGTGAAAAAAAAAAAAAGAAACAAAGAAACAAAGAAAAAAAGAGAAAAGTATTTGGGTAGGCATGAATTCTATACCCAGAGATGTGAGAGTGTAAATTGGCCTAAGGACTTCGGACATCAACTTGATGATAATCAATCAAACAAAAATGTATAAGACCTATAACACATAAATTCTACTTCTAAGTTGTATGTCCTATTACAATTTTTGCATATGTAAACTAGGACTCAGGTACTAGATAGGGTATTTACTGCAGCTTTGATTATAAGAGCAAAAGGTAGAACTTACATATCTCATTTTACCCTTTTTTAAAAGATTTATTTGTTTGTTTGTTTGTTTGTTTGAAAGAGACAGAAAACATGAGCAGGTGCGGAGAGGGAGAGGGAGAAAAAAATCTCAGATTCCCCACCCACATGGAGCCCTACATAGGGCTTGTTCTCACAATCCTGAGATCACAACCTTAACCAAAACCCAGAATTGGAGACTGAACTAACTGCACCACCTAGGCACCCTAACTCATTTTACCCTTTTGATGAAGTTTTCTTTATTCTACTTTGTTTCTACCTCAGAAGTTACACCTTTATCCATTTGTCTTTTGAAGGGCATCTTGGCTCTGGGGTAAATATCCAGTAGTGCAGTTAGTTACTGGGTCATAGGATAGCTCTATATTTAATTTTTTAAGGTGTGGTCCATATACACAATGGAATATTATTCAGCCATTAGAAAGGATGAATACCCATGCATCAACATGGATGGGATGGGAAGAGATTATGCTGAGTGAAATAAGTCAAGAAGAGAAAGTCAATTTTCATATGGTTTCACTTATTTGTGAAACATAAGGAATAGCATGGAAGACATTAAGAGAAGGAAGGGAAAAACGAATGGGGGAGAAATTGGAGTGGGAGACGAACCATGAGAGACTGTGGACTCTGAGAAACAAATTGAGGGTTTCAGAAGGGAGGGGGTTGGGGGGATGGATGACCCTGGTAATAGGTATGGTGATTAACATAACACAGTAAAAAAAATAATTTTTTTTAAAGAAGTTATACCTTCTACTTCTACTATTTTCATAGTGGGATTCAAATTTTTAATGTGCTTATTCAAATTAGAAAAGTCATTTGTAAATTAATGTTTATATTTTCCTCCTGAACAACTCAAGGACCGTAGAACTTTTATTTCTGATCTATTGGGTCCATCTTCCATGTTACTATTGTCTGGTATTTTAGGTTTACCTTGTTTTCAACTCATCCTGCCATCCTTTTCGTTTCTCATATTTTTTTCATATTTCTAGAGTAATGGGCAATAACTGAAGCCCAAGCAGTTCTATACTATAACCTGTTTCCCATTTCTTTATTCATCATTGCTTACTGAATCTCACTTTTCCCTTCCTTACTTCTATAAGTCACTTTTGGTATATAACTTAATTTTTGGAATTTATGGTTGTTGATAAGAAGTTGGCTACCACTCTAATGGTCATTCCTTTGTTAAAAAAATGTATACTTGGTCACTTTCTCTTTTGTTTTGCTTTGCTTTAATGGTCTACTGCCTATTTATGATATATCTAAATGAATATTTGATTCTATGTATCTTCTTTAGGCCTTGATAAGCTCCATTAATTTTAGTAACAACTCATGCCTTCGTTCAAGCTGAGAAATTCCTCACCCATTATGTTTTCAATTGTTTCCTCTCCCTCATTTTCTCTAGCACTTCCTTGGGACACCTGTTTAAGAGCTCCAACTTCTCACAGTGGATGCCACAACTAAATGGAACACCAGCATATCAATACTGAGATGAGCAGAATACCATCCCTGTGTGGAACTGGTTTCCAGATTTCCTTTAACACACATTTGCCTGAGCCCTAGCTCCAGCCTTTACAGAGATACAATATGGTGTGAACTGCTTGAGCTTCAGTTATTGCCCACTGCTCTAACTTTACATTTCCCCTCTGTGTCTATCATCTATAAATAGCCTATTATATGTTCTAAGGTTAGTATAAAATCAAAATTACTCTAGTATACTTTAAAAGTAGTGCTGGAGGGGAGCCTAGGTGGCTCAGTTGGTTAAGTGTCTGACTCTTGATTTCTGCCCACATCATGATCTCATGATCGTGAGATTAAGTCCTTTATCAGTCTCTACACTAGTCATGGAACCTGCTTAAGATTCTCTCTGTCCGAGGTGGATAGGGAGAGGGTGGTGGGGTTATGGACATTGGGGAGGGGATGTGCTATGGTGAGTGCTGTGAAGTGTGTAAACCTGGAGATTCACAGACCTGTACCCCTGGGGCTAATAATACATTCTATGTTTACAAAAAAAATTAAAAATTTTAAAAATAAATAAACAAATAAGATTCTCTCTCTCCTTCTGCCTTTGCCCTTCTCCTCGCCATCTTTCTCTCTCTAAAAAAATAAATAAATAAATAAATAAAATAAATTTAAAAATGAATAAAAGTATGTGTTAGAGGAGGGGAAGAATTTGTCCTTCTACACACCTACTCTATTAGAAAGACTTATACCCAAACTTCTAAACTGCACAAATTTTAAAAACCAGATGAAAAAGCTAATTAGAATTGAGTGCTCTAAGTTATGAATGAATACCTTATATTTGCGTAGCTGAGCAGAAGCCTTAACCATCTGAACGATCCTCTGAGGAATTCTCTCTGTTTTGTTTATTGCCATATTAACAGGAGAAAAATCTAAGAATTCTGAGATCACCCCTGGGAGGGTGACTTGCTGATGAAGTATCGAAGGTATTTTCCCCCCCTCAGGATAAATATGTCCTTGGTGTTTCCAGGATCCAGATTCCAAGATCTTGTTTCTGCAGTTCATCAAGCCATCAGGCATGCCCTGGGTCTGACCTGAAAAAGGAGGAATTATAATTAGATTCACACTCCTTTGGAAGGTTGGGTGGGGCTGGGCCAGGAGTGGACCTAGCAGGTCCCTGCTACAGTGTGGATAGGAGCACAGGCAGACAGGCCAAAGGGATAGTGCAGGGTGCCCACGTGGGTAGAGATTGCAGGCGGTAGGGGAATATCAAGCTTGTTATAATTAAATTTGGGAAATTAACCTGAGTGTTATACAGTAGCTCATGTCTATTTTATTAGGGTAGTTCTTCCCATTTAAACTGAAGTCTCACTATCTGAACTCAGAAACCTGAAAGATTCAAATAAGAAGGAAGTATAGACCCACAGGGATGAAGTGACTTGCCCATGTCACAGGAGTTGAAGTGTATTAGCTTTAGCTTCTTTATATGCAGAGCATCTAAAATTTCCTGATGTATCACTGGATAAACACTACATTACTGAAGCTAAGTGCTGTCCCAGTCATTATGAAACTGAATTGTTGTGTCTTCTTTAAAGAATGAAGGGTAGGCTCTTTCACCATTTATTCACTTGTTTTTCATACCTGTTTTCTTCTTGGATGTCTGAAATATTATAATAAGGAAACATGCTGCAGGTTGAAAGCTAATTATAAAAAAAATTATACACTTACATTTATATACAAAATAGATATAATAATAGTTCCATTACCATAAAAATCATTTTTAACAATAAGTCCAGATATCTGGTGATTTTTTGGTTTCAAAGTGCAAAAATCATGTCTTAAAAGAGCCGTATATGAAAGAAGAGTAGTTGGCTATTTGGACAGCATGATCTAAGAGTCAAAAATACTCCCACTGATACTTAAGCAAGGAGATGCCATTTCTTACATAGGTACACGCCACAAGACGATGTGGAAAGGATACACCAGGCCTCTGTTAAAAAAGACAGAGGGAAGAAGTGGAGAGAAGAAGTGTATTAGTCAGGGTTTTCCAGTGAAACAGAATCAACAGGATATAGAAGTAGATAGATATAAGAAGAGATTTAATATAGGAATTGGCTCATGTGATTACAGATGCCAGGAGGTCCCATGATGTGCTGTCTTCAAGCTGGAAATCAGCAAAAGCCAGGTCCAGTCCAAAGGCCCAAAACTTGGAGGGCTGATGATGTGAGCCCCAGTCTGAAGGCTCAAAAACCAGGAAAAGATGGGAGTTCTAGCTCAAGTAAAGAACAAATTTGCCATTTCTTTGCCCTTTGGTTCTATTTGAGGCCTCAATAGATTGAATAATACCACTGACATTGAGGAGAATGAATCTTCTTTACTCTGTCTGCTGATTCAATCACTAATCTCTTCCAGAAACACCTTCACAGATTCACCCAGAAATAGTGTTTTACCACCCATTTGGGCATCCCTTGGCCCAGTCAAGTTCACACATAAAATCAACCATCAAAATCAGTGTTCAGTGAGCCCTACTATAGGGCAGGAACTGTACTCAACCGTTTTTGGCTAGCTCATTTAATTTTTCAATAATTTTCCAGTCTGAGAGATGGGGCAAGGGGCAATAGAGGGCCTGAGAAGATAATTAACATAACAAGTGCCACATAGATGGTCACAGCAAAAAAAAAAAAAAAAAAAAAAAAAAGCATAAACTTATGAATGACTAAATCCAAAGCCCCTGCTCTTTCCATCCAGTTCTGCTACTACTTAACTACTTAACAGCAGCATAACACACACACATACACACACACACACACTCTCTGTTATTTGCTCAGGAGGCAAAAAAGAGTTTTTGGGTTTTCATTTGACTTTCTCACAATATCCAATTATTGCAATTTGGATCATCAGATAAAAGGTAGTCCTATCCTGGAAGACAAAGAGAATATGACCCCAAAAGAACTAGCTGGAAAATAAATCCTTTTTAAAAAATTGTTTATTTATTTGAGAGAGAGAGAGTAAATGAGAGAGAGAGCATAAACAGGGGGAGGAGCAGAGGGAGAGGGAGAAGCTGACTCCACGCTGAGCAGGGAGCCCAGCCCAGGGCCCAATCCCAGGACCCTGGGATCATGACCTGAGCTGAAGGCAGATGCTTAACCAAGTGAGCCAAACAGGCACCCAGAAAATAAGTCCTTTTATTTTAAGATTTTATTTATTTATTTGAGAGAGAAAAAGCTCACAAGAGAGCACAAGTGGTAGAGAGGGAGAAGCAGACTCCCTACTGAGCAGGACCTTTAACCAACTGAGCCACCCAGGTGCCCCGGCACATAAGTCCTTTTAAATGGAGAGGATGGTACTAAGGGGCCCAGAGGGTAGAGACAGCTGGAACCAGGAGGACTCTAAACACAGGTTTTGCCTTTTTTCAGGTTTGGCCTCCAGTCTTTCCTGCACTTGCTACTCTATCCACTGTTCTCTCCAGCCCCTCCAGCATGCCTAAACCTATACCCCACAGCCTAAACATCCAGACGCAGAAATCGTCGAGGTTCATACTTTAAACTCTTTCTTAAAAAGTTCAAAAAAGTCTCAAAACAAATCTGAGCTTTTATTTCTTCTTATATGCATTCTTTCTGTTTGGATCATCCCAAGAAATAAAATAAAACAAAATCAATCCTATTTCATGTTTGGATTTCAGCAAACTGTGAGAATTATTTGAGCCATTTCCTTGTTCTATATAGGGAAATATGTTTTCCATGACATGGTTGGCTGGAACCACATAGGTAAAATAAAATCTTCAAACTGCTTCCCTCAGATCCAGAAATGATGAGCAATTTGACATCCTGTATCCCCCTGACTGCAAACCAGAAACCTCTCTGTCAGTAGCTATTCTTGCAATATTATACCTCTAATGTTGTGGGAAGTTGTTTGAGGCAAAAGGCAGCTGTAATAATGGGATTGTGTTTCAAAAAAGAGTTGGCTGTAAGGCCATGCTGTAAATGAAAAGCATCATAAAAGGAACATTACCACTCTTAAAAAACAGTGAGACTGCTCAAATAACTCATTGCAAGCTATTTTTATAGACCCCTAATTCCATTTTTAAAATCAAATGCAACTCTAAAAGAATAGCTCACTCCAAGTTGGGGAGAAGGCCAAACAACATCAGTTTATGGAGAATCTCAAATCTTACCTGCTAACATTCATTCACTCATTCATCACTCACTCATTCATTCATTTAACAAAGCATGTATTAAGCACCAATTATATGTAAAATATTGAATTAAATGGAAAATTACTCAAATGGGGGTAATAAAATCTGTACATGCATGACTAATAGGAAGCATAATAGGATAAATGCCCTAAGCCAGAGAGAAGCAAGGGTGTAATAGTGAGAAGTTGGTAAAAGCTGTTCTGGTTGTGGGGATTCTGGAATGCTTCATGGAGGAAGTGGCATTTAGGCTCAGCCTTGGAGGACTGGGTTAGAGAACACTTTGGCAAGAGAGACTGTGTGAGAAGGGAGAGCAACGGAGTACACTCATGGAAAGGCAAACAATTCCATTCAACTGGAAACTAAACAGAACGTGGGGGAAAATCCCAAAAGGCAGACTGGGGCAAGAACCCATTATGCTATGGTTAGTTTTGTAGCCTACTGTCCTGTGAATTTGCTGATCAGAAAGTAGACCAGGAAATTATAATTGGATGCTATGAGTCACTTGCAATTTAGGTAGACTGGAAAGAGACAAATTAGTCAAAGAATAATTAAGAAAAGAGTCTCCCTTTGCCTTCGTTGTTATGATGCTCAAACTCCTCTAGCAAAGAAAGAGGATCATTGGCATTTATTTTATATCCCTCCCTCATTTTTGGTTTCATCTCAGTTTTCTTAGCCCCCTTTTCCTTTTATTCCTAGTTCCTTACATAAAAAATATATTTCACTATATGTGTTTTTATTATAAAGCAGTGACTGAGTAAACAGAGACAGAATAGACATACAAATGAAGGAGAAAGTAGAGAACAGGAGAGTATGCCTCCAAATGAATCCATTTTACAGAAGTTATATAAGTCATGCTCTTCAAACTACACCATTCTACATATTATTCTCTGACAATCATAACTTACAAGTTCTATAATTTCTACAGCTAGAAAGGTTTCCCATATGTAATTTTATACAGCCCTTGCTCTATAAGTACAAGTGAACACTGCTTTATATAGTAACATAAAAAAAAAAAAAAGAAATGAGGTCTCTTAACATGGAGTTGTTAAGCAGGCAAGTGAAAACATTTTTTTTTTACTCAGTGTCAAAGAAACAGCCTGATCTACTTCTGCAGTGCATCTAAATTATTGCTTATATATTAATGATTGTAACAGCACTATGTTGTACCGATTCAGAGTGAAACATGTCAAGTCAGAGTAATCTGCCACGTCCAAATATTACATGACCATTGTAGTAATAGTGATGATGGATAATGAAACATGTGGCCCAGGACATCAATGACAATTTCCAAATGAGTCACTCATATGTACCTAAGTGAGAATTTTATTTATATAAAGGCATAAATCTACATATTAAGTATATAATCCATTAATGTATATGCCTAGTGTTATCTTTTTTTACTGAAATACAATTGGCATCCAATATTATATTAGTTTCAGGTGTATAACATAATGATACAGCATTTGTATCCATTGCAAAATGATCACTACAATCAGTCTAGTTACCATCTATCAACACACAAAGTTACAAATTATTTTTTTCTTGTAATGGGAACTTTCAAGATTTACTTTCTTAGCATCTTTCAAATGTGCAGTACAATATTATTGACTATAGTCACCATGATGCACATTACACCATAATGACTTACTTACTTTATAACTGGAAGCTTGTACTTCTTGATCTCCTTCACCTGTTTTACCCATTCCCCAACCCCCCTCCCCTCTGGCAACCAACAATCTGTCCTCTGGATCTGTAAGTTTTGTTTTGTTTGTTCATTTGTTTTGTTTCATATAGTATATGTCTTTATCTGGCTTATTTCACTTAGCATAATACCCTCTAGGTCTATCTATATTGTCACTAATGGCAAGATTTCATTCCTTTTATAGTTGAGTAATATTCCATTCTCTGTGTGTATACATATAGCACATCTTCTCTATTCATTCATTCAGTGTCCATCAGTGGACACTCAGGTTGTTTTCATATCTCAGCTATTACAAATAATGGTGCAATGAATACAGGGGTGCAAGTATCTTTTCAAATTAGTGTTTTCATTTTCTTCAGATAAATACCAGAAATGGAATTATAGATTGTATTCTTTTTTTTTTTTCCAGGAACCACCATACTGTTTACTATAAGTGGCAGCACCAATTTACATTCCCAACAATATATGAGGATTCCCTTTTCTCAACATTCTCATCAACACATGTTATTTCTTGTCCTTGTAAAAATAGACATTCTACCAGGTGTGAGGTGATATTTCATTGTGGTGTTGATTTGCATTTCCCTGGTGGTTAGTGGCATTGGTTATTTTCTCTTGTGTATGTCTTCCTTGGAAAAAAAATGTCTATTCAGGTCCTCTTCTCAGTTTTTAATCAGATTTTTAATTATTGTTATTAAAAGTTGTATAAAAGTTGTATAAATTATTTATTAATTTATTAATTATTAGTTATTAATTATTATTACTATTTTGGATATTAACCCCCTACATCAAGCTAAAAAGCTTTGAAAAGTGAGAAAATCCATCAACAAAAGGAAAAGACAAACTACTAAATGGGAAAAAAATATATGCAAAACTGTTTAGTTTGATGTAGAACCATTTGTTTATTTTAGCTTTTATTGCCCTTGTCTTTGGAATCAGATCCAAATCCAGAGCCATGCCAAGACCCATGTCAAGGAGCTTACTGCTTATACTTTCCTCTAGGTGTTTTATTTTCTCAGATATCATAGTCAAGTCTCTAATCCATTTTGAGTTAAACTTTGTATATGCATAAGATAGTAATCCAGTTTCATTCTTTCATGTGTGGCTGTGTAGTTTTCCCCAGACAATTTATAGAAGACTGTCCTTTCCCCACTATATATTCTTGCCTCCTTTGTTGTATATTAATTGACCATATAAGCATAGATTTATTTCTGGGTTCCCTGTTCTGTTCCATTGACCTATGTGTCGGTTTTATGCCAATACAATACTGTTTTGATTACCAAAACAGTTTTGGTAATCAAAACTGTTTTGTAATATAGTTTTAAGTCAGAGAGGGTGACACCTCCAGCTTTGTTCTTCTTTCTCAAGATTGCTTTAGCTAATCAGGATTTTTTGTGGTTCCACACAAATGTTGGGATTTTTTGTTATATTTCTGTGAAAATTGTCATTTCAATTTTGATAGGGGTCATATTGAATCTGTAGATTGCTTGGGTTTTATGGACATTTTAACAATATTAATTCTTCCAATCCATGAGCACAGAATATCTTCCGATTTATTTGTGTCTTCTTCAGTTTCTTTCATCGGTGTCTTATAGTTTTCTGTGTATAGGTCTTTCACCTCTATGGTTAAATTTACTCCTCGGTATTTTATTATTTTTTGATACAGTTGTAAATGGAATTGGTTTCTTAATTTCTCTTTCTTAAAGTTTGATATTAGCATATAAAAATTCAACTGATTTTTGTATATTGATATTGTACCCTGAAACTTTAACAAATTTGTTTTTTAGTTCTAATAGCTTTTTTGGTGCAATCTTTAAGGTTTTCTATACATAAAATCATACCTCCCACAAATAATAAGAATTTTAATTCTTCCTTTCCAACTTGGATGCTTTTTATTTCTTTTTCCTGCCTAATTGCTCTCACTAGGACTTCCAATACAATGTTGAATAAAAGTGGCAAGAGTGGGCATCCTTATCTTGTTCCTGATCTTAAAGGAGTATAATGCCACCAAGTATGTTAGCTTTAGGCTTGTTAGCTTTGGCCTTTATTATATTGAGGTATGTTCCACCCATACCCACTTTGTTGAGAATTTTTATCATCAATTGATATTGAATCCTGTCAAATGCTTTTTCTTCACCTGTTAAAATAGTCAAATGATTTTATTTTATCCTTTATTTTGTCAATGTCCCCAGTATTTTCTACTGACCCAGCATTGCTCTAGTTGTAAACCAGCAAATGTTAAGGACCTTATCTATGTAATTATATGTATATGAGGCAAGTTAAAAGTAAAATATCCAACCAATGGCCAAATGACTTGCTTAGATCTAGTTAAAACATTGTTGTATCCACCTGAAACACTAGGAATGAACATGAAACCAAGAAGAATCAGAGCTGAAATTCCTCTAGTCCTATAAATATTTACTCTGTGCATTGGGAAGAGATACTGAATTACACATTTGTTGGTTGTTTAACTTATTATACAATATCTTAACAGCTATTAAAATACACAGTTAAGTGTGAAATACATGTCTGTATGCTGGGTGTTAGAGGGGGGAATCTTGGGAGAAGTGGAGTGTGACTTCTATGCCAGCATGCCTAGATAGCCAAAGCAAATCCTTACTCTTAATATAAATACATTTCCTTGAGAGATTTTCTGGCATTTAGTTTGACCCATACATACCCTCCAGACAATACCTCTTTCCCCAAAAAAGTAAGAGAAAATATTAATAAAGGCAGGAAGCTTTCAAATTTCTACATGCATTAACATACCAGAGCATAATAGTTTTGAAACCATTTCTGCTTAATGAACACCCACATTTGCATTTCAAGAACACCTTAGGGTACAATAAAGTCAATACAGCATAGATAATTCTGAATCCAACACTTTTCTCTCTCTAAAAGGTCTTTTAACTATAAAAACCAATTTTAATAAAAGACATCTGTACTCAAGATCCTCCATTATACAATATACTTCATCATAACATAAAAGTTTTGGCCTGAAGACAAACTTTAAGGAATTCACAGTAGATTAATATCATTATTAGTCATGACTGTGTACAGAAAATTGTGTTCTTGCTGCTCTTCCAACATGAGATTAAAACAGGAAACTGAATTAAATCTGTAGGATAATTCTTCAGCTTTCCATCTAACTTGGTAACTCCATGAAGGATGGGGTTGAAAATTAAGGCTTTCTTATAATCCATTAAAGATACTGCCAAAGGTATTGAAGAGAAAACCCATATTTAGTTGGAATTAACAAGACTAAGTCAAAACACTCTAAACCAAACTCCAGAAATGTCTCTGGTTATAGCAGGAGATAGGAAAAACTAGGGTCAACCATCCCCACATACCCAAAACCATGATTGTCACTACATCCAAAATGATGAAGCTCACAAAGAGCAGAAATTCATAAAACACAGAAACTCATAAAATATATACTTATATCAGATATTTAATTTTCATATATAATTTACAATGTATATTATAAATTTAATTTAATTCATAGTCAGAGTTATTCTATATTTTAAAAATACCACTTATTTGGGGAAGCCTTCTTTGACTACCTTATTGAAAAGTAGCTATGTCCTTAGTCTTAATTCTTTGTTTTGTTTAAATTCAATTACCCAATATGTGTCATTAGTCTCAGATGTAGTGTTCAACAATTCATCAGTTGCATATAACACCCAGTGCTCATGGCATCACATGCCCTCTTAATGCCCATCACCCAATTACCCCATCCCCTCACCCACCTCCCCTCCAGAAACCCTCAGTTTGTTTCCTATTGTTAAGTCTCTCGTGGTTTTTCTCCCCCTTTGATGACTTCCCATTCAGTTTTCCTTCCCTTCCCCTATGATCCTCTGTGCTGTTTCCTATATTCCACTTATGAGTGAAACCACATGATAATTGTCTTTCTTTGACTGACATATTTTACTCAACATAATTCCCTCAAGTTCCATCTAGGTCAATGCAAATAGTAAATATTCATCTTTTCTGATGGCTGAGTAATATTCCATTGTATAAATACCATATCTTCTATATCCATCCATCTGTCAATGGACATATCAGCTCTTTCCACACATTCAATGCTATCCCTATCAGAATATCACTGACATTTTTCACAGAGCTGGGAAAAAAAAAATCCTAAAATTTGTACCAGAACCAGAAAAGACCCTGAATAGCCTGAGAAATGTTGAAAAACAAAATCAACGCTGGTAGTATCACAATGCTAAACTTCAAACTATATTACAAAGCTGTGATCATCAGGACAGTATGGTACTGGCACAAAAACAGACATATAGATCAGTGGAACAGAACAGAAAACCAGGATATGGACCCTCAACTCTATGGTCAACTAATCTTTAACAAAGCAGAAAAGAATATCCAATGGAAAAAGGACAGTCTCTTCAGTAAATGGTACTAGGAAAATTGGACATAAGAATGATATGCAAAAAAATAAAACTGGACCATTTTCTTACACCACACACAAAGATAAGCCTCAGTCTTAATTCTTGCCACCTCTTTTACTTTTCCTCATAGCACTTACTTCCCATGGACATTTTTCCTATTTCGTAAGTTTACTGTGTGTCTTCCAACTATTGTGTCCTTGTTAAGTTCCTGAATGGTCCCATCCACAGTGCCTTACATAATAGGTACTTACTAATTATTTGTTTAGTGAGTGAATAAATAAATGAAATAGAACAAATTTGATCAATAGGAGTCTCTCTCTCTCCTTGACCCTCCCCCTCACTGTGAACTTCTCAACAGTGAGCTCCTCATGAGCAGGTAGTGGGGTACCTGGCTCCTAATGAGTACTCAGGATCTCAGTAACTATTTGGGGAGGAGGGTGCTGTATTAATTTCCTATTACTGCTGTAATAAATTACCTTAGAGTCAGTAGTTGAAAATAACACAAGTTTATTATTTTATAGTCTGAAAGACCAGAATTCTGACACGGGCTAAAATCAAGGTACTGGTACAGCTGCATTCTTTTCTGTGGACTCTGAATAGATCTGGCTCCTTGCCTTTTCCAACTTTTAGAAGCTATCTCTATCCCTTGCCTGGTGGACCTCTTCTTCTGTTTCAGAGCCAACAATAGTAGATAGAGTCCCTCTCACTAGTGAATCACTCTGACCCTGCTTCTGTCATCTCTTTCTCTCTCTTCAGCCTCCACTTTCCACTTTAAAGGACACCGGTGATTAATGTAGGCCTGCCTGGGTAATCCAGTATCATCTCCCCATCTCAAAGTCACCTGATTAGTAACCTAAGTTCCAACTGCAACCTTAATTCTCCCTTGCCATGTAACATATATTCACAGGTTCTGGGAATTAGATGTAGACATGTTTAGGGGCTACTATTCTCTTGGTCTGATGGGTTGTTGAGTCAGTGAGTGAATATTCTCACAAGCTGGTGAAAAGACTGTTCTAAACAGTACAGTGGCTTGTAAAGCTAGCAAGTTTTCCTAAAATAGTCAAAGATGCTTTTACTTGAAGGGAAGGGACATGGGAAATGCCTGAATCCATTTTTGATCAGAAGAGTGAGATAATGAAAGTTAAGTTTATGGAAAACTAATCAGGAAAGAGAGTGCCAAGTGCTTCCAAGAAGAGACTGGAGGCAGCAAGACCACAGAGAAAACAGATGTAAAGAGATTTGGATATTAGGGATAAGGGTCTGAATTAGAAAGGAAGGTATAAATGTGAGAAACCCTTCAGAAAATGACTTAATGTTGGGGCATCTGGGTGGCTCAGGTGGTTCAACATCTGCCTTCAGCTCAAGTCATGATCCCAAGAGCCTGAGATCATGCCCTGCATCAGGTTCCATGTTCAGCTGGGAGCCTGCTTCTTCCTAACTCTTTCCGTTCCCTCCCCTTCTGCTCTCGGCTTTCTACCTCTCTGTCAAATAAATAAATAAAATCTTAAAAAAAAAAAAGAAAGAAAGAAAATGACTCAATGTTGATGAGCAACAAACAGGAGACATGATGTCAAATATGTCTATGAGATGATGATCCTAAGAGATTAATGAAGAAACCAAGAAGTAGAAAGTGGAGACAGTGTTCAGCTATGAAAGACATGAGCTTGAGGTAACAAGATTTCTAGGTGGAAACATTCAGTTTCTATCCAGTCAGAGCTTAGATAAGAACACAGGGCAAGAAACCATCACCTTATTGTTTGATATGAATGACATCTCCCAAAAGGTAATGTGATAATAAAGGAGCTTCCTGAACTAGCTGCAGCCAAGAACTCCAAGGTTTTTTTACCCAGAATGAATCTCACCTGTATTCAAAGTTCTTCAGTCTATAGTCTATCACCTTGTTCCCTTCTGTAGCTCAGAATGGCTCTCACAGACACCTGACGCTGATTTTTAATGAGCAGTCAACTGTGCTCTGATTTCTGGTGCTCAGCCATGTCTTGGTATTTCCCTGGATTCCAGCCAAGCTCAGCTGAGAGTATGGGTTACTAATTTCTGTTCCTGATATCTGACAGCTGTCACAGATGTTCCTCAGTCCATGTTAAAACTCCTGGTGTTTGAATCCTTGCTGTTTCTCACATCTGTTGAATGCCCTCTCCTTGACTTCTCTCTAAACTTCCTGGACCTTCTTCCCATTCCTATTTTTGGTATTTCATTACTTGGTAGTCTAGATTGTCCCACTATTTACCTGTACCTTGATTCTGTCAACCTCTATCTACTATGAAATGGAGTTGGATAACCCAGATCTCCACAATGTATGTAATAAACCTCGCAGTTGGTGTGTAGAAGTACACTGATGTGCCCAACTGGGTTTCAGGCATGCCAAGAAATTCTTGTCCTTGGCCCACTCTCCAGTAACCTTCAGACTTCAAGTGGTCTCATCTGAAAACTCCCATGTGTTACACAATTACTATCATCTACAAGTGTTACAATTAGAAAGTACACATCTATATATATAGTAAATATTATGAAGGAGATGAAGAGGAAAAAGACCAGTCAGAAAGGAAATAAAGAACCAGATAGAGCATCAGGGAAGCCAAAGAGAAGGACATTTCAAGAAAGAGGGGAAGCAGCAGTGTCAACTGTAGCAGAGCAGCAAAGAAGAATGAGAACTGAGAAAAGGCCACTGGGTCTATAATTGTATAAGTTCATTTTTCATGTCAAGCAAACAGTAGATTCAAAAAGGAAGTGTAGGGCTAGAGGGAGCTAGAAAAAAGGTCAACTTGATGACTGAAGAAACAAAAAAATGTTAAAAGGTATCAGGAATGCTTTACTAGTAAGGTCTAAAAATATACCAGAAAATTTAAGACTATCTTCAACTAGCAATAACATAACTGACAGAAATCATTTACATAACTGAGGCAGCTTATTAAGCCAACCGTAACTGTCAACATTTGCTTAAGTATCTCAAAACAAAAACGAATAAGAGGCAAGAGCTTAAGATAAATGAACATTAATCCAATTCACAATCAAATGGAAATGCCAGAAGCCCAAAGAATATTTATGTGTAGAATTTTGTTTCAAGACTCTAAATTTAACAAGCTGAAATTAAGTATCACAGCATTCAACAGTTTGAAGTGAAGAATTTCCTTTTAAGGGGATATTTTAATTTCATTCAAAAAAAAAAAAGAAAATAGTAACAAAGCATCTTTAACTCACTTAGTCTTCAGAGAAGCAAGTATTTCTTGTGCTATTAAGATAAGCTGTGTAATGGGATAGAAGGGAAATGGAATTGTCCCTGCATACCCTACTTCCCATCCCTATCCAGGCCTTCCAACACAGACTGTTTCTTGCCTACAGATGGAGGCTTGCCATTGCAACTTGTGCAAGCAGCCAGGTAAGCACAAATGAGAACTAGTGTCTTTGAAAGAACAGCTAGCTCATATTTCCAACATCCACCTCAGTACAAGGAGCATTTCATAATCCTCAACACCCAGGTGGCTGTCACTAATGGGAGGCAGAATGATAAAGCAGTGTTGAGTGAAGCCTTTTGCATTCAGGCAGAACTGAGTTCAAATACTGGCTCCACTACTTATAGGTAACCTTGGGCAATTTATTTCCAGACCTAGACTTACCACTTTCAGTATTTACCTTAGCTGTTATGAGGATTATTGTATGTAAATGGTTTGTCACACAATTATGTGAACTACTGCCCATCACTCTCCTTCACCCTAATCTATTCTCAGCAACCCCAAAACCTTTCAGCCTGCCTCAGCCAGTCTCCTCCTGCCCTTCCTCAGTCCCACCCCAAGTGGTATAGGGCTCTCCAAGCAGCTTCCCATACCTGAGCCCTAGTTCACATTTCAGCCTGAAGCTCTATGGATATCTGGCTGCCTGGGAAAACTAATCAATGAAGACAAAACATCAAGAGAAGGAGAAGAGTTGAATGCCCTACGTAGTAATATCCACTCAACCAGAATTGCTGGGATGGACCCAATACCACCTAATGATGAGCAGAACAGTTTTCAGCTACCTGAATAATGGCCAGAAAATTGGTCAATGCAGTATTTTGTTTAGAGAGCTACTCTGGCTAACTTATACCTCCAAAGGCACTGTGGTAAGCAACTGTACAAACGTACTGAAACTTCAAAGTCTGCAATAAATTTGAGGGGGGAAAATATCCTGATACACATAGCATCCTTCTCATTCAGCTTTGTTTGCCTCACCTTAATTCAAACTCTCAAAGAATTGATCTAAGACTTGATTATCTAGAATCAAAACAATAACATGAAAGAATGTTAATTGATTTCTTATCATCTTCTTTCATATTAAATTCATTACTGAAAGTCTCACAACTGAAACTGTGAGATATGACAAGTCAAAAAGTTTGAGGAAATTGTGATTGGGTCAATTCCAATATGGGATAGAGCAAGCCACATTGTTAGGCACGGTCAAGCAATGAAACTAGACTCTCTGTAAAGGTTAAGTTCTTCCTTGTTTTAAGGAAATTTGACAACATATTCTAAAAACAGCTAAAATAAATAATATGTAACTCAAATTATAAAAATTGATGGAAGAGAATGTACTTTGAGTCCTATTCCCAAAAGCCCAAACCCTTTTGAACCATTTCAGTAATATAATTAAGACCTCTATTAGCAATAAATGAACACATTCTTGAGTCTGATTAACACTGTTTAGGACATTATCATGATTGATAGCTGTTTGATAACACAAAGGTCTTTCCCAGAGAGAACATGTTATTCTAGAATAGACTTTTGAATGTTCTAGCTAAGGTTGTGAGTCCAGGTTAAAAAGATTTATAACTTTGCACATCTTACAAATAAAAATAAAATAGAATTACAGAAAAGCAAAAAGTCAAAGTTAGGAGGGAGGCTAGATTTGAACCCCCACTTTTTATAGAGAATAAGACTGAGACCTCAAACTTGCCCAAGTTACATACTCAGGTTTTGGTGAAATCACAACTAGCAAATGATCTACTGGCATCTGTTCCAGGCTGTGGATGTGTCACATTGCTATCACATGGCTCAAGCCAGCATCTGATGGTCCAGGGCTCTGCTGAGTCTGTTGGCTCAGCCAGTATGGTCTGTGTAGTGCTGTGGTCATAACTCATTAGTCTATTCAAAATCTGGCCTGTCTTGTCCATCTGTCATCTTAGTCACCATGACTTTCACACAACTACATCAACCAATCTATGGCAGAAACACAATGGCAAAGTTCTAATTGATTAAAATTTTTCCAAGTGTTATATGTACTTTATTTAAAAATCAAATTGTACAGCATGTTATGAAGGAAAGAAAGTTTTCTGCTCCACTCTCCACTCTGAGTTCTACCTCCACTCTGAGTTCTACCACCACTCTGACTTCTACTACCCTTTGGAGTCCCAATTTAGTCATTGGTGATCATAAATATGTTAAACATCTCTTTCATGATTTCTTAATTACAGACATTAACTTTTGACTCAATGATATTAAAACTGAGGAGAACAGATCAATTATACTTTCTGCTCTTTCCTTCCCCTGTTAGGCTTTATTAGTTATATTATTAGTCCTTCCTCTGCTTAACTTTGTAACTTAAAATAATATAGCTATATGTATTGTTCTGTCAAATTTAAGTTATATATCTTGACCTCCCACTATGTTAGATGAAGAAATTAGAATCCTCCTCTCCCCTTCATGTCTTCCCACCATTCATCCCCACTTCCTGACTTCTGTCAGCTCGACCATTACTTTCATACTGTCAGGGTTCATAACAGTCACATTTTGTTCTATAACTATAATGTTTAATATTTTGTCTGTAGGTTGATCCTAAAAAGTAAAATCCAATAAAAATAACACTTACAATATTTCAATGATGCCTATTTTATACTTCAGAATCCAGTCATGTTACTGGACCTGAAGAAAAGGAAATAAAATTTATACATCACTAAATCTCAAGGGAGAGTGATGCAAATATAAGCTTTTAAGAGCACCAAGCTCCTCCATTCCATGAAGAGTACTAGCATTACAGCACACTAAAGAAACACTTCCTTTTTTTAAAATATTTTACTTATTTATTTGAGAGAGAGAGAGAACAAGTGGAGGAGAGGGGTGAGGGAGAGGGACGAGCAGACTCCACGCTGAGCCTGAAGCCCAAAGCAGGGCTCGATCCCAGGATCCTGAGATCATGACCTGAGCCAAAGTCAGATGCTTAACCAAAGGAGCCACCCAGGTTCCCCAAGAAACACTTCTTTTTAATCATCTTCTGCTTATGACCAAAAAAAAAAAAAAAAAAAAAAAGCCTTTTTACTACCTCATTATGTTTGCATGTCTGGCAAACCTGTTAACTTCAGCTAACTACAGCCAAACCTAGCTGCAGATATTTAAAGCACTATCTTAGATTTTGCATCTACAATTAATATTTATAACAAAAGGTTTCTCTAACAAAAATAGGTAGCTCTATATTACATAAAGAGCTTGTAGCTACAGGTCCAAATTCTGTTTTTGCTAATAAATTGCTATGAAAACGTATGCAATTTATTCTCTGAGCCTCAGTTTCCTCATCTAAAAAAATGAGGGTAATAGCACCTATCACACAGGCAGATTGTGAGGATTAAGAATGAGACTACGTGTGAAAAAGTATTGGAAATTATAAACTGCTATGCAAATACAGGGTATTGTTTTTTTAATAAGGAGCACAGGGTGGTGCTTCCTATGAAATTGAAATGCAATGCAGATGTCTAACATCAAATTAAGGCCATTTGGAGATAAAAGAATCAAAATAGTACGTGCACAAATTGGTGTTATATCCCAGGAAGGAATTCAAAACTGCTCAACCAGACATTAAGAAACCTGCTGCTTTAGATAACTTCTTCAATACATCAATAATTTTATGGAAGACACAGACTCAGCAAGGAGCCTCGTTCCTCCCTGCCAATCATCAAGGACAGTAGCTGTGAGAACTACCAAATGGAGCATTTCATTGGTCAAGTGAGGATAAAATAAAAATGAGTTTTAAGTTTTTGTGTCATGGACCTACCCTTGAGTCCAAGCCAATAATAAGGAATTAACTTAGATATAATTTCAAGTCTCTTCAAAGAGAATTTTAAAATGTCCAGGAACCTGGACTGGTTTAAACACTCTTTAGCGCGGCTCTTTGGACAGTCTTGCCAAATGTTAATAACTACTCCTTTTATCAGGTTCAGTATATACAACACACAATCCTCTAGTGTTATTAGAGTATCACTCAAATTCAAAGGACTATGGAGCCCAAAGAGTCAAATCAAATTACCCTAGGGATGTAAAAGGGAATCTAGGTCTAGTGCAGAAATTATCCATGGCACAGGTTACTTCATCATATTCTACTAAGAACTCCAAGTACCAAGCAGGGAGAATACCCAAGAATATTATTTCCCCAAGCTCAGGGGGAAAAGTTTTCACCTAAGTGCTTCACTTCAGTGTTCAAAGTTGCTCCTTCCATGTTTGCCTTCTCTTAAGATTAATACCAACAACCCTGGGGATAGAAATCATTACACTGTTTTGGGGATCTGCTGAGACCAAAATATGCCTGAGAAACATGTGCATACCAACAAGCCAGTTGCAATCCAGTGCAGGATGATGGGACTCATTAGAGCTGCGGACCTGCTGAACTCCGGTCATCTCCACTCATATTAAGAGGCTGTTTCTTTTACCCTTTATGGCAACTGGATTTTTCCTCAGCTGTTGATGAGAAGAATCTCTCTCTTTATTGAGTAGATATTTCCCTCAAGTGTTGCTCTCCTTAATGGCAATTTTACCCTATTATGTGTATTTCCCAGGGAGCCAAAGAATGTTAATGAATGTCAAGCCCACATTTCTCTCAGTGGCTGGATTTCCAAATGTGGTTAGAGCAGTGGACTGCTGCAAGCGCACATGCTAATCAGGCTCCATCTGCACAGGAGGCTGCTTGCAGAAACAGACAATTATTTTGCTCCATGCAGGGATGCTTAGGGAGGGGGAGCAGCTGCAGAGAAGTAAATTCCCAGGGCTTATGATGATTAGGGGCCCCCCAAAGTACACTTAAGTCTTTGAAATAAACACCAAAAAAAAAAAAAGTTCCCAAAAAGCATGAAAAGAAAATCTTACTCTTCGGGTCCCCGCACCATTTATTTCAAAGTGTTTTCCATCAGAGGAAATATTTCTCTCCAACTGATTCAGGGACAAGGGCCCAAGCATGGGGAGCTATCCCACCGTGTACTCAGTAGTAGGTGGGTAGGTTTCCCTTTCAACTTAATGAAGAAGTTCTGGAACAGGAGGCCACAGACAATGCTATGCCATTGACACTTGAGAGCAGAGAATATTAAACATCTCTCCTATTGAGTGATCGTTTCTCTACTGTGGTGTGCGCAAGAGGAGAAGTCATAAATGAATTACTGATCATCATAAGAATGTTGAATTTACAAACTACTAGACATTCTCTGGTGGCCTCAGTTCCACAAATGGACAAATTTATGGCTCTTCAGGCACTGAGAAACTCGATCCCGAGTAATCATTTGACATCATTATTTTGAAGTTGAGAAGATATTACATGACTGTACTTCTCATGTTTCACTCCAAGCCTCTAAATATGTTTTTGGGAGTAGGGCACATGCATGAGAACAAAAGCAAGGATCATGAAGGCAACTTAATAACTGAAATGGTTGGATTACGTAAAAAGCTGCCCATTTTACCACATCAATAGACATTTGACCAATACAATAGAGCCATTGTCACATCATTCCTGAGCCCCCAGAAATTCTTAATATATTACTTTAGATGTCTGAAGAGGAGCAACACCAGATCAAGTAACAGAGCTTTAGCTTCAATTTGGACACTTTTCAAAGCCTGGTGTTGGCCACATATAGGAGAACCCTTGGAAGGCCCAGGTCTTGGGCCATCCTTGGTCCATGGGGTATCTCCTGAAAACGCCAGGAGAGAGCTAGGGCAGAACAGAGGCTGCTCTGGGTGCTGGAGCTTCCCAGGTACCCGAGGCACTCCTAGAACAAGCCAAATCCCCAAAAGGCATGACCCAGGCTCTCATTGCTGCTCCAGAAAGGAGTAGCATCCCCAGGCTGCTGCACTCTGAATTGCATCTCTGGAGGGGCCCAGAGCCAGAATAATGACTCCCTAGTTAAGGCGGAAAGGAAAAGTACAGAGGAGTCTCCTAAAACAGATGGTTACTTGGCACCACCAAACAGAGATTTGTTTCTGAAATCCACTCAGTGTCAGTGAAGGCTTACTGGCCAAGGAGCCTGCCAAGCCTTCTCCTGAATGACCATTTAGTAAACTGACAAAATTGGCAGTGTTAGATTATACCTCCCCTGGAAGAACAGGCTTCATAGCTGCTGACACAGAAAAGCAGATGAAAGGAAAAAAAAAAAAAAAAAAATCTACCCACCAACCAGGGAAGAAAAGCAGAGACCGAAAAAATGGCAAATGCCTGTAACCTACCACTTGCCTCACGTGACTTGAACAGAAATAAAAAGAAAGAGAGGTCTAAATTTGTCCTCTCCACAAAAAAATGACACACGGGGAAAGGAACTCAATTAATGTTGTTAAAACATCCAAATTATCCAAGCAATCTACAGATTCAATGTGACCTCTCTCAAAATTACAGTGACATTTTTCCACAGAACTAAAACAAAGAATTTTTATGGAAGTACAAAAGACCCCAAGTAGCAAAAGCAATCTTGAGAAAGAAGAACAAAGGTAAAGGCATCATGCTCCCTGATTTCAAACTATACTACAAATCTATAGTAGTCAAAACAGTATGGTTTGGGCATAAAAACAGGCACATAGGTCAGTGAAACAGAAGAGAGCACACAAAAATAAATCTATGCTTATATGGGCAATTAATATACAACAAAGGAGGCAAGAATATACAATGGGAAAAGGGCAGTCTTTTCATAAATATTGTGGGGAAAACTAGACAGCCACATGTAAAAGAATGAAACTAGACTCCTACCCTACACCGTACAGAAAATTTAACTCAAAATGGCTTTAAGACTTGGATATAAAATCTGAATAAAGCTCCTAGAGGAAAACATAGGCAGTAGGCTCCTTGACATGGGTCTTGACAATGATTTTTTGGATCTGACTCCAAAGGCAAGAGCAACAAAAACTAAAACAAATGGACCACATCAAACTAAAAAGCTTTCCAATGTGAGAAAATCCATTAACAGAAGGAAAAAGCAAGGTACTAAATGGAAGAAGATATTCAAAAACCATATATCCAACAAGGGGTTAATAATATCTGAAGTATATAAAGAACTCATGCAACTCAATAACGACAACAACAAAATCTGATTAAAAACTGGGCAGAGGACCTGGCTAGACATTTTTCCAAAGAAGATATACAAGTGGCCAACAGGCACATGAAAAGATGCTCACCACTAATCATCAGGAAAATACAAATCAAAATCACAGTGAGATAGCACTTCACACCTGGCAAAATGGCTATTATCAAAAGGAAAAGAAATAACAAGTGTTGGTGAGGATGTGAAGAACAGGGAATCCTTGTGTACTGTTACAACATAAATGCAATATAATAAAATGAAATGTAAACTGATGCAGCCACTATAGTAAATAGCATGGAGGTTCCTGAAAAAAAAATAAAAAATAGAATATGATCCAACAATTCCATTCCTAAGTATTTGTCTGAAGAAAAATGAAACACTAATTTGAAAAGATATATGCACCCCTCTTTACTGCAGCATTATTTGCAGTAGCCAAAATATGGAAAAAAGTGATCATCAATGGGTAAATGGATAAAGAAGATGTGGTATATATGTGTATGTGAGTGTGTATATATATAATGGGATATTATCCATCCATAAAATGGAATACTATTTGTCCATAAAAAGGAAAGAGAATCTTGCCATTAACAACATAGATAGACCTTGAAGGTATTATGCTACGTGAAATAAGCTAGACAGAGAAAGACAAATGCCATACCATATTCCTTATATGTGGAATCTAAAAAACAAAACAATTGAACAAACAAAACAAAACTCATAGACACAGAGAACAGACTGTTGGTTGCCAGAGAGGAAGGAGGTTGTGGGGTGAGCAGAATGGGTGAAGGGGGTCAAAAGTTACAAACTTCTAGTTATAAAAGTCATGGGAATATAACGTATATCATGGAGACTATAGTCAATAATAATGTATTGCAATAGTTGAAAGTGCTGAGAGTAAATATTGTAA
Source organism: Martes martes (assembly GCF_963455335.1). Classification (NCBI taxonomy): domain Eukaryota; kingdom Metazoa; phylum Chordata; class Mammalia; order Carnivora; family Mustelidae; genus Martes; species Martes martes. The sequence continues at coordinate 39,683,949 of NC_137893.1, forward strand.
GTTCTCATCAAAAAAAAAAAAAATTGTAATTGCTGATAGTGACAAACAGGAACTAGATTTACTGTGGTGACCATTCCAAAATGTATACAAATAGCGAATCATTATGTTGTATACCTGGAATGAACATAATGTTATGTGTCAATTATACCTCAATTTTTTAAAAAGGCAAGTCCAGGTAAGGAAAAAGGAGCTCTAACATTGTTTGCATACCATTATTTAGCTGAATATATACTCAAAATAAATAAAGCACATTTGGGCTCAGAAACAAAAAAATATATATCATTTCCTAGGAAATGCAACAAACTCAGAGAGGAACCTAAAAAGCAAGGGCCTGTGTTTTATTTTGCATTAATATATGACATTTTCTATTTCATAAAAGTTAAGAGCTATGGTGCTCTTTTATTGTTTAGGTTTTGTGTATGTGTGTTCATGTGTGTGTGTGTGTGTGTGTGTGTGTGTGTGTGTTTTACCTTTTTTCTTCATATGCATTATGATTAGATGTAATGATTGTGAGTAAAGTTAATTCTTAGAAAGGAACAGTCTTACCTTATACATATTAATAAGTGCTTTCTTTGAGAAGCAGTGATAGCCCTTGATACACTTTGACGAAAATGAAAGGGGAAAAAAAATCGGCACCACTATTAAGAACACCCCTGAGGTGATAGAGAGCCACATCTTTGATACATCAGCTCTTGGTCTCAATGCACACACTTATTAACTCACCTGTGCACCAAGAATTAGAATGAGCTCCTTCTTTAGACACATATTCTTAACAGCAGTCCCAACAGACATCCTGGAACCAAAAGCAGGGCTTCCATGTGGGCTGTGGTGTAATTTTCTCACAGTCTCACAGTACAGTTTGTACCGACAGCATCTCTCAGCAGATTAGAGACAGGCAGCATGGAAGTGATCATTAAAAAGCCGGGCAAGGCCAAAAGGGTGGAAAAAATATCTCCGCTCCAAGCAAAATGCTGTGCATTACTAAGAGAAGGGCATGAGGTTGTGCCTTCCAAATTATTGCCTCAAAGATACCAAACTATCTGAAATAGATACACAGGGATAAATGAGTGCTGACTCCAGATATCCACATTTATATGACTACTGTGTCTCTTCCTGAGAGAGACTTGGAGTGCTTTGCAAACACTGTCTCATTAATCCCCTCCAACTCCCTCAGAGGAAGTTGGGTGATGGCAAGTATTATCAGGCCAATGTAGTGAGAGAAGCAGGAGCACAAAGAAATCCAACCATGTGCTAAAAAGGTCTCAAGAATGGAATGCCTCTATGCTCAGGGCAAAAGCATCCACTGCAGCAGAATCGTAATTTAGAAGAAATTGATAAAAAAAAGGGGGGGAGGTGCAAATTAACCTATAAGTACTTTGCCTTCCTTTCCCTGTTTTTCATGAGTGCATTAGTCCAGATCCTTGAAATCATAAGAAAGTGATACCCACAATGTTGACAGTTGATTGCAGTAATACTGGAAGGAGGGATGATGCAGCCTAGGAAACTGCTTTGTCTGTGGCTGGAGCATTAGGAGTCCTAGGGTTTCTGACTACACCTGGGGATAGAGGCTTAATGTCATCCACAAAAATCAGCTGGCTCAAGGACACTCTTTTCCCTTTGTTTGCTTATTAGTCCTTGTGTTTTGTAAAAAAAGAATAGCAGTAACACTAGCTAACTTCACTGGTTAGCTATTGGTGCATGACAAACCACCCAAACCTCAGTGCCTTTAAACGATGATCATTTACTATCACCCATACTTCTGCACATTGGCTGGAGTTCAACTGATCTGGGCTGGGTTCTCTGAGAAGCTTGACTTCAGGCTGTAAAAGCTGGGGTGACTCATTTCTCATTATGGGTGTAGAGCAGTGGTACTCCTTCCTTGTATCTTTCATTCTCCTTAAAAAGAGGGCATGGCTGACATATATTTTTTCCATGGTGGTGGTGAAGAAAGAAGGCAGAAATGGACAAGACTTTCAACACTTAGACTCAGAGCTGACACACAGTCTATTTCACCCATATGCCATTGTCCAAAATGAACCATGTGGCCAAGTATCAATTCAAGGGGTGGGCTGTACGATGACCCCGGGTTGAGGTCAAGGCAGGGTGTGGACACAGGAGGGATAAAGAATTGGGGCCAATAATGTCATCTACATCATTAGTATTATCAAATAAATACCATGATTCAGTATTATGGTCAATCTTATCTTGCATTAACTTGCTCACCTAATCCTTACAACATACCATGAGATAGGTAATGTTATGCTTATTTTAAAGATAAGGAGACTAAGACTTAGAGACATATGGAAAGACATAGATTTCCACTATCTTATAATAGAATGTCTCTTAAAACAGAATTCTTGCAAACCCCCCTCAGAGACAGATATCTGATGTAGCAAGCTTCTACGTGGCTGCTTTCAACAGGGCCCAGACCCCACAGGCAATCAGCTCCCACTAGCATGATAGGACTAAGACTATAAAACTATGTAGTTTGAGCCATAGCAACTCTGTGTAGGAAAGAATCTTTGGAGCCACTCTTCTCAGAAGAGGACTATAAAATAGAGCTTCATGACCTGTGCAGGAAAATTGACATCTTTAATGTTCATCAATGTCCCAATAAGCAGCTTTCAACTAAGTTGAAAAAGATATGTTAAGAATCTATAGCTACGTTAGGAGGCTTTGACCCAGATTCGCCCTCAGGGAATCTACCCGGCGAAAGAAGTCAATACATAAAAAGAATAGTCACAAAATAATACAAAACCAAGTACTTACTAAGGATTTCAAGGGTTTTGAATTAAACTATTGACAATGAGAATGGCTTTTCTTCTATCTTCTTCCATCTCTACTCCAGCTACACGCAACATATACAAGCCTAGACACACAAAGGCATGCACACCCCAAGAACAAAGACAAAACTTCTTCCCAGGTTCAAGAAAGGAGGCTGAAGTCTGTATTTTCAAAAGGTATCAAGAAACATTTATCACATGGCTTCTACATGCCAAGGAATTTACCCCTATTATCTTACTTAGCCTTAATAATTTTATGAGGATCTGTATTCTCATTTTAAAAAAAAGCAGTAACTTGAGACTTGAAAGATGTAAATTCCCCGGGTCTCACAACCAGGAAGAGGTAGAGCCAGGATTCACACCCTAATATGTCTGTCTCCAAGTTCATGTTCTTTCCGATAGATTGAGTAGCACTGATTAGCGGAGAGAAGCCATATTTGTCAGTTAAACAAGCCTTCAAGAAAAGTCTCTTCACATGCCAGCCTTGTATTATACTGCCTTGAGAGATGAGAAAAAGTTCGTGGTCACTCTTAAGTGGAGCTATGTGAAAAGTAACTTCAGTAGCAGAAAATATAAGATGAAGAAGGGTCATGACTTGAGATCAGAGGTGGAGGACTATGGGATGAGAAGCGACCACCACGAGAATGTAATTGACCCTTCTGCAGCTGTATGTGGAACAAGGACTCCAATTATTTTATTTATACATTTAGTAGGACATATGGATCCTAAGATATCAAAAGACTTGGGTCTTTTGGGGTGCCCTTGGAAATAAATTGAAATTCTTCAAGCCCTGGAGTCTCTATCATCATCTCAAAAATCTAGGAAATCAGACAGTAATATTCATCCATGCTGAGGAACCAGACTACTCCATCTCAAACTCAGCATGTGTTTCCACTCACTTCTCCATCTGTTGTGGAGGTTCAAGAGTAAACCACCATAAAAATCAGGATTCTTCTAATAACTGAAAGCTTAAATCAAGGATGTTTAAAGACCTTCAATTAGATGTAAGTTAGCCAGTATAAAGAAAGGAGTCAGATATTGGGTTTTGAAAACCTTGATGTTAATCATTGGCTGATTTATGATCCCCTTCAAGAGAAGAAACTGCAAAAAAGAAATAAATGTTGGCAGCAAAAACTAACTCATTCATTCTGTACCACCAGTGTGGTGTCACCTCAAGGTTTACATATATTATGGATCTCTACTCAGAACAAGAAGTAATCCTCACCTCAAAGAAGCTTAAAAATCAAGTAGCTTCATTATCCTAGCACAAGCCTGTTCATTCTCATGATGGCAGATTCCTTGGCAGTTTCTGGGGGCAACAGCATGAAGTTTCAAAGCCCAGGCCTGAAGCTCTGTGTGCCGCTAAGAATAGGTCTCCCATTAATCTTCACACAGATGATCACTTTCCAGATCTATACTAAATTAAGAAGAAGGCATTACAACATGAAAATGAGGGGGAAACAATCTTTCAAAACAGCGAAAAGTGCTGGGAAAGATGAATAGCAAGAAACCAACGGAAACCGAGAAAGGCAACTGCATTTGCAATTCATAAAACTAAAAAGTAACCCCATAACGCTCACTCTGAGAAGACTGTGGCAGATACGAACTTTCAACCTTTGGTGTTCTGCTTCATTTTAAAAGCTTAATTGGAAGTTCTAACATGTCTCCAGTTAAAAGTAGTCATAAGAAGTATTATTAAAATTCATGGATCTTTTGAAAGAGTACTGCTCACTTATGGCGATGTGACCACCGTCACGTTATGCGATTTGCCAGGTCAGATGCTCTACCTGTGATGGACGCCATTACTGCCTTCATACGAGCTCGAGCTCGCATAACACTGCTCACATGTTATCTCGCTGCTGTTGAACAGGGCCTTCAATTCATTTAATTAAAGCCTGAGGCACCAAATAATCTATTTTAAAACTAATTCTATAACTAATTTACTTTAAGTAGGTATTATTGAAGAATTCAATCCTTACTTTTAGTAGTTCTTACTTTTTAGTATAATGAACTTTAATATAAATTGTCGGGTACCTAGGACCCAGGACTTGACACTTGAAAGCAGGTGCCGGATTTATCACCTGCTACAAAAACATTCCTGGTCACTCTCTCCAAGAGATAAACAAGTGAAACGAGTCGGGGTAGGTGGATGCACTGTCTCACTTGCTGAATCCATTGGCAATCATTACCATTTATCATGTTCAATTTACACCAAAGGAAATGGTATTGGATGATTAATTATATAGATTTTATGCATTTAAGTGGGACTGGAAAAAAGAAAAAGAGAATCCCAAAAGGCCCTATAAGTTCTGAGAGAAAGTATTCTTAGAGGATTCTGATAGTGAGAAAGAAATTGTCCTCAGATCCAATATATTGGAATATTTATTTTAAGCTTTAAAGTATGATATGGTTGTGGATCAGACTAATAGCAAGATGCTTAGCACTAAGAATATTATATTTACTGAACGAGCCATATCACATAAATACATGTAAAGACCTTCTCAAGAATATCAGATACCTTTTGATTTTTAAAGTCAATATTGGCTCAAAATGCAATTCTTATTTCATAGCCATTATACTTTTTTCCTATGCCATACTAGAAGTGCTAGGAACAGAAAAAAACAATCAAATTTTGAAAAGAAACACAGTCTCAAGGCACAAGACTTCCTAGCACAGAAATCCAGATTGTACCTTATTAAGTCAGAGAAAGAGCTGTGAGATAACGTACACTATGCATAACTTCCCTAAGTGATTCCCAAGAAGAACTTGAGCAGAACTCATGCACAATGAGTTAGAGGTTCAGAACACACCTACAAAGGGGCTGGGCTCAAAGAGAGTATTTGGGGAATGATAAAATATATTGCAAAACCCAAGGTATGGGTGTTTATATTCATGACACTGTTTTATTTACAGAAAAATTTGAGAACACTGATCCTGTTTTTCACAGATGCAAATAACAATGGCTGTGGGAAGGCCTGAAGCTGGTAAGGCACACAGCAGTCTCCAAACTAGTCCAGAAGAAAATAAAATGATGAGCTCAAGGAACTATGTCAAAAAGACAAGAATAGATTTGATCTAAACAAGGGAGCAAAGGCCACTTCCGGGATGGGGGAACGTGTTTACATGCTGAAGAAGAACTAAATATTTTCATCTTTTCTATCTTAAAAAAAAATCACTACACCATTATGCCTGGAATCTTAAAAAGAAATCAATACTATAGTGTTGCAACATTATGCATTCCCTGCAGGTTCAGCAGAATAGCTTTTGATGCTGTATCTACTTTCTAGATATAGCGTATGTGGCCAAGAGGAAATGAATCTTAATAATTAAAAGGTACTTTGTCAAAAACCATAACAATAATAACCTTCCTCTACTTAGCAATGGTATGCAGCAATTAATGATGTGATTGGATTTCTTAATATGCTGTAATTGCAAATGTTTGACTCTTTTGAATCATTATAATTCTCATATCACATTATCATTCCAGTTTTAAATAACTACTGGGATAATCTTTTCTAGAGAAAAAATACTTTCTTCTTTTACAACTTATAGATTAAAGTAAAGGAATTTTATGTACTTGTTTTAGCAAGCAACTTTGGGTGGTGAAGGTTTTATTATGTTACTAAAGATTACTTTATAAAAAGTAACTAGAGTGTAAATGGTATAGTTTGTAATCAACTGCCTTGGGGCTCATTTGTTTAAGAGACTGCCTTTAGCTCAAGTCATGATCTCAAGGTCCTGGGATCCAGTCCCTAATCAGGCTCCCTGATCAGCAGGGATCCTCTTCTCTCCCTCTGCAGCTCCCCCTGCTTGCGCTTGCTCTCTCACTCTCTCTCTCTCAAATGGATAAATAAAATCTTTAAAATAAAATAAATAAACCACGTGGCCTAATGAAAAAAAAAAAAAAAACCCCCACCTAAATTTACAATATATTCCAGTCCCCTAAATGAGAATATCTTGAAGATTCATTTGGGACAAATTCTGGAATGCAGTTGGTAAAGGTATTGTGATTCTCATGTTTCCAACAGACTAGAGATATAATTCTCCATCAGAGCAACCAGAATATTTCCAGTGAACCTCAACTGCTGCGTCTAAATAGTTGAAATAAGGAGGAAAGGAAATCTGTATGCTACTTGACCCTGTCAGGCAAAAGAAGATTCATAAACCTATTATTTTATAAATGCAAGAAAGTGCATAAGAGCATAACTCATCTTCCAAATCCCATTTATTAAAGTGAAATCTCTTCTTTATAGATCTTTTGCTCAAAATATTTTTCTTTCAATTTTTATGAATAGTCATTAGTTTTCATATCTTAACATATTGAGATGTATTTGGTGGTAGTTTACTAAATAGCATGATTTATTTTGCAGGTGGGGAATGCACATTTGTTAAATGTATTCATGGATTTTTCTTTTCTAAGGAACTATATATTTTCCCTCTGCAGAAAATATACAGAAAGGCTCATCACAAAGAAAATCTCTCTTTCTCACTCAACACACATGTTCACAGTGACTAAAGGATGCCAGAGCTTCTGAGACAGACAACTCTCTGAGATTCTAATGCCCAGCTTCTTCACAACTAGGTCTGTTTAGGGCTACCAATTAAAATTGCCCTAGAAATTTTAAGAGAGATTTTTCTGCGTACAGAACATAATGTCAGAGACCATAAGCACATCTCTGTCCTGGCATTGCCTACTTTTAAAGTGAAACTGAAACATGGGAGAACTACAGAAAGAATAAAAATCAGATTATTTTCTTCCATTTAAGGAAAACACATAGGTATCTCTTAATGAATTACAGACATAGGTGCCGATCTCCTAAAACAAAATTTAAGCCAAAACTATCCTTGAATCTGTGATAGTATATATAGATATTTATCCATTATGGTGTACATTTATCTCAGAATTAAATTCACAAGTTGATGGAATAGTAATAAATTATCTTCCCCCCTATCAATTTGCCTATTAAAATTGCTATTCAGTTCTGTGTCACTTGCCTCAGGGGGAAAATATGGTCAAAAGGAAAGGATTCTTTATGGATTGGTTTCCAGAGCCAAAACCTAGTTAAGAGACTATGCCAGGTACCCAAACTCAAAGAACGTTTCAGCTGGGTTGGAGAGAAGGAAGTAAAGGAAAAAAGAAGTTTGGATTTCCTGGGGAAGGGGCAAGATCTGAGGAGTCATGCAGGCAAGAACAAGAGACATCTTAGCAAAAGGCTTCCGGTGGGGCTTTGAATGCCCAAGAGCCAAGTGGGAGCAGAACAGTCATCCACAGATGGCCCACTCCTCACTGGAGGGGGCACCACCCCTCATCAAGGCCCAGAGCCCAGCAGCCACGCAGGGCTTGTCAGCACCAAGAGCTAAAGTGTGGCCCCTCATGAGCAGGTTGGCACTGCCCAGAAGGAGTGATGCCTTTGTGTGCCCTGTGACTCATTCCCTGTCTCACTCACTCTGAGCAAAGAACCACCAGCTCATAACATCCCATAGCCCTAAGAGAAGGGCATAGAGCTCACAGGCCTAACAGGGTGGGATAGCACACATATTCTGGGACACCCCACATAGAGACAGTAGCTATTCATACCTCTTTCACAAGTGTATTGTGTTGGCCACACTAAAATCAGTTTGCAAACAAATATTCTAAATTCTATAGACGATGCCCTGCCCCTACTCCCACCCAGAGAATAGGCAGTGTTAGAGAAGAACATTAAATGAGGACTTAACTTTCCACAGATAACCCCTAATGCACAAAATGCCATGTAAGAAATAAAAGATCACAATTTGACCTTGTGGGACACCATTGTAGACAAACACTGTAATCTATCCTGGGGTCCTGGGGGCATCGCACTCAAGAGTAAGAGGAAGAGGACAAAGACGCAGCCGCAGGAGTGCACAGCACACCCTATATCGTAATGCATTTTTCTTCATCACAGGTGGACTCACTTTCTCCCTTCCTCTGATGTATTTCTTCAGTATACCTGGTGCTTCACGGCTCAGTGACATGCAAAACTCTACAGCGAAAATGCTGAAGTTTCACTACCTAAACATCTTGAAGGGGAAAAAAAAAAAAAAAAAGAAAGAAAGAAAGAAATGACTGTGGGATATAGTCTTCACCTAGGAAATAAAAAACAGTCCCTTTGACTTTACGTTTGAAGACCTAATCTTCAGAGATTTGGGACCCTGTTCATGAACAGAAATACTTAACTACTGAGAGATTACACCCACACAACCAAACATATTGCACACAGTCCATTTGTCTTCTGGTGAGCTCCCTGTGTTGAATTATTTAGTTTTCATCATTTTTGATTTTCTAAAGGTTAGATGTTAGATGCTGATAGTGATATTAGAGAGGATGAAGAAATCAATCTTAAAGTCATTCTGAAGCAGAATGAGAAAAACAGTTTGTCAGAGTTGGCCTAGTAAAGTGCCAAGTTTCCTCCAACCCTTGTAGTGTTTGGATAAAAATTGCAAATTTGTCACAATGCTTACCCAGGTAGCACTGTCTTTGTTAATTCTGAGGAGTCAAAATAAAGACAAGACCATTCATTCACTCCCATTCATTTATTTGCTCATTTACTTGTTCATTCATAGATTGAGCAACCACATGTGCTTAGAAGTTCCCAGAAAGAGAAATGCTTCAGCTGTGGCTTTAAGATAAAGTCGGCACTTGCCAGGTGGCCAACGGGAAAGGAGGAAGTATTCCAGGCAGGGAGACAAGCATCTGCAAAGGGACAAGTCACAGCAGGGCATGTTGGGAAAACTCCAAGTACTTCAGGATTGATGGGCCAGAGAGTGCCAGGGTTAGAGACCTGAGGGAGCTATGGCTGGAAATGACAGCAGGAGCCAAATCGAGAAGAGCCTTTTATGCCATGTGAGACCACTGAGGCCATAGTGGGGCAAGATTTGAGACAGGAGAAACCATTAGCAGACTGTTGCTGACAGTGACAGAAAGAATACTGAGAATGAGACTGAAAAATTCCAACAACAAAATGCTGATTTTGCACTTCACCTCAATGCGTGATCATAATTTCAGGCTTCACTCTGGCTCTCAGCTGTATGGATGTGACTTACCTGGTCCATTCTACAGATGCTTAACTTGGATGTCAGCCTGGGGTCCAAGTGGTACAGAAGCTTCTCCTTAGCAACCAAACTGTTGACTTGAAAACTTATAAAGGCAGCCAGAAAAATTAATTGAGAAAACTCTGAAATGAACCACGTAGAGTTTACCAATTAACCTATGCAAAAGCAAACCAGAGTTATCTTGCAAATCTAACTACAATGTCATTCTGAGATGATCTGTGTGCCTTCCACAGCAGGGCATTGGTGAATTCTCTAGAGAGTAAAGAGTGAGAGGAGGGAAGAGTGTCCCCCTCCCTTTCCAGCAGGCTTCCAGTTCCCAAAGGAGAGCCTCCTACAGTCCTTTTTGTTTGCAGTGCTGGGTCACTGCCTCGTGCTCTTCTGCACCCCATATCATCCAGGTGACAGGTCTCTTTCTAGTACCAGTGTGAATGGTAGCAGAAAATTCTTGGTGTCTCTGGACAAGGTTCCAATATCTGACATTGAGACACAAAGTTTAAATCAACTGCATTTCTGAAACTTTAACTGTTTGTGTTATGTTAATGAGGGGACCCGTGCAAGTGCTAGGAGGTGAGGGCACTGGACTCTTGCCCTCAAAGTTCAGTATGAAATTTGCCCACTACAAATGCCAAATCCTCTCTTGTGTCTCTGTAGTTAAAAGAGGGCTTCAATGCACCTTTCTGGGTTTTGAAAGGAAGAGGGCAAATTCTACTCTCTGAGCCTGGACCAAAAGAGTTCTCCTTCTACCTTAAAGACTCCATTATATTGTCTTCCAGTGGCATGCATAAAATACCTACCACCAACCACAATGACTGAGCCATCTTGTGTCCTCTCACATCTGTGTTCTGGTAGCACAGCCTCTGCATCTCCCATCTATAAAATAGAGAAGACAAACTTTACATCTAGCCCCCAGTACTAAGACCACTATCTCACAGTAAAGGACACTGGAGTCAAGAATCTCATTCATGGTTGATCTAACCAGATAGTTTGCCACCGCTGTTGGCCACAGAAGACTTCTCTATTAAGCTACAGATTCGAAGCCTGTCCTCTAATTATTTCATTAGCTGAAAAGCAGAATTAAAGGACACATGGAGCTGGGCCACTGACCCAACCAGTAGAGATGTTATAAACTGCTAACAACAAACGCCCAACTTCTCACTATCTGAGCAAAGCAGGCACAACTTTTGGCAGCTTCTTTAAACCTCCTGAAGGAGGGATGTAGGGCAAGCAGAAAGCCTTCATCACAGATGCCAACCCTAGAGATGCATTTGATGGCAAAGTCTTTCCCCTTCATGCATGCATTAGTGTGGCAGCCAGAAGAGAAGCAGATTTTTCCTGTGGGCGGAAACCATATGCTTCTGTGTAACAGCGGAGATAAAAATCAACTCCTCTGTCACAGCCTGCTCCATTCAACTCTTTCCAGCAACTTCATTTCAGAGAAGTTCCCAGGTATGAACTGACTGCAGACCCTTCTTTACCCTGCTCTTTACCTGAGAGCTTGGGTTTGAAATGGAGAGAGGTTGCTGACGCATGTCTCAGCTCAGTTTGATGGATCCATAGAGTGGTTATTTAAATGGGCTGTTGTTCCAGGCTTGTCTGGAATGTCTATAAAGCATGTGACAGAATTCTCCATCTCTCCCAAATTCCTCTTTTACAGTCAGTTATGAAGAGGCAAGCTTTTTTTGTTGTTGTTTTTTGTTTTTTGCTTCTGTTATTTTTTTAAGAAAATAAATCACACAGCAAAAGCTTTTGTGAGACCTGTCTATAAACTAAGAATCTGTGCAAAAGCCAGGTAAGGGAAGCCTGTCTTTCTGACAAGCAGTCATTATTTGGAGAATTCATGTCACCAGATATGAGTTATAAGCTGATGAGTGAGAAGCAATGTTCTTGATACCGTTTACTTTTCCTAAAATAAGTGTGCTAATTAACTCAGGGGGAAATTATTTCAGATCTTTGACTCAAACTTCAATCCTCCCCCAATTCATTTTGTTTCAGATAAATTTGCCGGAGGACAAATTCCTTAACAAACTACCCTAGCAGTTTCAAGAAAAGGAAGGAATTGCACGTTGGCAGGCAGCCCTTCTGTATAAAAAGTCAAACCTGACGATTTCCTTTTCCTGAGGCAATAGTGCTTCCTTCCAAAGGCTTCACAAAGATGCAAGAGAGAGGTCTTCTTCAAATGATTAGGTATGAGACCAAGATCTACTTTAAAAAAATTGTATGCTATCTTTGCATACAGTTGCCATACAAGAAGCTATTCTGAAAATTGCCCCATCATAATCTCCCCGTGCCTGTGTTTGTAAAGCTACATCAGTTGACCCAGCCTCCGGACCCTAATCTGTGTCCATCCTTTACATCAAACTAAAGGCAAAGTTTTTTAAAGTTGTTTCTCAGCAATTTACATTGATTTGCTGACTTTAAAACCTTCAAAATATAAACCTAGCTAGTTTTTGTTTATCTTTCATTTATTCAAAGTATAAATACTGACTTATTAGCCTTTTGGGTAATTCAGGCAAAGCGCCTTTTCTTCAGATTAACAAACAAATGGAATAAAAATTGATTTTTTTTTTTTTTTGCCTCTCCTCAACCCTCCACCTCCTAACTAACTTGAAGTTTGCAGCCAAACAACAGTGTCCCCAGACCCACAGTGTGCACCACTGAGTGTGTGAGGGACAGACTCCACATACAAGAATTAGATACATTTTTCTCAGGTCATGTACCAAACAAAATCATTAAAAGTAAAGTGTTCTAAAATGGAACAAGCTGAAGATTCTAAACAATGAGTATACAGAATTGCATAGCTAACAGAAAGACTAGAAGACTGCCTGTGCCTCAAACTACCTTCCTTGGATTTCCTGAAATACCATCATTAAACAGAAAGGACAAATTAGCAAGCCTTTCTAACAGAAAATACTTTTGCAGTGATTTTAAATATTTGGGAATCCTAGAATGTTTTGAGAATCAGATGAAAGCTGTAGATTCTTTCTTCAGAATAAGGCACATAGATCCGCAAACAAGGACTCTTGTCTATAATTTTTAGAGGTTCATAAATCCCAGGTTAAGAAACCAACTCCAGCATCGGCTCATGGAATCAGATATTTTCTCTAATACAAAACTGAGATGAGTACATTGACAATGTAGGTAGACAGTGGGGGGCAGTTTTAGGGGTGGTGGAGGAACAAGGCTTATGAGCACACAGGGTGCTAAGGACAGGTGCTAAGTAGTCGTGATGGGAAAAAAAAAAAAGAAAAAGAAACTCCACTTCATACCTATGTTTAGAACCAACTCAGTGCATACGTAATGTGCTTTTTAAAAAGTTCTGTTGCTGTCCATGATTCATATGATCTTACTTTTATACTTATGTTTCAGATGATGATATTAAGCCAGAGAATTCTGCTCAGGCACACTGTGAATCTTTGTCAGGGCAGCGTTTACATTCCCTGGTTGTCGAGCGAAATCACAGTCAGTCAGTATGTGATCCTGTAATCATAGCTGGATGAGGAATATGTGTGAAGTAATTGCTGCATGTGTTAACAGTCCATGCCTCTTAACGGGGCCTGATTAATTGAGAGGGAAGAGAGTGAACGTCTTCACTACACTTCATTTCTCCAACTAGTTGGTCAGATTGGAAGGGCAGTAGTACGAGTGTCAAGGCAGGATGCTGAATTTTATCTCTGAAGAGAGGTTTCTGGGAGTACAACAAGATACCATGTTTGTATGTCTTAGGATAAATTACTAAAACAGCCATAAATCCCGTTCTTTCTATTTTCTTATTTTTTTCAGACACAAAAAGATTACCTTGAAAGACATTTAAAATCAGAGAGCTTTGGCAAAGCTAAAGGTTCCCGGGAAGTTATGCCCAAGAACTGACATCACAGCATTAACCCTTATCTTTAAACTCGGGTCATTTCTGTTCTCACATTGTCTAAATGTACCAGAAGCCTCTTTTCTTTCCTTTAAAGATTTAGACTTTTAAAAAGAATTTTACAAGTTCAAAGCCCAGCGCACTGCAACTCTGCCAACTTGTGATATGTTTCACCTTCCCCCGGCCAGTGGAGACTGAGAACCTTTCAAGACAGAATGAGTTCAATATGTGAAGAGAGAATGAAAGAAAAATCCAAACAGCCTCAGAGCAGCAGCAGCCCTCCCTGAGAACTGTTGCTGGGAATTCAGCAGAGAAGGAAATGCATGTGCCACAAATAGAAATTCTACTGAGGAGAAAAACCAAGACTCCGTCTGCCTTGTGAAGTTCTAACCCATGTCAATTGGAAGCAAGGCCCATGGTGAATCCTTGTCCCTGGATAAATACAGAAAGACAGAAAATTAAGAGAAACCTAAGTAAAATGGGGAGCAATTTTCATGAAATGACAAGCCCTATTTGACTTAGATAGCCATGGAGAAATGGAGACAGTCAAAAGGAATGGATATGTTGAGAGAACGCGATCGAGACACACATGTCAGAGAGGTGTCACATTGATTTAGACAGACTGTAATCTTTTTCCCTTTTTTAAAAAACATTGATAGAGTGGATAGTTTGATATCCACTCTGAAACTATCAATTTAACAACCACTGAAGCACGGAGTAACGAGATGTCAGAGTTCTCCAGTCAGCCTTCAGCCTTGTTGAAAGTTCTACCCATGAAAGAACTGGAAATTGGAGGGAAGAAGGGACAGATAGGCGTTTTTTAAAAGGAACACAAGGAAGACATCTGAGATTGATCTTTTGCAAAGGAGGAAAGTCTAAGAGAAGGAAAACAAAGTCCAGCAGATTCTAAACCATAATTAAAGGTGATGTTAATCGAGACTTCATTTGGAGGAGCAAAAACTTTCACTTATTCCTTAGTGGAGACCGTGTTTTTGTCTATGTGTAGCTTCAGTGCTTGAATTTTTATTTGGGATTTAGAATGCTAAAATGCTATAGAATCTGCTTCTCAGACCAAAAAGCCATAGACAGTTGGTACAAAGTAGGTTAAATAGCCCCTGAAAATTCTAGAGAAGGCTCTGAAGCAAACCTTGTTATTTCCGCCGACAGACTGCCCCTCATCATCATGTGGCAAGTCTCAAACAGGACTGATGCTGCAGCCCGGCTCTGCACACACTGCCCAGTGACAAAGCCCGCCAACCGCCTGGTTGAAGAGTTTTAATCCCAGAGGAAGGCTCACAAAGAGAAAGTAAGTGAGATGGAGGGAGTGAGAGTGAGATAGCTCAGTTCCCCCAGAGAAATACACTACACACACTGATCATGAAATGCCCAGGAGAAGACTCTTTCTTCACTGCCTGGAGATAGCAACAGTCTCAGCAGGTCAAGGAGGGGCTGGGGCACTGAACAGCTGATTCTACCGCTCTTCTTTAGTTTGCAAATACAGCTGCCTTCAATCAGCTCAACAAATGCTTTTTCTTATTTCTATCTTTCAAGAACTAGAGATCATAAGAAAAGACGGGAAGTAGACTGCTAATCTGGGACTTGGTTTTCAACAGCAGCCATTGTCAGGTAAGGTCTGGGGGTGGGGGATGGTCAGGTGTGCTTCAGCTCATGACGTCTTCCAGGGGAATACCCTACCAGTTAAGAAACCTGCCCCTCAACTCTGTGTGGACCTCATGGGCCCAAGACATCATTGTAAAACCCCCATCCCTGACAGATCTTTTCATATCTATACTGGATGGAAGCAGATCTGGACTAACCCAAGGCTCCATAAAATCTTTATGTCTTCAGATATCTATAAGCTAATCAAAACAAACAGAAACCTAAAGAATATTCTATTCATTGCCTGATCCATATCTTAGGTTACCCTTTTTGACTCACACTGCAGCTGAGATCCACATCTAGACAGATATTTACTGATCTGATTTCCTCCCCCTGAGGTTGAGCTGAGGGGCAGGGAGAGGGGATGTAGTTGAGTACTTAGTACCAGTACTAAGTACTAAATTTAGAATTTAGAACTAGTACTAAGCACTAAATTTAGAATTTAGAGCCATTCTAAATCTAGTTAAGTACTAGACTAGGAGTGAAAAGACAGAGATTTCTAATTTCTTTTATCTTCCTCTTCGAGTGATATACTAACCCCTTCTTAAGCTCACAACATATCATAAAATTTTAAAAAGAAGAATTCTTTCCTTTTCCCCATCATTATTATCATCACTGTGGAACACCAATATTAGACAGAAGGAGGTGGATCCGGGATATTCAGGAAATTGATTTAATATGACTTTTATTAAAATTAATTTTAATACATTAACTGGATACAGGAGGTGAAGACTGGTTCTAGATTTCTAGGTGGCTTCTAGATTTCCAGCTGGAACGTTGTTTAGATGCTGGTACTACTTACAGAGATTAAGATTACTGAAGGGAAATTAAGTATTACTATGTGACAGGGCACTGGCCTGGTCACTCAGGGTACATCTGTGAGTAACGTATTAATCTCTGTCCTTGTCGAGCTCATCATCTAGTGGGGGTGGGGAGAGACAAACAATAAACAACAAACCTAAAAATTGGATTAAATAGTATATTTGAGAATAATAAAGGCTATGAAATAAAGGAAAAGAAGAAAAAGGCAGCAATGAAAAGGGGAGAGGGAGCAAAAGGGTGTGTGGCGGTTGCAATTTTAAATAAGGTGGTCAATCAAGGCCTTTCCAAGAAGACAACATTTGATCCAGGATTCCATGAAGGTGACGGAGTTATCCATGTGGTTATCTGGGAGAAAGAACATTCCCGGCAGAGGGAGCAGACAGAGCAAAAGCCCTCAGGAGGGATAATGGAGGAAGAGCAAGGGGGCGGGGGGCATTTAACTGGAGCAGAGTGAAGAAGAGGAAGAGCTGTAAGCAGTGGGACCACAGAAAGAATAGGGCTGGCGGGGGGCGCGGGGTGGGGGGGGAGCAGATCCATAAAGCTTTGTAAAGCCTTGTGGGAACTTCGGCTGTTACTCTGGATGAAACAGAAAGTCATCACAGGGTTTTATGCAAAAGAGAAGATCTGATTTACATTTTAAAACAGATCATTCTGGGGGTGCCTGGGTAGTTCAGTTGGTTAAGCATCTGCCTTCAGCTCAGGACATGATCCCAGGGACCTGGGACAGATGCTCGGAACTGGGCTCCCTGCTCAGTGGGGAATCTGCTTCTCCCTCTCCCTCTGCTGCTCCTTCTGCTTCTGTTCTCTCCCTCTCTCTCTCTCTCTCTCTCAGTCAGAGAGAGAAATAAAATTTTCTGTAAGTAAGTAAGTACATTCATTCACACATACATACATACATACATAAATCTGATCAGTCTGGCTTGCTCTATTGGAAATTAGACTTTAGAGGATAAGGAGAGAAGCAGGAAGTCCAATTAAGAAACTATTAAATAGGGGCACCTGGGTGGCTCAGTGGGTTAAGCCTCTGCCTTCGGCCCAGGTCATGATCTCAGGGTCCTGGGATCGAGCCCCGCGTCGGGCTCTCTGCTCAGCGGGGAGCCTGCTTCCCCCTCTCTCTCTGCCTGTCTCTCTGCCTACTTGTCATCTCTCTCTCTCAAATAAATAAATAAATAATTTTAAAAAAAAAAGAAACTATTAAATAATCTAGGCAAGGGATGCTGGTGGCTTGGATCAGAGGAGGTAGTGACCCCTAGTCTTAGGCTAGTACCCAGCAAAGAGGCAAACTCGATCTGCAATGCCTCTGGAGAACATTAGCATACCAGATTCACCGTATCCATGACCAGTATTCTTCTCCTAGAGACCCCTCCAGCCCAAATGTAACTGTCTTTTGTGCCTCTCTTGTGTCAATGTAATGTATGGAGTCCTTCGTTCCAAGCCCCTAGATGCCTGGCTTTCCAGACTTCACCAGAGGACACAAGGGGTCCTTATTTTCCGTCACTTTGCCACCGCTTACCCCTGCCCCAGCCTGCCAAGCTGCACAGTTTATTCCAGACTACTCTTCCACCTTCTGACTCCCTAACTTTCTTTCCTTGCCACAGTATTGCTCACAGTTTCCTGTTGACTCACCTTTCGCGTTCTCTTCACTTTCCCAGGTCTGGGTTAAGCAGAAACTGCATCTTAATCACACTGTGCTTCTCTCCAAGGACCTTCCTGGAGCTGGACCTTCTATGCTGTGTCTGCGCTCAGCGATCGGTCTTAGTCAGGGGACGCTTCCCTGGACCTGCTGCTCCGCCGCAGTTGAGGGTCAGTATGCCAGCATTCATTAATTCTTTCTCTACTTCCTGCCCCATATGTTCCTTTGTCTGCTCTCTTTCTCCTTGCTGGTCTGAAAATGGTCCTGAATTCCTTTTTTCTCCTTTCTTTTCCCTTTCAACCTCTGACAGTTTCTGCTTATTCATGTCTCCAGCCTCAAAAATATATTTGTTAACCTTCATCCTGACCTTTCTTTATGAGGACTTGACTTGCCTATTCATCCGCAAGCAATTGCCAAGGAGACTAGATAAGTTAGTGTCTGTATCAAGCTCTTCTGAATGCCTCTTATCAACACCGGGAGTCCTGAAAAATGAGGCAGCCCAGAATGCTGCTTCTCTCCACTTAACGGCAGGTGCCCAGTGAATCAGTAATATCGTCTCTGTATTCCCGGAGGAGGATTAAGAACAATTCGATAATATTTCACCTAGAACTCTACAATAAGCAATGTCACCTTTCCAGAAAATAGCTACAAACCAGGAAGAACAGAAAGAGATCTCAGAGCAGTCAAAATAGGTCACAAACCCCAGGCACTAAAGCTGAGGCACTTGACCCAGAAGAAAGTCACCTGGGATTTTATCGACACCCATTTCTGCTTACTTTCTTTGTAATTCTGAAAGGTAGGGATTGGATTGCTAATTTTATAGTTAATAAGAAATAGCAAATTTGAAGATGGGGCATAGACTACTTGAAGCATAGATGACTTCAGAAAATTTATAGCAGTGCAAAGAAATAGTACTCAGTCCAGAAGGAAAAGAAAAACTATACAAGTTAGAATTCAAACTGCACTGAAGTGTGGAATTTACAGGTACAGACAGCTCTGTCATAGCAAAATATGGCTCAGACCTGAGGTATGATGTTTTGGCAATATGGACTCAAGAAAAATTGAAGAAAGATAAGGGGATGCGGCTGTAGCGGGACAACAGCAGCAGGTCTGAGATTTTATGTGAGGGGCTTTGGCGGCTGGGAAAGGATTCCGGGACTCACAAACTATTTGCTCTGAGGTCATGTACGTAGACCCACCTTCCCTGCTCTGCATCCTGGCCCCACTGATTTTCACACATGACCTCTGGCTCCAGAGATTAGAAGAAAGTATTAAGTTCCGTTCCTCTGGGGGGTGAACACAGGGTGTCACAGACCCTTTGGGCCAGTTGGGGATCTGTGTACCGGCACCGAACATCCCAGAGGCCACTGTGACTTCCTGCACCAGGTTTTACACCTGTCCCTTCCAGCTCAGCCAGCACAGGCTGGGAATCTACTACAAGCCGTCATTGTCATGGGAACTTTCAGGAAGGTGATAGCATTTGACCCTCACTGGAACCTGTAGGGGAGATAGTGTTATCCCTATTTTACAGAAGGAACTGAGGTTCGCTAGTAGAGATTAGGGTGAAACAGTTGTGCTGACTCAGAGCCTGTGATTGTTACACCCTCCATGCTACCCCAATGGACAGACATAATCTGTCTCCTAGCCATACCCCTAAATCACTTGATTGTCCCAATTCAGAATACATTTTCTTTGTCCTTTTTAAAGAGCAAAGGTATGTATTTTTGAAGTTTGCTGATATTCTGTTGTTTATAAAAATGATCCAAATCCAAAATCTATGATATAGGTGCTTGAGATTAGATTTCCATTATGTAGGAGAGGATCCCCAGTACTGCTGAGCAGCAGCTTACTTACCTTTACGTTATTTATATTTGGCAGAGCGTATATTAAGCAAACTCACATCTCTGGTGAAGAATTGTTTTCAGATGAATCCCAAAGGACACAGCCTAGGTGAGAACAAGGGGTTTAGGGTATGGCTTACCTCCCTTGACTGCTTAATGATGCTGCCTTTATTCACTGGAGTACTATGCTAATAATGATCAGAATCAGTAAAATACTCAGAGAAAACACTCACACCGCTTGCCATTGCAGTAACTACCAATTTCACACCTGTATTCAAGGAGTTTTCTCAAAGGCACTTTAATGAGATCAGTTGCTTAAGTTGATGTAAGCACTAAAAAGCAGTGCGGAAGAGATCTGGATGTGTCCACTCTTTATACCAGCGCCCCCTAGGTACACCTTTAGGTACATCCGGACTTGAGCATTTCACATAATCCAGCCTAGAAATCACATCCTTGCTGATCACCCAGTTGGTCCAGTTCTACATTCCCCCCAGCACTCTTGTTATCTTCTACTGTAATGGGGAATGCCTGACCCTCCTGCAAAGTTAGCTCTGTTTAGAGTAGCAATTCTTCATATGCTTGTAGAGCAGCTGTTTTCTCCAAAATCTGCCCTTAAATCATATCCTCAAAAATAGCCTTACCAATTTTTAGGAGAGAATGAAAGTGTGGCCAGTAGTTTCTCCTTCTTGACGTGCACATCATAAATCAGATCTGTTTTAGTTACCAGTACACATGAGGGAAGTCATATCTCTCTCAGTATGGAAAACTGTAGAAGAGCGGCCAACACTAAGGGGCGCTGCATAATGCAGATGGCGTTTTCTGCTGTTTGTGAAACATAGTGACAAGTTATGCATTTTAAGCCATCCCATAAACCCCAAGGAAATGATCCCTGATCCAACCAAAAATGCCCATGAATGTTAACTGAAGCCCCTATTTGAGCATAGTAAGCATGAAAACAACAGAGAAAAGGCAGAATAATGAAAGATAGCAGGATATTTTACCTTCATAAATAGTCATTCATTCATTCAACTAATGGTTATTAAGTAATTACTGAGCTCAACCCAGGCAGTTAGGAATTGGGCCGGCACTGGGCAAAGGAGGAAACACAGATGGATCAGTCATTGTGTAGTCATCAGGGTCCAGTGAGGAGCACAGAAACCACACGGGGTATTTCAACAGGATATCTGTTATAGGATATTGGTGACTCAGTTGTTGGGAGCACTAAAAAGCCTTTTAGAGGAAACACTGAGGTAACATAGGATTAACAATCAGAGGAAGCCGCGGGCCCCTGAGCTGGAGAAACACAGGGAACAACCTAGAAACTAGAGGGGGCGCTCCTTGGATCTGGGCTCCAGTGTCTGAGGAGGGGGCATCACTCAGCGGCTGCTCAGGAAAGAGGAGGTGGAGCCTCAGGGGCCAGAACTGAGAGGCCTGAGAACAAGGCACTGCACTTCTGCTGCTGCTGCCTCTGAGGGGCAGCATGGGGTGGGCTGTGGAGGCCGGAAGCAACTGTGGCGGATGAGGTGACATGCCATCCCGGGGACAGTATTTTCAGAAACAGCAAGCAAACAGGAAGGAACACATCCCTTCTCTGTCACCGCCTTCCAGGCTCTCCTCCTGGTGCCACTAATGGCAGAACCTAAGAGGGAGCAGCCGGCAAAGGAGACATGTGGTTTGCAGAGCCCCAGCCCCAGCATCGCAGAGCGGAGTGAGGAGGGGGAATTGGGAGCTAAGCCTCAATACCTTAGTAACAGGCACACATGACTTCTGCTCTAGTAGAAGAAAAAAAACATGCATGTAAATATAGTTAAAATTTATAAGGAACCTCACGTGTGTATAGATAATGGTATAAGTGTTCTGTAGAAGATGTACTTATTTCCAGGTGGCTAGACCAGGATAAGCTTTAGGGAAGGGTGGGAATTTCACATCAATCTTGAAACAGGATGAAGTTTACATAAAATAAAAGAGGATAAAGGAAACTTCAGGCAGAAGATACAGGGTAAGAAAGGATAGGATGATTAGAAATCACAAAGAATGACAGACTGGGAAGTAGGTTGGGAAAATATTGTTGAGAACTTTGAATTTCAGATTAAAGAATGTTCTAGATTCTTGTGAACTTCTAAACACTTTGAATTCTTGACTCTGCCAGATTGTTTGACTTCCACGTAACACTATTCAAATTTAGTACAGGAAGTCAGGGCATCTCTTTTCCAGGATGACAAAAGCCCTCAAGATAAAGTAGCTCAAGGGGAGCCTGGGTGGCTCAGTTGGTTAATCATTTACCTTCAGCTCAGGTCATGATCTCAGGGTTCTGAGATAGAGCTCTGTGTAAGCTTCCTGCTCAGCAGGGAGCCTGCTTCTCCCTCGCCTCTGCTTCTGCCTCTCCCTCTGCTTTTCCTTCTCCCTCTGCTTTTCCTTCTCCCTCTGCTTCTTCCTCTTCCTTTGTTTCTCCCTCTCCCTCTGCTCCTCCCCACTGCTCATGCTCTCTCTCTCTCTTTCTAATAAATAAATAAAATCTTTAAGAATAAGATAAAGTATCTCCTAAGTTCCCTCAAAAATCAAATTTGTGACTTTGTAATGCTCTGTACTGCTCTATTATGCCAAGCTCTCCGGGAGTAGCCAGCAAATTCAAGAAGAGCTAGACATTTCACTAAACTCAGTGTGGTGTTTAGACTATTTGCAGTTCAATTTTGGCATGGTCTTTAGGGGGAGACACTTTCCATTTAAATCTCTGTCCAGCTGCTGCATGCACAAATGGCTCAAATGACACACCAGCTGCATAACAGTCATCTGTCGTCCCTAAACATGGACAAGAATACCATCGTTCTGTGAACAAATAAATTCCCCAGTTATGAAAGTTAACACATGGAAGTGTAACTTCATACAATGTGCCATTAACTACAAATTCAGGATGGTGGGGGGAATGACAGAAGCGACTTGGAGCTGGGGTTATTCATTCAAATCCATGGTATTACTCTGTGGTGTGCACGTAAACTGGCTCAGGAGGAGAGGAGGAAGAGCCCTGATTTTTTGCAGTGTTTGCTGATTTCTGTGGTGTAAATTCTCCCACCATGGCCAATCCCAAGCCATCAACCTGGGGTCTCTAATCTCAGAATTGGCGGGGGGGGGGGGGGGGGGGGGGGGGGGGATGGGGGATAAAATAGATTCTCCCAAGCCAGTATGAGCTAGCTCTAGCACTTGCTGGTGGGTGTTAGGTGGATGAGGGAATGACAAGATGCAGCCAAATGCAGGAGGCCTAGAATAAGGATTAGAATTGAAGCTCAAGGAAAGGAGAGATACACAGGATTTCCAGACATATTGAAAGCCCTTGGAAAAGTGATCATAAGGGGGAAGTGACCAAAGATCATCAGCAACAGTCATCTGTCTATCTGGTGGTCTAGCTTGGTAAACTACATGACCCACTTTATGAAGGATGGGCATTTTACCATCCCATGGTCTGGCCTAATATTTTCTATAAAGAATTTTGGAAAATAAATTCCATCAGTTAAAACATCTGAGGCTAAGTAAAACGTGTGAATTTTATATGAGAAATGAGGTACATGCATAACTTCCATTTTTTATTCTGGAAATCAAATCAATGTTTTCCCCCTGACTATGAGAGATGACCCATTTCCTCATACTGAATAGGTTAATAGTACAAATAAATTTGTTCTATAGTATTTCTGATGCATGGTGTGACAGTCCTATGTAGTCCACTGCTAATGGCCTTGTTCACAAGCCTGAGTCTGGTAAAATATTTAATTCGGCCATAAAAATGACTACATTAAAAATTGAATTAATAATGATTAAAATTAAGTATTAACCATTCAATTAAATTTAAAAATAAATCCAGGGACTTTTAATTCTCCTTATGGAGAAAAACAAACAGAGTTAATAAGCTTGAAAAATATTTAATAAATATTTAACTTCACATTCACATTCTATATGGAGAAGAAAAAAAGTAAAATTTGATACCATAGCTTATAAAACTGTCTTGTGGCTGAGCTTTTACGATACCCTTGAGTTGAACTAGAATGCTGATGGAGAAGAAGCTTGTGTTTTCAATCAAAAGAAGGCGTATAAATCGGAGCCAGGAGTCAGTGCATATTTTCAAGATGCCAGTGAAGTCTAATCACTTAACACGGTTTCTCATTGAAAGCGAAGGATTTGAGTGCGTGCTGGCAAATTATGAAACTATGTGCCACACTCTACTTAAACACAAACGTGTGAGCACACGCAGAAAGAAGTAGCAGCTGGAGCTGAGGCTGCCGAGGCAGGGGCTGATAATTCACCCCTGCCTTGCAGACAACACAGCGTCCAGCCTCGCTGGAGGATCGCCTTGTGCTTATTCTGCCACCTTGTGTGATGCACACATATTACAAGACAAAAACATCTTCAAACATTTGTTCTATTAGTTCTTAACATACTGTTTTTCTTCCTTTAGAAAAATCGTCCTATTTCCAGGGTTATCTCCACCAAGTCATTTGTGCAGTTGAAGAACAGCGGTTTGATTTCTGAGATATTTTTATCTCGGGAGTATTAGCTAATGATGCAAGGGCACAGAGGCTGGCCCACATAAAAACACACAAAAAAGGACAGACTCCTAAAAACGTAGGCATGCTCTCTGTGGGCTCAGATGACCCTGGGTCCAGGCCAGCCTCAGGTGGAGATGACGTGGAACAAGGGAGACCATGATGCTAAATTCAAGTCTCCAGGAAAGTGATCCTCGTGGGTAACCATCCTCGGCATTGTCCTACTTACCCCATTCACCATAGTGCAAACATAAGGCCAGCTCCAACCCTCCTTCCCTGCGTTTGCATCTATGCTTAGTAAGAGCAGCAGGGATGTGGAATAAAACATCCCAAATGACTCCCCTGACCCCTCTGATTCAACATAGGAGGATGGATCTAATGGCCTAATGCTGAGCCAAGTTTGGAAGTTAGAAGACACCACGAGCTGTGGAGCCTACCGAGTAGGGGCATGGTTAAATCTCCCAGACCACCAGCTCAGGGCAAATCTTTACTGATAGCAGGCCAGCTATCTTTAGGCTGGACATGCAACCTATCATTCTGGTCTCTATGGGGAAGAGAAGTGAACCATATATACTCTGGTTCCGAAGTAACTGTCAAATTTGATTCCTGGCACTGAATTCCAGCTACACTACCTCACATACACCATACAGGAGTAAAGGTTATTTAAATCACAACACTGAAAAATATTATCACTTTTAACAACATTGCTTTCCTTTTTAAGTGTTGTGTTTGATGTTACAAGTATGCTTTAAAAAAAATATATTTATTTATTTATTTATAAGAGAGGGAGAGTGAAAGGGTGAAGCAGACTCCCCACCAAGCAGAGAACCAAATGTGGACCCAATCCCAGGACCCCAAGCTCATGACACAAGCTGAATCAGATACTTAACCAACTGAGCCTCCTAGGAGCCCTACAATTATTCTTTTTGATTCTTATATCTGCAATCTCATCAGTTGTCAAGGACAGTTGGCAATGACCCTGATTAGATGTGTTATAAATATGAGCAGAAAGCACTTCTCCAGAGGAGGCTGTACACTGGGGAAAGGAAGCTCTGGCTCTGGGTTCTGGCACCTGTCAGATTTGGGTTTGAGTCCCACCTGCGCTCTTCCCAACAAATCTGAGTTCAGTGAAAAAGAGAGATAGTAATACCTATGTTGGTAGAGTTTCTGTGTATTAGCAATAATATATACAAAATGCCCAGTGCAGAAGAGGCACATCCTATGTGGCTACTCCAAATAGTGCAAACAACATTCAATCAAACGTGATCAGAAGAGGAATTGTAAAGAGAGGGAGAGAGAGGGAGACCTGAAATATACTATGCCTAAGGTTAAATGATGCTGATATGCTCAAATCTTATACTTCAAGATGGCTGAGAAAATAATGTGTTTTTACCCTTTTAATCTTGTTATTTATTGATAAGGATTTAATAGGGATGTTATGTTATGCTGTCTTATTTTATATTATGTTGTGTTATACAGTGTAATGAAGTTCAGTTTATGGAATTCCTATTCAAAGTTTAACAGTATCATAACTGAAAGCATCATGGTAATTTACTGGATATTTATATGATCTGATTGCCAGGGTTGTCTGTGGCAGTTCTGGAATCACGTTATTTGAGAAAGGATGAGGCTAATGCCCAAAGGGACAAATTCCATCTTTCAGAATAATTCCACCAAACATATTAAGAAAATGATGTAGAAAGAGGTTTTATTAAGAGAAAGCAGCAATGAGCCCTCCACCTTATTTGTACACGGAAAGAGTGTGATCGTCTCAGCTTGTGATAAGCATTATCTTCATCCAGTTCAGGTATCAGACACCACCTGACTCTGGGTCCCCAAAACCCCCAGGACCAGATGTTGTCCCCTCCCTTAGGATTGTGTCACGCATTTAGCTCTCAAACCTGGACCTGTGGCAGATTGGAGGAGGAGCCCTTTCTTAGCCTCCTAAGGGGAGGACAGAACTTCCCAAGCATCCATTGCACCAGCAGTCACTCCTTCCCACCACCACCAAAACGGCTCACACTCTCTACATTTGCCTTTTGTTCTCAGTGACAATATCCCAAGTGAAAATGCCCTTCTCCAGCATTTTAAGAGTCTACAGGTGAACTGCACAGGTGAGGTGAGCGTTGCTTACACCATCCTGCCTTTTGGGAGCTTCTCCCTCAAGGACAAGAACCAGGACTTTGTAGTGGTAGCCTCACCTCAGTGCAGGACCATGTCCACAGCAAAGGACGGCTCATGATTGTGGCTCGAGCAGCAAATGAATGAACGAATTTCTAGGCTAGGTACAAGCATTGTAATCACTCTCAAGGGTTAAACTTTCCTGTTCAGGAGAGTGTTCTTATTTTGCTTACTCTTCCGGAATGACATCTAGCAATCTTTTAAACAGTTTCTGCCACCTGCTTCTATATTTGTTATCACCGATTTCTTTTCTGTCAGAAATCTTTGTGTTATATTTAACTGAGATCCTAAAAGAAATTTTAACATCTCCTGATCAGCATCTCTTAATTAGCATATTGAGCTTCCCTGAATGCCAGAGAAAATTGCAGTATTCATCGAAGCTCCTAATACTGATAGAATTGGGAAACACTAGAATATTAAAACAACTGGTGCAAATCAAAAATCAATTTCCAGAGAACCCTTACAAGATAGGAAAACAAGAAATAATGACCAAGAAAAATTATTTCTGTTCGCTTGAGAGAAATGTCTGAATCTTTATGCAAAATGATTAATTTTTTAGAAACCCATAAGGTTTTAATAATGCATATCTACTAATTTGGTAAAGCATGTAATGACATGTGAAAAGCTTAGGACATTGCCTGACACATAGTTAGAAAACATGCTATTATTACAAAAAAAGTGTTTTAAGCTTACAAATATTTAAGATGACAAAGAATAAAAAAAAATATTAACAGGAGTAAGAGCTAGACCCATTTTCTAAAAAAATAAAGAATTTCAATTTGTTTTGCCTTTAAAAGTGTTAATTTATTTGTGTTACCATAAGAAAATACCTAACCCGATTCCCATCTGGATAGAAAAATAGAATCAGAAAAAAAAAATGGACTGATATTTTAAGGATTTGTAAAAATTCAGAAGAACATCATCAATATAAAGATGAATGAACACTAAACAGGTTACCTAGATTGGAATATTTGTGCCTAAACAAACATGTTTAAAGATGGTCTTAGATAACCTGAAAGTCTCTCTTTGTAACCTTATTTGTGGATGACACAGAACTGATTACTATGAGGTAATCCTCCTATCTCTCCATGAAGTTCAAGAAGTGTTGTGACTGGTATGCAATGAAGCAAAAAGACCCCAAAAAGAGACTTAATTCTTCTCCCTTGTCTCGACTAGGAAAAAAAAAAAAATCATATAATATGAGCATGGAAAAAATGTGCACACCCAGAGGCAATAGAGTTTCAAAGGAATTCAGCAAAAGCCTGGACAGCCCTAAACACTCTTACTTGTTCTGTTTGGCTTCTAGGAGCATCCGTCTTTGCTGTACCATTTCTGCATTCTACCTCACTCTTGCAAGCAAGAAAACAGATCAAAGTATAGAAAAGTTCTTTTCAGGTGCTTGAAAGAGAAAGAGTCTGCATATTTCAAATGATGCCTGCCACAGAAATAAAGCATGCCAACCGCTGGCTGTACAAGATGGTGCGCCCAAGTCTGAGAACAATAACCCCCCAGATTAAGACTAAGCCAGCCAGAAAACTGAGAAGATAGACTCTGAGAAGCACTTATTATTGGAAAAGTATAGGTTTTTTAGACTTACAATCAAGACTACTGGATTGAGCTTTGGGACTTGACAAGTTTGACAATATCCCTTTAGGTTACATTGGAGCAAAGTTCTGTACACGTCTTATGTGATTCTAGAGTCATGGTTCTCAAAGTACAGACTGGAACCAACAGCATCAAAATCACCCAGCAATTTGTTAGAAATATAAATTCTCAGGCACCGTGCTAATCTGCCAGACCAGAAATTCTGGAAGTAGATAGATGAATCTAATGTCTATTGAAGTTTGAGAATCTCTGTTCTAGGGAAATGGCACTCAAGTGTTTCCAGAACCATGTTGGTAGGCATTCTTAGTCAGAAGAATCATAGGACAATAATTTACCCATTCTAGTCTATTATAAAGAATATTTTGGTTCAAAAAATTAGGTGTCATGAAGAACCAAAGGATGCAAGTGATACGGTTGATTGGTGGAAACGGATGAAAGGACTTGAGACAAAAAAAGTCTCAAGAGTTGTGACATGATTTACAATTAATATACCATGCTTTTATTATGAAATATAAGCCTCCATATTTTAGAGCTGATTTGCAAGTAGATGACATTGTTTTTAGGTAAATCCCGAAATTAAATAAATGGCCTACAAAAACCTGTAACTGGTTTGGGAAAAGATAAGACTGCATGATCTATGATCTACATCTTCACTGTATGATCATATCATTTTAGCAACTGATGCAAAAATTCACTAGCTAAATAAGACACAGCTAACATTTGTTATGTTGTATAGTGCCATTGAGTGTGGTTGATGTTACATCACTGCCCCATTCATTAAAAAGCTATATGTGTGGGGCACTTGGGTGGCTCAGTGGGTTAAAGCCTCTGCCTTTGGCTCAGGTCATGATCCCAAGGTCCTGGGATTGAGCCCCGCTTTGGGCTCTCTGCTCAGCAGGGAGGCTGCTTCCTCCTCTCTCTCTGCCTGCTTCTCTGCCTACTTGTGATCTCTGTCTGTCAAATAAATAAATAAAATCTTAAAAAAAAAAAGCTATATGTGTTTGTTAAATCAAATACTGACACTAAAAACAAAACATATATGAATAGAAGCACAGAGAGAAAAGTAAAATATATTCCCTGACCACAATACGCTAAAACTAAAAGTAATGAGATATATATATATATATATATATATATATATATTTTTTTTTTTTTTTTAAGATTTTATTTATTTACTTGACGGACAGAGATCACAAGTAGGCAGAGAGGCAGGAAGAAAAAGGGGGAAGCAGGCTTCCCGCCGAGCAGAGAGCCCGATGCGGGGCTCGATCCCAGGACCCTGGGATCATGACCTGAGCCGAAGGCAACGGCTTTAACCCACTGAGCCACCCAGGTGCCCCAGTAATGATATTTTTTAATTAAAACTACATTCACTGGGGGAAAAACAGAATTACCTTACAAACAACTGGGTGAAGGAGGAACTCAATATATATATATATATAGAGAGAGAGAGAGAGAGATAGTGCTAATTTTCTGTGTGTTTATTATAGAATTTGAAGGCTATATGTAGCAGGGTCTTGAGTGAAATATACACGATAAGGTAGATGTAAAATTTGCTAAGGGAGGGGTGTGGTTTACTAGGCAGCACTTTATTGAAATCAATCATTTCCCCCAGAGGAGCTGAAACTGAAGGACAACACAAAAACTGATGGGATGTTCTTTGTGTTCTTTGATGTCCTGGTCAGAGAAAACAAGCAGTTGTTTAAACATAAACTCAAAACTGCATTTACAAAACGGAGGAGAGACTGAATTGTAGATATCCACTGGCCAGGAGGTAACTGCTCAGTGGGGCACCCTGTGCGGAGTAACCCACGATCAGAAGCAAGGTTCCTGTGTTTCTCCTGAGCCACTTAAGTGTTTCCTCTCGTCAGACCTCCAAACTCGGGCCACTTTAACTGAACGACATCTTGCTTTCATTCTTTTGATCCATTTGGGACAGCAACTTCAGAATACCAAGAATACGACCAATCTGTGTTTCCTTTCCTTCTATTCCCTACCGAAGGTAGTGCCAAGGACAGTCTCAGTATTGTCCATCTTGCTTGCACCCCCCTGTCAATGGTGGGGTTTTCAAGGATCTGAACATTTTAGACTCTGCAGCTGTTAAGACTGGCTTGGCAATAAGCATGGTTGCAGCTTTTAGTCTGTAGCCTGCAACTACCACAGGAAGGGAAATGATCAGGCTTTCTGGTCGTTCCAGCACGTAGAATAAGACAGGTGTGTTCTGACCTCTATAGAGGAAGGAAAAATTTCCCTCTACCCTCTTAGGGTCCCTAGGTATACCTAAAAATTAAACTGACAAGACAGATTAACATGAGAAAAAGACACAAATGTATTTAATATGTTTTCAGTGACATGGGAGCCATCATAAGGAAATAAAGACTTGAAAAAACATTTAAGTCTGAGCTTTTTTAAATGAGGCTTGATGAAGGATGGCAAGTCTTGGGAAAACATGCTAGGACAAAGGTTATGAGCTAAGGTTATTAAATTGGGGGAAATTAGCAAGGACTGTTGGTTTTGATTCCTCCCAGGATCCCTCAGTCTCCTGAGATAAAGATGCTCTTTTCCTCCCCATACAGGGAGGGCACCTCTCACCAGAGGGTCTTGTGACTGGCTTCAGGGGAGAAGCAGGAGGTCAAGGAGTCCTTCCTGCTTGACTGTTTCTCAAATTCCTTCCACTGAAAATATCCAAGAGTCCATATTTTGGGGTGGCATTTCCTGATTCCCTTCACCCATTTTTATTACCTTTCTGGAGTAGTATTGAAGTCTATGCAGACAATTTAAATTTTTTCAACAGGGTAAAAAGTGGGACATTTTAACTTATTTTGAAGATACTTGTATCAAAGGAACAAGCAGGCAGACTTTCAAAGCAAAAGAGCAGTTTAACTTAATTGTTCTGACTGCAGCCTCTGGAGCGAAACCCACTGGGTTCGAGTCCTGACTCTCACCAGCCTCTCTGTGCCTTACCCTTTATTCATCTGTGAAGGGGTGAATAATATCTATAGTACAAAACTGTTACAGGATTAATTGGATTAATATTCACAAAATGCTTAAAGGGATGCTTGGCACATAGTAATTGATTTATCAATATTTGTTAAATAAATTTAAAGTGGCTTATAAACAGACACTTGGAAGGTCGTAGCTAGCTTTCTCTCTCTTGAGTAGGTAAGGAGTCAAACTTTCACATGGAGTGCAGTGACTTTAGCATAGCCTGCTCCTGGCCAGCCATCTTAGCCCTATGAAGTCTAGCAGTGAACACGAGAAAGAAAAGAGAATGAACGGCAGCCACAAATCTCAGGCCCATTTAGGGGATTTTTTCCCTGAGATCCTCAATAGGTGAAATAATAACACAATAAAATCTTATTTTGATACAACAAAATGGTAATAAAACACACTAAGCTTTATAGAAGTCATAGATCTATTCACAGACAATTTTATGGTCAAGTGTTCTTATTGTTTAAAAACTAGAAAAGGAAAAATAATCAAATTCATAATTTAGGAAAAGAAATCCAAGTGGCTTCAGAAAACAAAGATATAATAGTAAATTCAGAAATCAAAAAGAGAAAAATAGTAGAGTTAATAAATTCAAGCAAAGCTCTTAGGAAAAAGGCAGAAAGAGCACAATTTAGACAAAAGAAAATATAGAAAAACTAGTAGAGAAAATATTTGAAAATTATAAAGTATACTATGGATACTTTATATAGAAGCAAATAAATTAGGCAATCCCAACAAAATAGTTCTCTTGATGAAAAATACAAAATACCAAAACTGACTTAATAATGAAAAGAAAACCTGACAAGAGCAATACTGGGGAAATTATGGATAGGGTTATTAAAGAATATCCCCCTTAAAAGCTTTCAGCCCATTAGCTAGGGAATTATTTCAAACATTCAAGGAGCAAAGGATTCCCAATATAAACAGTTACTATATTGAGAAAAGACAGGACAGTACTCACATCATTCAATAGAATGAATATATATCCATGATACCAAAATTTAATGACATTAACACAAAAATAAAAATCATAGACCAATTTCACTTAAGACTGTAGATGCAAAAATTACTGTAATTACCGTAGTTACTGTAAAATAGTAACAAAGAGAAACCAAGGAGTATTGAAAAAAAATCCATCAACTCCAAGTCGTTATTATGCCAGGATTTTTAAAGAGGGTTCAATCTTGAGGAACTTTATAGTATATCCTATTAGTAGGCTAAATATCAAAAAATTAATCATTTAATAGACCCTTAAAAAGACACTTAATAATCATTCCTGTTAATGACATTTTTTAAATATTTTATATATTTATTACAGAGAGAGAGAGCATGAGAGAGGGAGGGTCAAAAGGAGAAGCAGACTCCTTGCTGAGCAGGGAGCCTAATGTGGGACTGGATCCCAGGACCCTAGGATCATGACCTAAGCTGAAGGCAGACACTTAACCAACTGAGCTACCTAGGCACTCCTTCTTAATGACATTTTTTAAAAGGAATAAATGGCTACTTCCTTGACATTATTAAGAAAATCTTTTCCAAATTAATTCCAATATTATATTTCATGGGGTATATTACAGAATTTCTCCCAAATGGGAGTTAGTCAGAAATACCATTCTCTAAAATGTTAATATGAGCGGTTCTAAAAAAGGTGTGGGGGATAGGGTATAAGGATTCCTTGTCCAAATAAGTGTGGGAAATACTGAGTTGAATAAAGTTTAAACATATTTCTTACTATAAGATTTCTTGAAAACATTAATATAGTACTGCCAATTACAAATCTCAAAGGACTGCAACCTTTTTTTTTTTTTTTGCTCAAAGCATAGTCTCCTCAGAACAGTTTGGGAAATGTCGTCTTAGAAAAAGTCATCTTACACTCCAATAAATCAAGGCTGCCTATTATCTCTATTGCTACTTATATTGGAAATTCTAACTGTAAAAGAGGGGTGATGCAAAAGCACACAAAATAGGAATGAATATTAAAGAAATGTGAAAAATATTGATTATATGATATAATTATATCACATAAATATCTATAACTATAAAATCTATAATTATTCTAAAAAATGTATATTCCCAATAGCAATAAGACACATGGAGCTTAATGCATGTTCTGGATGAGAAAAGTAGGATATAAGAAAAAAATATAAAAGTTCATAAGAATAGAAAATATTTTAGTAAATGGACAGACATACAATATTCCCAATTGAGAAGGTTGAATATTACAATCAGATTTCATTTGCATCAGCAGGAATTTAAATGGATGACTTTAAGTTTCACCTGAAAAATAAAAAGTGAGATGAGGTTTTCTCATACATTGACAGTATGATTTAAATTAGTAAATTCTTGGGAAGCAACACAAAAAAGCAAGTCAAGAATCCTTAAATAAATCAATCCAGAAATTCTACTTGGAGTTCTAGCCAAAGAAAATAATATAAAATCTGGAAGTGTTATACATGTAAAGATGATCCACATTTCACTATTTATAATGACAAAAACTGGAAAGAGCCTAAGTGATAATAACTATCATTTCCAGATCACACATTTACTAAACACATGGCAGATTTTACAGATAGAAAAACTGAGGCTCATAAAGGAGAAATAACTTGCCTCTGATCACAGAACAAAAATGTAATTGAGTCTGTCCCCAAGCCCAATTTCTGGGCAAAGCCCATGCTCACTTCACCATCTCATGCTGTTGCTACAGCTATAAAAACAAGGAACTACTTGAACAGTATCTCTCATCTATTCTTCAAAGTATCATAACCATTCACAATTAAAATGTAAAGATTTTGTAGTAAAATGGACAGTGTTTATAAAATTATAAAAGGTAAAGAAGCTGTAAGCATACATGTACACTGCAACAAAGAGACTCTAACCCACATGCCCAGGAAAAAAGACTGGAAGAAAACAGAGTTCTTAATAGAATACAGTATTACTTACTACTTACTATACTTACTACAATATTTATTTACTTTTCCAATTTGATGATAATGTGGTTATATTAATTTTGTCATAAAAGGATAAGCTCAAAAATTGAAAAAAGAGCAACAATTTAACATCCAGGAGTAAATTCCGTAAAAGTGGAAAAATGCTGTGTCTAATACAAAGTTTATTTCTTTCACAGCACCTTCTATGTACTTGCACATATTATGAACTAAATAAATACATTGTGATTAGACTGAAGCATATCCACATATTACACTTAGCTTTTTGCAAGAAACTGAATGCTCACCAAATGGCATTGGACAAGAAACAAAAAAGCTTATCTGATTAAAATTACAAGGGAGATAGGAAAAATACAGTATACACTTTGAAATTTGGCTTCAGCATCATAATCTATTGATTTTATAATGTCCAGAGCAACTAAATACAATAAACACATAATGTGCTATATAGTATATTGTCTGAAGTTAGTTTGGTCATCGCCTAAATTTCAGAGAAGAGGTAAGGGACATAGAGACACTATCAAAGAAAATTGATTTTTTTTTTTACAGCTAATAACCTGTGCTTGGTGGCAGAACACAGTATCAAAATCACCATTCTGTGTTGAGATAATTTCACCAGCCTTCCCTGCTGTTCCTGCAACATTCCCACAGCTCTCCATCTGCCGCCAGCCTCCTCCCGCTCCTAGACGTTCTGATGACCACATAAGTAGGGTTCAAAATGTGACCCAGTAATTTGTATTGCATCTTTGATCTTCAGTGCCTTTTCCACTGTGATATAGAGATTAAAGTCTCAGGAAGGGAAAAGTGGTGACATATCTTTCAGGGAAATTGAATTTTTCCTACTAGAGGTGAGAACACTTAAGAGGACACTTTATCCCCAGTACAACATTTCTCCTACTTTAGGAAAACAGTTTGGCCTGGAACAGAAGAAACATACTCTGGATTCAACTCCCAGCTCTCCTCTCTAGCCAAGTTTTCTATTACTATACGAATATTCCTCTCTGGGCTACATGCCATAAACCCAGCACCATTAAACTCTAGAGAATGGTCTTAACATCTGGATTAAACTTACATAAAATACAGAGGAACACTTGAACCACAGGCAGCTGTTACCAGGCCCCTTGAGTATAAGCATCCCACAGTATTCACAATAAAGAGAGGGTACTGGAAGGGCCAAATAAAACGGCCCATGGGACATTCATGTCTTCTCTATACTTCAGTCAATCTTTCACTCATTACCATTCACTGAGCAGCACTGGCCAGGCTGAGATTAAAGAGATATATAGAGTAATGGGAGAGACAGTCTCCCATTAGAGACAGAAAGACATGTATAGAGTACCATACATACAGAGCAATGTACCCCAAAGTCCTCACTGAGAAAAGCCAAGACATTCCATCTGTGTATAGTAAAACGGATAGTACTCCAATAAGTCTATGTATTTTTTCTTTGAAAACAAAATGATTCAATAGCTTCAACAGCTAACAACTTTATGCCTGACCCTGGGCCAAGCAGTGGGGAAATAAAAATAGTGGTTCATTGCATTACACTTTATTTAAAACTTTATGGTTTTCAGGATTTGGTTAACAAAAAAATGAAGTAGAAGTTAGACCAAGAGTCAAAGGAGAAATGAATAGAAACAATGGATTGGAGAGTTGCTGAGAAAATTTTGAATATATTTTTTTGAAGACTCAGGATCATTCTGAGGACATTCTGCCATGATTGTCAACAGAAGTATCCTGATAAAAGGAGAAATAAATAATCACATTTATTAGTGTAAAGTACCTATTGTAGATTTCTGTACTTACTAAGATTTCTCAAGTTACTCTAGTAGATAATCATTACTTTTAAACTTTCTAGTCTAAAAGTCTAAAAGTATTTGCATCCTCCTTCTTTCTCTCCTTCCATCCTCTTCTGATTAAGGTATCTTCCCTCAATTCACTCCCTCTTTCCCTAGACATAGATTGTCACTTCCTGAGGCTGACATCACTCAGGTATTGACCTATTAAGCAGCTCCCATCGAGCATAAATTATAAGTAACAAATAGACTTAGTCCTCCCAGAAAATACTGACATCCCAAGTTTCCACCAACTCATTATTGACCTCAAAGACAGCAGTCTTTAGAGGTAACCATTTGAGGGGGACCTGGATGGCTCAGCTGGTTAAGCATCCAACTCTTGATTTCAGCTCAGGTCTTGATCTCAGGGTTTTGAGTTTAAGCCCTGCATTGGGCTCCATACTGGGCGTGGAGCTTATTTAAAAAGAAGAAGAAAAGAAAAGAAAAAAAAAAAAGAAAAGAAAAAAGAAGAAGAAGGAGGAGAAGAAGGAGGAGGAGGAGGAGGAGGAGAAGGAGAAGAAGAAGAAGAAGAAGAAGAAGAAGAAGAAGAAGAAGAAGAAGAAGAAGAAGAAACCATACTAAAACATATGAAATTCAGAGAACCTCTGCCATTTAGCCATATTCTCTGAACATCAACGTCTCCAGTCCCATACCCAAATCATTAGTTTTATAAGTAATTTTGCACCTTTGTAAGTAGTTTAAATTGGAAATCTTGAACCAGTTGGCTTCTAGTAAAAATCTAGAACCCCCAAATTACCTCAAAGTTAAAATCTAAATCAGAATGCTCCTACTCTTCTGGGTCTCTTCCACTGTGTTTCTTTAATTTCTTCATTAATGTTAACTTTGTTTCTAAATTCTCCCCACAAACTATAAATTCAAATTCAGATAGAGTGTAAAGATCTCAGAGATTCCCAACTTCCTTTGTGTTTTTTTCTTTTTCTTCAAAACAAATGGCACTGGAAATTAAGTTGACTTTTTTTTTTTATTTAAAATCCCAGTGCAACTCAAACTGAAGAAAAGAAACTATTAGTACTCAAGTAACCCAGAAGCCACATTTGCAATCAACAGAAGCAAATTGCTATTGTTTGCCTTGTCCAGTCTTGTTTAATCGGATTTTCCAATACATAAATTAGAGATCATGAAGAGCTAAGGCAGCATGTGAAGAGATGGATGTGCTCCAAGATATGTAATCTGTGTAACTCTGCTCTAGAAAATTAAGACAATTTTAAAGGAGCATCAGGAATGGTATTAAAATTATTTATAATATAAATATAGATACAGATAGCCATATAGACAGCATCCAGCCAGTGACCTATATTCTGTATTTAAAACTGTAATCCAGAAACGCTTCTAAATGATCCCTAAAAATAAATGGTAACTTTCATGAGTATTTCTGTAATAACAGTGAA
The DNA here is from genome assembly GCF_963455335.1 of Martes martes. Lineage (NCBI taxonomy): Eukaryota > Metazoa > Chordata > Mammalia > Carnivora > Mustelidae > Martes > Martes martes. Next base: position 39,721,118 of record NC_137893.1, read on the forward strand.
GAGAATAAAACCTAAGATCTTTGGCAAACTGAGCAGGGATTGTCCCAGCAAAGAAAAATGGCTTCCCTGTGCCTCCTGAGGAGCACTTGTGTGATTACATATGATTATACATGTGAAAGTAAAGGGTAAAATGTAGTGCTCTCTCTCAAACTTTGTAGTGGGAGCTGCTCAATGAGAAGATTCTGGGTAACTGATCCAAGGACAGCAATAATGTCAGCACAAGAGATAAACAAAGATGTCCTTAGTCTAGTTAAAATCTTCAAAACTGCAATCACACTGATGAGAAGATATGGCTTTATTCATTTTCTCAAAAAGAAACATGGATATTACTTTTTCCCCATGTTGGGACAAAAAGGAAGTGGAATGTGTACACTTTCCATAAAGGGATCCCCCACATTTATCTTCTCCTCTTTCTCCATTGGCCATGTTGAGAGCAGGGACTCAGTAGGAAGAACACCCCTCCGAGTTTACATGAAGGACTAAGTCAGGCAAAGAAGATGCTTTTAATTAAGAACCAAATGGTACCTGTAATTACCTCCAATGTTATAAATAGGACGAATAGACTGCCTGTGGCTTAAGTTGGAAATCATGAATCAGAAAGGTGGTTACCACAAAGTGGATATGAATTTCTGGAGCCATCTAGAGGGGAAAGAAGGGGAAGGGGAGGAAGGAACAAAACACCAGACTCATTTTCTGAGCATCAGAGTATGACAAGCATTCTGCTACATGCTTTGCACATATCATGTGTTATGATGGCATGCCTCTACGACGCAGTTCCAAAAAGACAGAAAGACCATTCAGGTTTTTAAAAACCAATCTAAATGGAAGAACATGGTTACATTAAACTATAAAAAGAAGTATGGGTGAAAAAGGCATTTCTTTTCTTAAAGAATTGTTCAAGGTGATTATTTAACCTACTGATATGTATTTGACAGGCCCGGTATTTGGAAAGACATTATTATTATTAATTTTTTTAAAGATTTTTTTTTAATTTATTTGACAGAGAGAGGGAGATCACAAGTAGGCAGCGAGGGCAGGCAGAGAGAGAGGGGGAAGCAGGTTCCCTGCTGAGCAGAGAGCCCGATGCCGGGCTCAATCCCAGGACCCTGAGATCATGACCTGAGCTGAAGGCAGAGGATTAATCCACTTAGCCACTCAGGCGCCCCTATTATTATTAATTTTAAGGGTGAAAATGTTGCTATTGCAGTTTGGATTTCTGGGAAAGCATAAGGCTTTTAGTTTGCACCTCTAGGGAGGCCATGTGAATTACAGATCATTGCTACCACAGCGTGTACATTTCACCTTAACTGACATAAAGGTACGTATGGAAAAAAAACTGCCTGTATAAATATTGCCCACCTATATTTTAGAACTGATAAATATCTACAAAAACAGTGGTTCTCAAACATTGGATTTATTGGGGTCCCCTGAGTGTGTGTTCATGCGTGTACATCAAGTTCTGTTGTGGCAGATCTGGAGTGGGGCCTTTTTGCAAACACACCATGTGATTCTGATATAGATAGCTGGGCCCAGACTTTAAAAACACACACCTAGAGTCTGGTGCTTGACATGACAGGATGACACTGGCCATAATTATTCTGATAGTCTGAAGACTGCTTTCCTGCTATGAAGTCAACTTAATCCATGTTGGTTGAAATACTAATTGACCCAGTGAAATGAGGGCTGACACAAAAGTCCCTACGAAATAACATCAAGGTTACCAAGTAAACTGTAATGAAAACCAAGTCATAACAACCTAAAATTTGGCTACAGACCCTCCCTATTCATACCCACTTCAACCTTTTTCAAAAGGACAGCATCTGTATAAACAGCTTTTATTAGAGCCTCCGACTGTGACAAATTATTACTTAGCAACAAACTTGGAATTCCATGCTCTCCGGAGCTGGTGAGGAGTGTGACCACTAGAGCAAGATCAGAAGCTTTCTGCTGCAGCAAGGCACACCTGTACTCACGGTGTACCCTGTGTTTCTTACTCCTTTGCTTGGCTCAGACTAGCTGCTCCATAATATCTTCATTGCTCTCGTTCTTTGTGTTCTGCTTTTCTGGCAGTTTGAAAAATCTCTCTCCTGCTGATCCCTGTGGGCCAAGTAAAAACTTTCACGCTCTACATTTGGCTTTCTATTGTCTTTAAAGTCTCCCAATTCCACTTCTGACGCTAGGAATTGAAACTTCAAGATGTGCATACTTCCTGGCAAGAATGTCTGCCACCATTTCAAGAGAGGCTCCTCCTGCCCTGCTGACTCCTTTCGACAGCGCCAGTCTTGCTTTTCACCCTCCTGTCTGTGCACTCATGATTCAGTGAGCACGCCCTTCACATCAGCACTAATGGAAAGCAGGCTTGTGCCCTGAGGAGATAATGGGCCAACCCACCTGAAGAAATAAGCCTTCTAAATGCCTGAGGCAAATTGGTACCTGCCCAAGAAACCTCTCAGCAGGTAACACTGGGGCAGTCCCACCCAGTTAAATCAGACACGGTCCCCGCATTTCTACCCACATTTTTTTCACCATTCTTAAACTTCAGAGAAGTGGAATGCATTCCAGCTAAGCTTATCTGGAAACTCTTGACTTTCATCTTCATGGAAAGAAAAGGATTTTGAAAAGAAACTTTAAATGAAACTTCAAACCTCATTAACCATCCCTCCAGGGGCAGGCTACTGGCAATGAATCACAAGACTACCCTGCCTAATGGGAAATGGAAGCTGACTCCAGACTTGAAATCTTTTTTTTTTTTTTTTTTTTAAAGATTTTATTTATTTACTTGACAGAGATGACAAGTAGGAAGAGAGGCAGGCAGAGAGAGAGAGGAGGAAGCAGGCTCCCTGCTGTGCAGAGAGCCCGATGTGGGGCTCGATCCCAGGACCCTGGGATCATGACCTGGACCGAAGGCAGAGGCTTTAACCCACTGAGCCACCCAGGCACCCCCGGACTTGAAATCTTAGAGCCAACCTGGGCTGTGCAGCTCCTGCTTTAGGTGAGAGGCGCTGGAGCCGACAGTTTGTGAGTGGGTTCCTCTGTGGTATCCACAAGGCACCTTTAATGGGCAGGAGGAAAACTGGTTTTTATCCCTCTGCCAACTCTTTAAGATTTATTTGTATTTATCAAGCATTTCCATTTTATGTAAATAAAATGCATTAATGAGAAACTAAAGTCTTTCTTCACTATACTTTCCGTACCACATGAATTTCTGTGATCTCTGACCTTCCAGTAAATTGCAGCAGTGTTGAGGAAGGACAAAGAGTCAAGAAAAGTCCCGATTAGGTTAAAAAAAAATCATGCACATAGATGCAAGAAGAATAATAATATTATATTATATTATAACCTTGCATTGTATTTCTTCATTTTTTTGGAGAAACATCACAACTGCTATCCTTCTATAAGCATCTACAAGCATCACCCCTTCTGCCCTGAAATATTTTTCAGGTATTAAATTGCAATTGTAATTATTTCTATAAGATAGACAAAAAAGAGCAAAGTGTGCTCTCTGGTAATGTTTCTGTCTTTTAAACTAGATATAACAAATAGTCTTCATGGGCTTATTGGGAGAAAACACAGTGATAATCCTCCCTTTTTTTCCACAATTACTGAGTTCCTGCAACCACAGTTTTCTATCTCCGGTTTTCACCAGCTTGTCCTACAGACATCCTATCTTTTCACAGTCCAGCTTCCCAGCTGTGCCCCGTCCACTTCATCATCAAAGTTCACCTTGACTTTTCAAACACTCGCTCCCTAACAGTTAATGACTTTGTAAGATTTTTACAGTCATGGCAGACATGAATTTGGGACAAATAAAATAATTAGAATAATGATTGTTACTATTTTTTTAATTTATTTATTTTAGAGAGAGAGTGAACACATGAGGGGGGATGGGCAGAGAGAGATGGAGAGGGAGATTCCCAAGCATACTCTGCACTGAGGACCCTGAGATCATGACCTGAGCCAAAACCAAGAGTCAGAGTTTAACCAAATGAGCCACCCAGGTGCCCTGTTACTATTTTTTTGAACACTTTGACTATGCAAGCTAGTGCTGGCACACATAACTACCTGGTTAAAGACCCACACATAAAAGTATGTATTACACTCAATTCTTAACTAATGAAACTACAGAGAGGTTCAGTGACTTGCCCAGCTTCATATTGCCAATAATCAAAAAATTGGAGACTCAAAATAAGGTCTGTTTGGTAACAATGCCCATATTCTTAACCATTACACACAATCTCATGAATAGACAGAGGAATCCTCCCTCTTCTCATTTGCAACAAATCTTTTCTTAGACTTGACATTATAGCAAGGAAGAAAACATACATAGCATGGTATTTGACAAGGTTTTTTTTTGTTTGTTTTTAACCATGGCCATGATTACTGCAACTGCTGCTGCTGCTGCTAACACATCTCTTAATTACTCAAATACTATTAATTTTTTTTAATTTCATGTTTTATGAACAATAATATCCAGTAAAACTCTTTTAACACAATTAAATGTGCCTATGCAAACACTCAATAAATATCAGTTTTAGACATTCTTAAGAATAATGACTGATACCATTTCTTATTAGTGCTCTATTGATATAAAATTGGCAAATATTCATAGAGAGCATCCATTACAGATGCCTACATTTGATCTTGGCATTTTTACTGCATGCTTTTTGTTACTGTTGTGTGTTTTGAAAGTTGATTCTCACCCCCACATCAACCCCACTGTAGTACCTAAACAGTGTTTTGCCCATAGTGGAAGTTCAGCAAGTATTTGATTTGAATTGAACCATTAGAGATACATTCATTCTCTAAAATGTATAGCAGAGCAAAGTAATCTATCCAGTGAGCTGTTAATCTGCTAAACCATCAATTAAGGGCACAGCCATCCATAACAAGAACCATTAAAGACTATTAAGTCATTTATCTTGAAGTCTGTAGTGGATTTCTGTTGGAAGACTTGGACAGCTCAAAGCATCTGCAATATGAGTGAATAGGTCAATAATCCATACATTAAATGGTCACTAAGTACTAAAACTCTTTGAAATGATAGGCCACTAGGGCTAAAAAAGTTTCATTTATGGATATAAAATTTACTTTCAAAAGTCTCTAGATATGAATTTCCATGACAGATCACTCAAGATGTACTGAGAAAGGTATGTATTCATTCATTTACTCAACAAGTATGTATTAAGCATCAGCAAAGCAATGTGATACAATTTATGAAAGATACAAGAAAAAAATGTCCTTAAAGAGCTTACCACCAAGTTGAAGTCTTATCTAAAGTCTTATCTGAAGTCTTATTATAACAATTATAAATCCATAATGTAAATTGACAGGATGCTTGGAAAAAGCCTATTATATTGAAAGAAGTTAATGTACCATCTGAGGTTAGCTTGGCTTGGTGACAAAGAACCACAAAAACTTTAAGGAGCAAAGGACATAGAAACTCACCTAAAATGAAGGGATCACACGGTGTAGTAGCAGATGCAGGATGTCTCCTCACAGTTTCCCAAGGCCCCTCCTAGTTCCCCAGAATGATCCATGGCTACCAGTGATGTAGTCCAAGCAAAATGGGGATTGTCAGTTCCATATAACTTAATTTTGCATAGTAGCATGGTCCTTTTATACTTAAAGTTTTATATACTTATGCAGAAATAATTTGCCCATCTATGCATTTCCATTTAAGGGAATATTTACAGACATTATAATTTTCCCACTTCTCATGTCAATCTCAATATTAGTAAAAATAACCCCTTAACTGGGGTGATTAATGATCAGTGCATTCATTTCCCTGACTCTGCCTCTGGTTATGTGGCATCTAAGAAAGCCTGTATCCTCACATTGAGCTAGTTAGTAGAGAGTGTCTTTAGAAATTTAAATTAAGAATCTAAGAAAGAATATAGATCAAAAAGATCTTGTGGATATAGGAGTAGAACAGTGAATACAAGACAGGAGGATTGTGGAATGCTTTGTAATTCTTGCAAAACACAAAGATACAATAAAATCTGACCAAGTATAAAGGAAATTCAGGTAAAGAATGAACTCTGGACTTCCAATTCTAACAATACAGCAGATAAATATACTAAAAATTCCTTTCCAAATGAAATATCTAGAAATACTAGATAAGTACAATGAACACTCTTTAAAATATATACAGCTGAGATCACAGAATATAAAGGAAATACCTACAGGCAAGGGAAAAAAGAAGAGAAGATAACTGAAAACCAGCATAACTGAAACATGTGAGATTTGGCTTCACTGGGCATTTGCTCTTATCCACAAGGGACATGTTGGACAAAATGAGAGTCTCCAACATAGGTCAAGTTGGATTTCTAGAAGAGAATAATGAAAATTGAAAAGAAGGAATATCTGTAGACATTATGATTGAGATTCCCCAAAACTGAATTTGTAGATAAATGAAACCTAAGACTTAATGACAACAATGGAAAACAAAAGGTAGTGATTGTTATGGACTAAATGTATGTGCCTCCCACCCCAATTCACATGTTGAAATCCTAACCCCCAGTATGATGGTGTTTGGAGGTGAAACCTTTGAAAGATGATTAAGTCATTAGGTCTCATCCCTTTCATCCTATGGGCATACAATAAGACTTCAGTCTACAAGCCAGATGAGGACCCTCAACTAGAACTCAGAACTCAACCATCTTGTCACCCTGATCTCAGTCAGACTTCCAGACTCCAGAACTGAGAGAAATAAATTTCTACTGTTTATAAGCCATCCAGCTTATGGCATTCTGTTATAACATCCTAAACTAAGACAGTGATGTAATAGCATTAAACATCCAGAGAAAGTAACTGTCCAGAATTGTATACATAGCTAAAAAGAACAAGAGTAAATTAAGAAAACTGACTAGCAACATGGTTATCATTAAAGAACTTATAAAAGATATGCCTTAGGAAGAAGAAACATGATCTCAGGAGGAAAGTCTGAGAAGCACAAGCCATGTACTTGCTTCCTGGTGAATAAAGAATCTGGCAAGTACATGGATAGATCTAAATGGATTATTTAAAACAACTGATTTGAGGGATACAAAAATAGGTGAGGACTAAAATACTGAATAACAATAATGTAGAAGATGGGAAGAGTATAATCATGTTTAAAGAATTCTAAAGTTATTTAATGTTCATGAAGAAAATAGAGATGTTATATTTAAACTTTGGCAAATTAAGAGGACATACTATAATTTTATGAGTAATCACTCAAAAAATGTGCATATAACTTCCAAAACAATGAGGATAGGGAACGAAAAAACAACAACAACAAAAAAAACTCAAAACTATGGACTCTGAAAAACAACCTGAGGGTTTTGAAGGGGCGGGGAGTGGGAGGTTGGAAGAACCAGGGGGTGGGTCTTAGGGAGGGCACGGATTGCATGGAGCACTGGGTGTGGTGAAAAAACAATGAATACTGTTACACTGAAAAGAAATAAAAAATTTAAAAAAAAAGAGGCAGAAAAAGAAAATATGAAGCAAAAAGAGGAAACAAATTAAAAATATAAGTGTAATAAATGTAAATGGCCTAATATATTCAGTTAATAGGCAAAAATCTTACACTGTGTTAAAAAATAAATATAGCTTTAGGCTTTGGACAAAAATCACATAAAACACATTATTCTGAAATATTTAAAATAAAAGCCTAGAAAAAAGAATATGTCACTCAGATATTAGCCAAAAGAAAGCTGGATTAATACCAGAAAAAATAACTTAGAAAAACATTTTAGGGATAAGGGAAAGTTACTATTTAATAATAAAAGTTTTGATTCACAAGAAGATTTATCATTTCTAAACTTGTAAGCAAACAACAACAACAAAAAATTGACAAAACTGCAATAAGAAATTGACAAATTCACCACAATTAGTTTTTTTCTAATCTTCTATCATCTTACTCATTTTCTCTCTGCTTTATTTATCATTTTCTGAGAGATGTATATTAAAATTTTCCATTATTGCAGGGGATTTGTCAATTTCTTATTACAGTTTTGTCAATTTTTTTTATTTGCCTCGTCCTATAAATAAGTTTGGTTTAACTGACATATATAGAACTCTGCATATAGTAATTTAAAACTTAAGATACTTTATGATAATTAACCACATTATGTGCCAAAGGTAAATCTTACCAAATATCAAAGAATTATTATAATAAAGTCTGTGTTCTCTAGCCACAGTGCAACTAAATTAAAATCAATAGTTATCAATCAATACCTATAGACACAGAAACCATATCAGTTGTTGCTGGAATCTAAGGGATAGAAGATTGATCACAAAAGGGGCATAAGGGAATTTTGTGTGGTAACAGAAATAAGCAATATTTGATCTTGGTAATGGATTCATAACTATATATCTGTCACAACTCATTAAACTATATACCTCCTAAAATAGGTAAATTCTGTTGGGGGACAATGGTAAAATACTCCTATTTTGACATCTTGCTGATGTCACTCTTCTCAAAATATTTTTCTAATACAAAATCATAGTCTATAAATTTTCTCTTCTCAGTTATTAACCTAGAAACAAAAATAAAAAAATAAAATATTTGCAAACAAATCAAAATATTTAGGTTATTTTTTTGCTTAATCATTGACAAGTTGCATTTATTCTGGAAATATCAGGCTAATGATTCAAAATACCTGTTTTTGCTATGAACATACATCCTTTAGAACCTTCTTTTTTCTAATCAGTACTTGAGAAAAACCCTTCAGAGTTTTTTTTAATAAAAATTAGTATAATTTATTTTTTCTTATTATAAAATCAATGTTTATTTTAGAACAATTACCAAGTTTAGATAAGCAAAAAAAATATTAATTACACAATAATCTCCCCCACTCAGAGGAAGTCATTTAAACCTTCTACATCTTTTCCCTCTTTGTTTGCTCGTGTATTTCCTGCTTAATTTTCTTAATTGTTTTTTAAAAACTGATGCTTGGAAGTGACCCAAGTAATCCATTGATCCATGTTGTTCATGTATTTCCTACTTAATTTTCTTAATTATTTTCTAAAAACTGACTCTCCAAAGTGACCTAAATGATCCATTGATTTGGCATCATATATATACCTATATATAGATATCTACACTTTATCCCTAGATAAAGAAAATAGTTGTATACCAATACTATTACAGTCACACTAATTCCCATACTCAGAATACCACCAGCTTGAAATTCCTAATAATTTTATTTTTGAATTTTGTCTATGAAGGCTAATGAGACAATGGAGCATGTACTGGGGCCTCCCACCACTCTCTGCTTTTTGACCTTCCCAAGAAGGAGTCTCAGCTGCATGCTCCTCGCCCCCACCTAACAACTGCTGCTGCCCTCAGGAAGCAGAAGTTGGACAATTAGCACCAAGTTGTAGGATAGGGCACAGGAGAACTGGGAGAGTCTGCACTTACCCTCCAAGTTTCCCTGTGCTTAATGAGGGAGCACATTAAACAGCAAATTAAAAAAAATAAGTCAAATAGTATGCAAAAGAAAGGAAAGAGCCACATGCTTGGTTTCTGAAAGAGGTCTACATTTTAATATTGTACTGGAAACCCACAAATTATAGTAGTAGTCAGCCCCATATACGTTATGTACTCATCCTCCTGCTACCTTCATGCCCACATTCCAAGTGCCAGCTATACTAAATTTTATTTCATGTTCTAACCAGCCACACTCATGCTTCTCCTTGCTTCTACGCACATCATTCCATCTGCTTATATCTTCCTTCTCTGACCGCTGCTATTTCAGGGCCACCTGAGGTACTCCCGATTCATACTTGAACACAGTTTCCTTTTTCCCTGTCTAAGTGTTAATGCAATATACCGTCATTGCTTATTTATCTCTCTTGCTACCCCTGTTAAACTGTAGGCTATGGGAGGTCAAGAACTGTGATTGTTTTTTCCCAGGGAACCAGCACAGGCTAATGACAGAGCCTTACATTTCTATAGCATGTTCTGAATTTCCCAGAACTTTCATCTATTTTCTAATTTCCTCAAACACACACACACACTCACACATCCACACACACACACACACACACACACACCCCTTCAGCAGGCTCACATGATTTTTATTTTACAGATGAGGTAAAGAAACTACGATGGAGTTAAATGATTTGCCTAAGACCACACAGGTTGCATGTGGCATTATAAAAGTAAGAATAAAACTAATCATGTACTGTATGGTGCCTACATAACATAATAAAAAAAAACTAATAAAAAAAAAACAAAACAGCATTTGCTGAGCACCCAAATATGCCTGGCTCTGTTGGAAGGACTTTCTAAGTGTGACATCGCTTTATACTCATCACCACCACCATGTTTTGGTAAGTATATTATTAAACTACTTTGAAAGTAGGAGACTGTGAGAGGTTAAGTAACTCACCCCGGGCCACAAAACCATCGAGAGCTAGAACCAAACTGACAGCTTGCCATTTGGCTACAGAGCTGCACTATTTCCCAACATTTCAACATTTCATGGAACTGAACTTAAGACATAGCTTCTGTTCTCAAAGGGTTTAATCAAGTATAGAAATAAGATATAAATGTATATCCTGTGAGATATATACATATATCACAATATATAAAATATATTGTGTTCAAATTAGATCATAGCATTAGATCAAATTAGATCATTTCCAATGCTCTGGAAATGGAGAGAAGGTTTACTCTATTTTGTGCCTAGAACCTCCACGAGTGCAGGGACCACATCTGGCTTGCTCACTGTTACATCTCTAGGGCCTTGTAAAAATAACTGACATGTAGAAGGAATTTAGTAATCATCGGCTGAGTAAATTAATAGAACCAAATTTCTGTTATCTCAAGTGCTAGAAGAAAAGGTCCACAGAGCAGAGAGAATTTAGGCTGACTTTGAAGACTGACAATAGCTTGCATAAGTGATGAAATGGTAGGAGAGCATTTCAGGTGATGGAAACACAGTTAGTAAGAACACATGAGGGCAGAAGCATACTCAGATAGGTTGTCATCTGACAATTTTGAAATGAAATGACAGATTCTTTGGGAGGACCAGGGAGAATATAGGTTGGAGAGGTAGTTGGGGCCCAATTATGCAGGAATTACATGCCAGAATAAGAAAGTTGGACTTTATTCTCTAGACTCTGGGGCATCTTTAAGTGTTTTGAGTATGAGAATAGTGTAATCCAGTGTCATTTTCAAAAGATTAATATGGCAGCTGTGAATGGGATAAGTAAAATAAGGATAAGAGTAAAGACAGGAAGACAAAAAGGTTTTTATAACTGTGGAGGACTGAAGCAACAGAAACCTAAACATGGGTGTTGGGAAGAGCTAAAGAAAGACTCTGATTTGTGAAACATGAAGGAATTGCAGGACTTGACTAATGAATAGAAATGTATTAATATTTCACTAGGATGTAAGCAAAATACGAAGGGTAAGGAAAGGCAATCTGGAAATTACCAATCATATTCCTAAAAGTAACAATATTACTAATGAGAGAATGTATTTGAATCTATAAACCCAATCCTTGGCAATAATCTTCTTCCAACTATACATTAGCACATCTTTCCAAATACATCTGTTCGATAGAACACTTCCCCCTCTCCCCAGAAATATCACAATCAGCTGCCTCTGCATGGAATGCATGAGTCTAAATTATGTTATTAAGAAGCTGCTGTTAGCTGCTAACAAATCAAATAGGGTGGATGGCCACCTTATTTTACCTCTTTGTCTGTAATTGTAGGTATTAGTGCTGCTGTGGTGTTCCAGGTAAATAGCGAAATGCAAAATAAAAATATTCTCTTCATTTAACAGAGGACCATTGTCCCTTAGTATGAAGATGTCAATCTGATTTTTAGACACTGCATAAGATACTGTTAGCATAGCAATACGTAATTTGTGACTGATTAGCCTTCTAAATTTAAAAAAAAAAAAGGTGGCAGCCAATGTTATGTTAAATTGCCACCTAATTCTCTGGCAGATATTTTAAATCTTATTTTAGCTTCCTAAGTATATGTCTGCATAATATAGAAGACACTAGAATTAGAATTTAACAATATTATTCTAATTTTTATTCTGATTTTATTATATTCCAATGGATTTCAATCACAAGTATATTTCCTTTTTTAAAAAACACAAGATGGGGTCCTAGTATCAGCATTCACATGGATTATGAATACTTAATAAATTATTTTTAATGCACTAACCATTATACAAACCAAATATTATTTCCACTCCAAAAAAAATGCTTTTCACTCCATCCTAAACACGTAGTAACAAAATAATGTAAATATTAAAGCTTACTGTTTTAAGGCACTGTTGTAAGTTTAGAGCATTTGGCAAAGGGGGTTTGCAGAGGAAGGAGTTTTGATAGCATTAATATAAAAGGCCTTTCTATGTATATATAGGTCTAGTTGTCACAACATGGAGAAATCAGTCACCTCAATAACAGAATGCAGACCTTTGCAAAAAGAGAAAGCAAATTATAGGGAGCTTGGTTTAGAGACACAAAAATACAGCAATCATTGACAAGGTAAGAAGTCAGTGACTGAGCATGTGTCAAAAATAACATTTATTAATATGCATCCATGTTCTTACCCACCTCATTTTTTTAAAATAAATGAATTAATCTGTTATCTCCCATTCAGCTTCTCTTCCTCCCTCATCTTCTAAGGACTTAAAGTGGTCTCTTTGCCAGACTAGATTATTCTGAATTACTCTGGAAAGTAGGTATAGCAGAGAAGCTTAAAAGTACCCTGTGCTCAGAAGGGCCTCAGAAGAGCATGGTTTAATGCTCTACTGTAGCCATCTGGAAATTCTTAATAATTTTGAATAAGACCCTACTTTTCCATTTTGCATGGGGTCTTACAAATTATGTACCTGGTCCTGATTGTAGAGGGTGGAAAAATTTATAATCAGCAGCATTTACCACATGGCACACAAATAAACTAGTCAGGACAAGCCATACTTGACAGATATCAGTGGTTAGCAAGTCAGGTCAAGGGAAATTTCCAGGAAAGCCCCAGAAGACATTTGGTAGGTCAAGTGGGCCCCTGAGAACCTGAAGTCTGTTGCACCTTCTACTATACCTTACACTACACTCAGGTCCCCCTTTGGAAAGCAGGGTGGATCTTTGGTATGGGAGAAACAACACTAATAAAGAGTACAAACCTAAAATTTGTTGAAAATTTACCTAAAATATGAAACCAAGATATCTTTCTACATTTAAGTTTTTTCCACTATTTTTAGGTAAAGAGATCAAAAACAAAGTAACATTAGTGATAGAAAATGAAATTTTCCTCATTTTTCCCATCTAAATTCATATATAAATTTTGACACTCCCCCCCCCTACAGAATGAAAATGGTATATGTTCAGAAAATGAGCTATTTTAGTTTCAAGGACTTGCCTTAACACACATGAGTTGTTAGAGTAGGCAGTTAGTTAGGTTCTAACAGGTTGCCTAGAAGTCAGCAACGAGGAGTCATGGGCAACTAAGAGGAAGTCAGAGGCCTGTTGTGGCAGCAAAATAAAAATCACAAGAAACTGGATCAAACCAGATAGACCCAAGATGGCTGACAAAATAGGCCAAAGTTCACATTATTCCTTTATTTGATGCATTAATACTAAAATCTCCTCCCTAAGATTGTCATGACAAGAAATCCCTGACCAGATAAGAAAGAAAAGGCAGCATAACCCATATTCCTGGAAGAGACCACCGTGCTTCTAAGAGATCCCTCCTCAAGTAATGAGTATTCTACCCATCTGTTAACAACTGTCAATGAAAGTAGGAAACCCAAACCCCAGTGGGCACAGCTGTCCCTTGAGCTCACCAGCTCTGACATCTTGAAAGTGTACTTTCATTTTAGTAAACTTTCCTCTTATATTGCTCATCCATGGCCTTGTGTCTGTCCTTGAATTCTTTCTCCTGGCAAGACCAAGAGCCTAAGGCAACATCCTTTGTATGGGCTCAGGGCCTGAGGTCTCCCCACTCTACAGGCAACAGAATCATCTATGAATATTTAGGTATATACACCCTAGTTTTAAAATCTATTTCGTTAAACATTCTGAATAAAAGATGGTCAGAATACTGATTTTGAGGTTAGGGAGGGATACTGTGTCCTCCTCCAGCAGTCATCTGCACATGTAATAACCCTGAAATAGGTGTATCTGCAAGGATGCTTAGCATCAAAATACAACAATCTACAAAATAGGTAGCATATACATTTCAGAGCAGATTTTAAACATATACCAGATGTATATTTTTTTTCAGAGTTCCTTATAAAAACATGAAATATTTGCTTCTCTTTAGAATAAACCTACTCAAGCATAACAGATGATAGGATTTCCCACTTAAGAAAATGTTTCATTACTTCAAAATAATATAGATGGCTATAAAATGCCCTTTTCTTATGAAATGAAGAGGTGAACTCACTGGTATTAATCTTCCCCATCTATTTCTCTCTTATATACACCCTTCTTCACCAAAGAGTTCTATGATCAGTTGCCCCTTATCTTTAATTTAATACATTTGGTGGCCTCTTGTGCTCTATTTTACTGAATTAGAAAAGAAGGTCATGATAAAGAACACAAAAAACTCTGATGGAAAGCTATCTATCTATAGTTAACTTGGGAGTTCAAGGCCAAGAGTAGTTGAGATTGACTTCACCCAAATGCGATAATGGGTATTAAGCCCATAGTGTTGCACTTAGCATATAATAGATGATCAGACTGTTAATCACTTCCATTACTTTGCCCCAATTATGAAAGTATCTTGCCAGCAAGATCTCTGCTGAGACCTTAGTGCTCTCTCCACTGCCCTTTGGAACAACCAATCTGAACCAGGATTCTTAAGAAAGCTGGTCAAGGATGCCTAAGAATATCTGGAACAAAAGTGTTGCTTGAAAAGTTAATTTGATTATAAAGGGATAAGTGTTTGTGTCATGGTTTTATGGTAAATATCAGTTTATAATTTATTATAAAGTTTCCCAATTTTTCTACCTAGAGAAAAACACCATAAACGCATACACCATGCTTATCTGGTTCATTATCATATCCCAGCACCTAGGATAGCACATAGTATGCACCTAAGAAATACGTATTAAGTGAATAGGCAAATCAAGCAAAAGGTGAATGGTGACATTTAAAATCACATAGCCCAATTCACTTTACAGTGGCCCAGAGAATTGCCCAAGGTCGATGGAATATGGAGCTAACCCTAAAAGTAATGGATTTCTATGTCCCACTGCACAGATCCCTGAATTATTAGCACTTTCTCCAACGAAATAACATGCACATAATTTTCTTCCCAATTATTCTGGCTGAGGGATATACAAAGGGTTTCAGTGGGTAGAAGATTTATAGCACAGCTTCTGGGAAAGCCTAGAAGCACCATGGGGCAAATGCAAAAGGTCTTATGATAATTAAATCAAGAAACCAAGGGACCCCTGGAGGCCTTCACAGTAGGCACAGGGACTGCCCTCCTCGAGGAAGGCACTTTTGCTGACGTCCATTATATAAAAGATCCTTAGGCAAGCAAGAAAGAAAGCAAATACAAGAAAGGAAAAATGCCTATGGTTTCCTATTGTTTCCAAGATTCTCTTATACACTGACCTCTAACACACCCTTCAGCTCCACTGAAATATTTCCTTCTCCTATTATAACTAGGTGGACAATTCACATCCTAAAACTCAGATGCACTACCAAAAAAAGAAAAAATGCAACTTCCTTTGTATCCGTGTAACTGAACTAAATCTATCATGAGCACCTCCATTTCACTGGGAATTGGGAGAAGGAGGCAGCTCAAAATGGAAACTATTGAAGAAGGAATGTTAGAGTAATGAATTCAACCTTTCTCTGTCTTTTAAACTTATTTACAAGAAGTACTTGAAGTCTTATTTGGAAAAATACTCAGTCTCTGAAGTTTTCCGTATGAGATCGCACATTATGAAGTAAAGATGGCGTGTGGGTATAAAGAGTAAATTACAAGTCCTCATTGTGATGGGGCTGGGGATAGGGCTTGATCTATAGAGGGTCCTCAGGGTCCTGTCACTATGGCAGCACTGGGCCCTGAGGGCCTGTACTGTGACCACTGTGGGGTGGGGGGTGGGGGGTAGACACTGTGTTAGAGCAGCAGCTAGAGTCCATGATCAAGATTATGCATCTCTGGTTGAGAAGGGCCCTCTGATTCCTGCTGGCCCATTGGATATCTCTATGTTTCCCAGCAGAGCCCATGGGAACTCTGAAATCTTCTGCATTTCACCCACTGGCTTTGGAAACTGAAAAGTTCCAGATACATCCTTAACTCATAGCTAAATCACATCCTGCCACCAACAGCATCAACTTCAACGCATTCCTATTCAGATAGATTGGCTGCCTCCTCAGGCTACACCCAAGGAAGTAGGATACTCTGTTTCCTATTTGGTGAAGACATCCTAAGGCCATATCCCCCTTCTCTACCCTATGGATGTATATGTTCTAGAAGGTATCTGCCTTTACTTTTTGTAGGGATTCGTGACTGAAGGGGAATGAAAAATACATTGATTTCTATTTCCAAAAGTCTATATCCATTTAACTATAATTTCAGAGAGTTCAAAAGGATATAGGACTGACTCCTATGGCTTTGGTTAGACATTGTTCAAAGATGAAGCTACTCTATATTAGAAAATTCAAAAATAAGTAACATAAAATAACATAGTAAAAAATCCTATTAAATGTAGTACAGTGAACTCTATTTAATATCTCTAAGTCATAACTAAGCCTTGATTTATCTATAAAATATGGATAATAGGGGCGCCTGGGTGGCTCAGTGGGTTAAAGCCTCTGCCTTCAGCTCAGGTCATGATCCCAGGGTCCTGGGATCGAGTCCCACATCGGGCTTTCTGCTCAGCAACGAGCCTGCTTCCCTTCCTCTCTCTCTGCCTGCGTCTCTGCCTACCTGTGATCTCTGTCTGTCAAATTAAATAAAATCTTTAAAAAAAAAAAAATATGGATAATAACACCTGCTTTGCCTACTTCACCTGGGTGTAAGGAAAGGAGTTTGAAAGACATAAAGTTAAAAAAAATGAAACTTAGGATAGGAAATCCATAAAATAAGTTTTTATCCTTGAGTTCCAACCCTGTCACATAATGGGAACTCACTAAATGTATGGCAAGAAAAGGATGACCAAACATACCCTGACAACCTCTGAAGGATCAAGGAGCAGTGTCCATCACACAACATAAAGCTTGGTGGGGTATATAAGGGTGTTATTGTTGAACCAGACTTTTTATGTGTTCTTTCTCTTCTATTCATTTAAAAAGCCACATTTACATGAGTGTGGTTGAAAAGATTTGCTGGACAGAAACAATTTTATGGAAATGTGTGTGTGGAAAAGGTTTGATTGAAGTGCATATAGCAATCCTTTAAGACTGATTTAATAGAGAGAAGTGCCTGCCAGCATCTGGAGCCCTGGACTGGAGTAGCTCAAAGCCACAGATGCTACAAACATTTCAGGAGCCTTCTGCTTGCTAGAAATTGGCTACATTTTGAATCAAATCACTCTGCAGAGCAAGATTATTCTGTAGTAGTAGTTCTTCCAGCATCTGGAACACTTTGCCAAAAACGAATGCATTTTTGTAAACCCAAATCCACAACAAGTGATACAGGGGAGGAACTCCCCCCAAAAATGAGCAGGAACACAGAAGGACTGAGAAACACACATGGCACAATGTCCAGCCTAGAATGAATCTTATTCCAGATGCCAGTCTCTCTCTTGTTTCTAGGATTGCTGCAGGGTCCATATGTCCCAGTCCCACTCCCATGTATCCAAAGAGTAAATTGTCCATTTCCTCTTTCATCTATAATGTCATCTATGAGTTTTTTTCATGGCTAAATAATCAAAGTTCTTAAAAAATGAGAAAAGTTTGACAATCTAGAAATAGCTCTTCGGTTAATTGTGACTTTCAGATGCCTTCTAAGTCAGCCAGAACCAGTTGCTCCCATCTCACCAGCTGAATGATAAGCATAACCAGTAGCCTGTGCTTACTTATGGTCCATGAGCTACTTTCTCATGCATTGCCTTAGGTTATCTTCCCAAAAATCCTGGCATAACAGCAATGTAAGCATCACTATGCCAGATGGAGAGAAGGATCCAGAGATGCAGAAAATATACTCATCTGGTATGGAAAAGAAAGAGCCATGACAAAAAGCCAGATCTCCAAAGTCTCAGATGAATCCCTTTGCCTTTTCCCAGGACTTCTTAATCATAGATATTTTGAAGTTTATTAAATAATATGACAGGGAGTCATGCTTCTTTCAGCTGTAGTCCTTGCAATTGATAAGTTTTCTTATACTATTTTAAAAAGTTAGATATTTCAAACTGCGAAATCAATGTTCTCACCTACCCTCTGTTCACATGATTCCCTGCCAGCCCCAGAGAAGATGAGCAGCCATCATTTGTCTCGTGTTTAAAATGTTCAGAGCTATCAGTTATTTTCATCTCTCAACACAAAATACAGGTACAGGTAAATATTAGGATCCTGAAATAGTATCGATTAGCTGTTACCAAAATAAAATTTGTAATTTATGACAATATGAGATTCCATCTTCTGAGAAGAAGAGAAGAAAAAAGAAATGTTCATCTTATAAAACAAATTGTATATGTCATGCCTCCAATAAGAGCTATTTTATTTCTAAATTTTATTTAGAAATTTTATTTAAAAATAAATAAAATTTACATTTTATTTCTAAAATGTTACGGTCAGGAAGGCCCAGAGTGGTTCCTGGTCTTCCCTTCCAGGCACCACTACAACTGGCCAAAGTAACTAAATAAGTCTTTGGGATGGTGCCAATACAAATGCCTATTTTTCCACCTTCTAGATTTTTATAGAAAACAAAATGTGGACAAGCCTATATTCATTAAAGGCATGAGAGAGATTGTTTAATCCAATTTTGCCAGATACTCACAGGCCTAGATTGAAGGATGCATAGCAGGTCAATCCATGATTTTCCTTCTGGAAAAGCAGAAGTCAGTAAGGAAAGTCAGGAGGACAACCTGAAAGAACTGAACAAGAAGCAGAAGCTGGAGGCAAAGGGCTGCTTATAGGGCACTTGTGACATCTGGAGTCCAACAGTGGCATCAAGAGATGCTCCTAATGTTGCCAGCCATGCCAAAAGAAGAACTGGATTGAAGGTTTAAATTTCAAAGGAAAACGTAAAACGTTTAGGAAAAAGTATATAGAATAATATCATTTTGATCTTTGAACAGAGTGGATTCTTAAAGGAAAGACTAAAAGCATAAATCATCAATTAAAATATTAATAAATGTGACTGATTTAAAATTTATATGTATGCTCAACAAAAGACATCATTAAAAGAGAGAAATGACAAGCCATGCACTTAAGAAAACTATTTGTAATGAATATAATAAATAAAAGATTCATATCCAGGATATAGATATAGAATTGCTACAAATCAATAAGAAGAAGATCATAAACCCCAAGAGACAAAGGAAAAAGTAGATAAATTGGACTTCCTCAAAATTAAACATCTTTTTTTTAAAAGATTTTATTTACTTATTTGACAGAGATCACAAGTAGGTGGAGAGGCAGGCAGAGAGAGAGAGAGAGAGAGAGAGAGGAGGAAGCAGGCTCACCACTGAGCAGAGAGCCTGATGCAGCTCGATCCCAGGACCCTGAGATCATGATCTGAACCGAAGGCAGAGGCTTAACCCATTAAGCCACCGAGGTGCTCCAATTAAAAACCTTTTGCATCAAAGAACATTATCAAAAGAAACCTACAGTATACAAGACAATATTTGCAAATTATATATCTAATAATGATTTAATATCCAGAATATATAAAGAACTCCTACAACTCAACAACAAAAGATAACCCAACTTCAAAAATAGGTAAAGGACTTAAATAGATATTTTTCCAAGGAAGGTACACAAATAATCAATGAAAAGATGCTCAATATCATTAGTCATTAGGAAAATGCAAATAAAGACTATAAGGAAATACCACTTCATACCTACTAGGATTGCTATAATTTCTTTTTAAAATGGAAAATAACAAATATTGGAGAGGATGTGGAGAAAGTGAAACTGTTGTACATTGATAATGGGAATGTAAAATGGTCCAGTTTCTGTGGAAAACAGTGTAGCAATCCCTCGAAAACAAATTCTAACCCATACGACCCAGCATTCCACTCCTAAATATATACCCAAAAGAATTGAAAAGAGGGACTCAAACAGATGCTTGTGTGTCAGTATTCATTGCAGGATTGTTCATAATAGCCAAAGGTAGAAACAACCTAAGTGTTCATCAACAAATAAAGGATATATAAAATGCAATATATGCATACAATGGAATATTATTCAGACATAAAAAAAGAAATGAATTTCTGATACATGCTGCAACATGGATGAAATTGAAAACATTATGCTAAGTAAAATATGCTAAATGCAAGAGGACAAATATTGTATGATTTCATTTATATGAACTATCCTAAGCAGGCAAATTCCTAGAGACATAAAATAGATGAAAAGTTACCAGGAGCTGGGGGGAAGGGTGGAGACAGAAGGAAATTAAAATTGCCTGATGGGTACAGAGCTTCTGTTTGGGATGATGAAAATGTTCTGGAGATACAATAATGGTAATGGTTGTACAACACTGTGAATGTACTTAATGCCACAGAACTGTACATGTAAAAATGGTTAAAATGGCAAAGAGTATGTTATTCATATTTTATAGCAATAAAAAAAGTTGACGGGGAAAATAGATAATTAAATCAATTGGTGAATGAACAAAAACATATGAATGAAATTCAGAGAATATGAAGCCCAAATGGCCAATAAACATGACTAGATGCTCAGTCCCATTAGTAACAGGGGGAGAGGAAATTAAAACAACGCTATTAATACAACACTATCTCTTATTCATCACATTAGAAAACATTAAATAGTCTGACAATCACAAATACTGGAGAGCATGCAGAGCAACAGGAAAGTTGACACACTGCTAGTGGGAATGGAAATTAATATTCACCACCTTGAAGAGTAATTCAGCAATATCTAGTCAAGTTGAAGCACAAATCCTAGGACCTAGCAATTCTTCTAAGCATGTATTCTAGAGAAATTCTTGCATGTGTACACAAAAAGCCATGTGCAGCTGTTCTCATAGCAACTGTCAAAAACCAGCAACAACATAAATGTCAATCAAGAGAATAATGAATAAATTATTTGTAGTATATTCATATAATGGGTAACTATGTAGCCATGAAAATGAGTAAACTAGAATCATGCATATTCACATGGATGAATTTCACAGACATAATGCTGAGCAAAAATTGGGAAATTTCAGTAAAATAGACTGACTATTCATAAAAAAACAGTACAATATGAAAAGCCATACACCATTTTCCTTCTACATATTTATCAATGTACTCTATACGTTACTGTCTTTAGTAAAATAATAAGATGTAAATGGGAATAATAATTACAAATTCAAGAAAGGGGTACCTCTGATGGGGAGGGAATAAAAATGAGAAAAGATATGGAGAGTTTCACCTTATTGGCACTATCTATTTCTTAAGTTGAGTGGTGGATACACAGTTACTAATTGCATTTTTATTTAGAGTTTTTTCTATGTTCTGACATTTTAACATAACTTCTAAAAAAGAAAATTAGGAAAAATCAGATACATTTTTTAGCATACTTTGTCAAAGGCATTGTGAATTATGAATTCCAAACTATCACAGCACATGACCTAGTTGTGGGTAAAACATGTGCAAAACTGTGTAATACCCAAAGTTCACAAGTATCAGACTGTATAATAAAAAGACTGAGAAGGGTAGCCCATAAACTCAATAGTCAAATTCTGGGAAAATAATTCCATAAAACCTGAAGAGTAGACATAAGAAATGGAAAGAAAAAAGTATATTTCATTCACTCTCAATTCCCTTTCTTGTGTTTCGAGGGTTTATGCCTGATTTATTTTTCCTCATCTAATTTCTTTAAGTGCCTAATTCCCATAAGCCATATAAAATTTGTGTTTATAGAGGTAGGGCCCAGATATGACTAAATAAATGCTTCACCATTAAGTGCCCATACTTGAGGCTATAGGAACTCTGTACCCTATTTCTAGAGTTCAGCACCCTCATCCTGGGTGAGTTAAAGTATGCTTCACAATACTCTAGCCATCTTTCCATGTGTTGAGTGAAGAAGCAGGAGTCAGGGGTGCCCGGGTGACTCAGTCAGCTAAGTGTCTGCCTTCAGCTCAGGTGATGATCCCATGGTCCTGGGATAGAGCTGCATGTCAGGCTCCTTGCTCAAAAGGAAGCTTGCTTCTCCCTCTCCTCCCTGCTTATTCTCTCTCTCTCTCTCTCTCAAATAATAAATAAATAATCTTAAAAAAAAATCAGGAGTCATTTTCACATTCTCCTTGTCCAACAGCTTCACACAAGCATGAATGCAATTATTGTATGAAAAGAAACACCAACATATAGGAAATGGAAAAGAACACTAAGTGGATGCCCATAAGAACTCACAAAATTAGCCATCCCAACTTCTATATTAATGTAAATATATCCTATATCTAATAGAAAATCTTTAAGGGCCTTCATCTTCAAGGTAGCAAAAGAGTAGTTTATTCCATTTTACTAACAGAAATAAAACTTGGTTAAGAGGCTTGACTCACATCACATGTCAGGACTTGATAACTTGAGAAAATATCTCACTTAATATGTGTAACAATTGTATTATCAAATTAAATATTAATAGTTGCTATTATCATCACTATTATTATTCTCAGGAGCAGAATCAGAATGGGAAATCAAATTGCATATTTTTAATTCCTATGTGGTTTCTGGCACATGGTCCCATCTCCATCAGTGATATTGTGCCCTTACCCCGGTCCAGAATACAAAAATAAATCCATTTCTACTCTGCCTCCTTGGCAACAGGAGTCCCCAATAGCAGTGCATTGTATCAACTCACCTTATTGAGAAAATGGTCACGAAGTCTTCTCTTCATGTATTTTGAATTTTTCCATCATTGAGGAAATATTCACTATACATAATTGCATGCTTTCTAATACTGCTTTCCTTCAAATTGGATTTTCCCCCCATGGATTTTAAAGCTACTTCCAATAGAGAAAAGTAAAAACAGTTGTAATTTCAGCAATTTGCCATTTTCCTCCTTTTGGGATAGTTTTACTCATTGTATTTGAAGAATAAATAACTAAATGATCTTGAAATATTTAATGTGAAAGAGATGCAAAGATTTTTCAACACAGGAAAGCACATCTAATATGCCATAAAAGGTAGCTTAAAAAACAGAACACTTTTTAGTATATACGTAAACTCCTATATAACTACCAGCACTTTCCATTTCCTTATTCCTGCCCTATAATGAGCCATTCCATGTTTATTGGTGTTCAACTTGGTTACTAGTGCCACTTAATATAGTCCCATATGGTTAAGGCTTTGAGAAGCCCCACACACAAAAAAGTAAATCAAACAGGAAGGGAAAGCAGCAGAAGGATAATGTAACTAACAGCCAATCTGAGGCTGAAACAGAGAAGTGTGTCTTCTCAGATTGCAGAGATTTAAACATGCCATGAAATTGTATCAAGCATCCTGCAGAGAGCCAACATACTGCTTTTACATAACTTCACATTTCTAAGAACTGCAACAGTCCAAAGAGTCACATTCTTTCAGTTTAGGTATTCACCGTTCAGTCCATCAAGTTTTCCATTGGCCTAACTCAAGTCATATAAACCAGAAGCATTCCCTATAAGGAATCAAATTTTGAAGACTAGGATTATTTGGGGAACTATATGATATTTGTATTACAGATTTATAATGAGGGCGTGATTCCCTCACTCCACATAAGACTTAAGAGTAGTTTTAGAACCCATCTCTGACCAAAGGATCCTCATATCGCATTCATTTAGAAAGCTGGTCTTGGCCAAATCCATGGGTATCAAAAGCTGTGATCATTTAAAATATCAGCTTTCCCAGCTACTAAAAATAAATCCCAGAAAAGGACTGAGAGGAAACCACATGTCACTTTGAATACTTACTAAAACAAAGAGACTGGAAAACTCATCTGAGTTTTTGGTAATAAGATAGAAAGCAAGTAGACTTGCTTTCTGAGAATCACTCCCAGGGCATGATTAATAAAACAGTGACGAACACTGGCACAGACCAAGAATTGTTCTAAGTGCTTCACATGGATTAAATCATTTGGTTTTCCTAACAACTCCTTGAGGTATATTCTACTAATATCCCCATTTACGAATAAGAAAACTGAGACACAGAGAGGTTAAGCAATTTGTGCAAGGTTGCACAGACAATAAGTGATAGAGCTAAGAGTCAAACTCAGAAAACCTAGCTCCAGAGTCCATAATTTTCACTCTGACCTACTGTGGCACAGCACCATGCTATACATGAATCAAAATACAACCTAAGACATTTAACCAAAAATGAAAGCATGAATTAAATAATTAATCTTTCATTATCCTTTGGTCTTTCCACATACTGGAATTCCATTTTTCATTCAACACATGTTTATTAAGGATCTACCTTTTGCTAGGCATGATCCTAAGAAGTGGGGATAGAGAAAAAGAATAGTTTTAAAGATGCTCAGAGTCTACTAGGAAAGAAACAAAATAAATAGATAAAAGGGGGAGAGAGAGAGAAGCTCAGGGTGCCATGGAATAAAATACTTACAATATGTGTCCAGTGCTAAAACTAAAATGGCAAAAGACATGTTAACCTTGAAAAAAAAAAAAAGAAAAGAAAAAAAATTCTCTTCACTGATCTTTTTTGAAAATCAAAATATAGCCTTCCTGTGTCCCACCTCCCACTGCTACCATTTCCAAGAGCTTGAGGTTTATGGCAGTTTACTATAACATTTTTCTTAGCCTTGAGTTAGAATTCCAATATTTCCTTTCTAGTTTTTATATTCCCTTTTATATTCTAAAGCCAGTGTGAAAGTTGACTTTAAAAATTCTCCATTGATAGCAAAGGTTTGTTGTGCTAGCAGCTTCAGACAATGCAGGTGCCTAAAACCCAGCACAAGACTAACCATTCTACCAGGTCTGACCCACTATGAGTGAAATCATTAAAATTCATGTGCCAAAGCCCCAGTCTTGCAGAATATTTCTTTGTAAATCAAGACAGTACAGCTACCAAGTTTCTTCACAAAACATGTACGGGCTTCAGGAAAGAAACCGAAGTGACCTGAACTAAGGAACAGGAAAGACAATTGTCCTGGGAGGACAACTTGAGTCTGGTTTTTCATAGACAACAGACTGATTCTGCTTGAATTAAAGCCATGCCTTTTTTCTGACACCCTCCACCTTGGGCTAATTGCTTGAGGCTTCAGTTCCAAGTGAGACCGGAATGACTTTCTTTCGGGAAGGATTAGGCCACAGCCTGAAGCTTCCTATACTGATTTTGAAATCCTCACAGTCATTTAGAGGATGGCTTCTTACATCTGCTCTGCTTCCCTACTCCACACGAAGCCCTGGATCTCCCTCCTTACCCTAAGGAGTTGCACCTGTCATGAACTAAATCATTTTAGGTCTCTTCCCTATAATTAAACGCAGCCTCATTAGCTGTTTAGATTTTATAAATTTTAAACAGGAAGACAGAACAGCACATAAGACTGATTGGCTCCTGCCCTCTACTAGTTGTAGGGGCTCAAGTCATTTGCTATTCTTTGTCTGAACTTCTCTATCTAGCAAATGACAATAATCCTTATTGGCCAGTTTATAAGAGTCACTGGTATACATTCTTTAAAACTACATTCATTGGCTCTCTCAGTTCCTGAAATGTTTCTTTATGAGTTTCTACTGTAGAACTGGGATCAATTTTCATTTCCTTCTGTTCATTGCACCCAAGCATCATCAGAAATGTATATAGCTTCCTGTAATATGAAAGTGCTGATCTGGTGGGCACTTCAAATGACCAGGAATCAGTTCTGAGGCCTAATTCCTTTTTAGCCTCTGGCTAGTCAGCTCTTACCTCATCTCCCCCTATTCCCTCTAGCTGTTAAAATTCATCCATCAATTATTTATCAATCACCTGTAATTATAACAGATACCAGGTTGTTACCAAGGAGAAATAGTGCATATGGTCAGCCCTTGCCCACAATGATCTTACACTTAAGAAGGAAGATGGGCAGGGAAACTTCCCAGCATGAAAAGCCCCAGCCTGAACCTGGTTCACAGAGCAACACTGACTTGAAAGAGAAAATTCTTAAGCCACTTTGACGTTTCCCCCATGCCCACTCCTAGCCCCGATTCAGATCATATAGGAATAAGTCTATGTCCTGAAGGTCAGACCCAGAAAGCAAAGCTATTTCCCAAGACAGAAACCTATGACCTCCATTGACACCTTCTGATGGGATAGCACTGTTGTGATGTCTTCATTCTTATCTAGCAACTTTTTCGAGTTTTGGAGATCAAGTTGGTCACTACATGGCCCAGTTCCCATGACTGGAAGCTTTCATGTAGCCTTTTTCCAAAGTCTTTATTCTGATCATTTGCCTCAACTAAGGAAGGGACTCAGGGTTGTTCACTCCAAGACTCACCCCAAAGGGTAACTCTGCACCTCCAAACCAAGCTCAGCAGGGAAAGCAGTACACTACACATACAAGGTCATCCTGAGCCTGTCACGCTTGCAAGAGCTGCTGACCCCACTGTGCCCACCAATACAACCTCTATCATCCACACTCCTGCCTTTCTGCTGTACTCTGTTCTCCTGTGTCCTTGAAGTCACTCTCCCACCACTCCAAGTCCAGATTGCTTTCCTGACATACTTAGTGATAGCTAACACTTCAAATGGCTTACTATGCGCCAAGCACTATTCTATATATATGTATAGCGTGCATGTGTGTGTATATGCATGTACACATGATTTTCAATCTTCACAATAAGCCCATGAGCTAGGGTCATTTTTTTAGGCCACTTTATAGATTAAGAAACTGACACACAGAGATGTTAAATAACTCGCCTAAGGTTATACAGTAAGAGAGCCAAGATTTGAAACTAGACAGTCTGCTTCCAGAATCCACACACTTAACTCTATGCTAGGACCCTTTCCGAGGGAAGACTACTTATAGAAGATCAAATGTCATTACTTCTTTTGTTTTTTTTATGAAGTCTTATTTCATATATATATTTACTAACATAGAATGTATTATTTGCCCCAGTGGTACAGGTCTGTGAATCATCAGGCTTACCCATTTCACAGCACTCACCATAGCACATATCCTCCCCAGTGTCCATAACTCTGCAACCTTATCCCTCCCCCCAACCCCCAGCAACCCTCCGTTCGTTTCATCAGATTAAGAGTCTCTTATGGTTTGTCTCCCTCCCAATCCCATTTTGTTTCATTTTTTTTTCCCTCCCTACCCTCCATGATCCCCTGCCCTGCCTCTCAAATTCCTCATATCAGAGAGATCATATGATAATTGTCTTTCTCTGATTCACTTATTTCGCTTAGCATAATACCTCTAGCTCCATCCGCATGGTTGCCAATGAAATACCATTACTTCTACAAATTATTTAACAAATCCTGCATAAGCTCATACATTGTTAAGGGGATACAACTTCATATTGCTATTTAAAATTTTGCTATGTTCTATTCAAACATGTTTTCAAAACATGCTTCATGCTCTGAAAAAATTTTGTTCAGGAAGACTTCAATATAATCTATGAATAAAGAGAAATGGTTTTAAAGGTCATCATGGTGGTAGTGTCTTAATGGAATAAGTCAAAATCACTTCTCAGCAAACCACACCTCCTTCTAGCAGGTAACAAAAATGTGATCTTATTTATCATCACACATTTTGAGACTTTGGTTCTACACTGTAAAATGGAGGAAATATAAAATGTTAAATGATAAAGAAACATGAAGACCATAAAATGATATATGTAAAATGACAAAGAAATTCTGGGGCACCTGAGTGGCACAGTTGGTTAAGAGTCTGACTCTTGGGGTGCCTGGGTAGCTCAGTGGGTTAAGCCTCTGCCTTTGGCTCAGGTCATGATCTCAGGGTCCTGGGATCGAGCCCCGCATCAGGCTCTCTGCTCAGCAGGGAGCCTGCTTCCCCCCCTCCCCCGCCTCTCTGCCTACTTGTGATCTCTCTCTGTCAAATAAATAAATAAAATCTTAAAAAAAAAAGGGGCGCCTGGGTGGCTCAGTGGGTTAAAAGCCTCTGCCTTCGGCTCAGGTCATGATCCCAGGGTCCTGGGATCGAGCCCCGCATGAGGCCCTCTGCTCAGCAGGGAGCCTGCTTCCTCTCCTCTCTCTGCCTGCCTCTCTGCCTACTTGTGATCTCTGTCTGTCAAATAAATAAAAATAAAATCTTTAAAAA
Source organism: Martes martes (assembly GCF_963455335.1). Lineage (NCBI taxonomy): Eukaryota > Metazoa > Chordata > Mammalia > Carnivora > Mustelidae > Martes > Martes martes. Next base: position 39,749,449 of record NC_137893.1, read on the forward strand.
AAAAAAATAAAAAAAAAAAAAAAAATCTTAAAAAAAAAAAAAAAGAGTCTGACTCTTGGTTTCAGCTCAGGTCGTGATCTCAAGGTCCTGGAATCGAGCCCCACTTTGGACTCCAAGCTTAACATGGCATCTGCTTGAGATTCTCTCTCCCCTCTTCTTCTGCCCCTCTCCCCCAACGTGTGCATGCTCTCTCTCACAAATTAATACGTAAAATATTTTTTTAAAGTATAAAATATATGAAGCACTGTGTAAACAATAAAGCTTCATGTAAACATAAATTTTCATTAAAGACAAAATGACAACATTTTTAAAATGGAAAATTATTTCTTGCTAATTAAAAAAAAAGCTATGACAAGCCTTCATGCTGGCAGATGTAGGACCTAGGTTTTTTTTCTGGTATCTTCTTGATTTTGGCTCAGGCAATGACTCAGAATCATGTTCTCCGGGTTATGAGATCAAGCCCTGCATAGGGCTCTGCCCTGGGTGCGGAGCCTGCTTAACATTCTCTCTCTCTTCTTCTCCCTCTGCCCCACCCGCCACCTGCCAGCTCACATGCACATTCTCTCTTTAAAAAAAAAAAAAAGAAAGAAAGAAAAAAAAAAGTTATATAAGAATTTATATATTTTAAGTATTAATTTAAACCATGAATGTGCTTCAAGAAGTCAACATTGAGCTGATCTACTTCATAGGTCCAGTTGAAAGGAGATAGACTCAGTAACTTTTTATCTCTCAGGGTCTGGATCTACCTCATCCACTTCTGTATTTAGCAATTAGCATAGTGCCTACCACAGAGAAGGCCCATTTTATAAGTAATTAAAAGGAACAGAGTCAGACTCAAGTCCTGACTTTGTTATTAACTAATGTTATAGCTCAAATTCACTAAGCCTCTCTCTCACTACCTGTAAAGTCAGTATTAGAGAGTCTCTTGCTCCCTTTATTTCCAAAATTCTGTAATTCTATTGTTATCATTAGAAACCAGATACCTAGGAGAAAATTAAAAGTCCCTGAAGCATTGGTCTTTTCAATGTAAACCTACTAAGTGTAAGTATGAAAACTAGAAGTCTTACTCAATGAATAAGGCCTAATGTACAAGACAGTCTGTTTACCTTTCCCTGTTATCCGGAGCACACATGAAATAATCATTTCTGGGGAAATGGCTGGAAGAGGATATTTGAATGAGGATCACATCTATCATCACTATATACAAATAACTCAAAGCACAGATCCTACTGAGAGCTGGTTCTTTGTGGGCAAATGCAACTGTCATATAAATTCATTATCACCAGAGGTATTTGTAATTTGTCCAAATATCATGAGCACAATATTAAATAAGAACAATACAAAATGAGCAGCATTAGCTTAACTTTGGTCCATGAGAGATTACAATGTAGGTCTTTCTAAACAACAACATGAGATTAATGGGGTATCCGGGGACTTTAATGACAAATTCAGAATGGGTATAAGCCATGCAATCCATGGTATGGTAACTGGCTATAATTAAGTTGAAAAAAAATCATTGAACTGATAGACTCCACTCCTAAATAACAGCAATTAAAAGTAGAATTCAGGAAAAGGAAAAACTGTTACAACCATTTCAAAATCAGTCAAGATGTATGTAATCTTTGCACAGCAGAGTTTTCACCTGAATTAAATGAATAAGAAAGCTTCAGAGCAACGCACGATCAACACATTCAGTGAGAAGCAATGCATTTGCTCTCCTCACTCCCCAGCACAGGATCTTATCCCTCCAGCACCCAAACACAGTATGGTGCTGTTCCTTCCATGGACTTCCCTCTGAACTGAGTGAGCACACAATTGAATTAGATCTCACCATTAGAGAAATTGGTCCCTAGGGAGCAGCTCTAAAATCATCCAAGCAGAAAAGTGAGAAAGCACGTTTTATGGTTTGCTGAACGATTCCACGGCTGCGTATAAACCAAGAGCTGAGCCTACCAAGCGCAGAGCCCATCTCTGAATTCCACATGAGATCAAGGAGTGATAGATGCTCAGATAAACATTTTTATTTTATGCCTCAACAATATATCCTCTCTTCCTCCCATCAGACTCTGTTGACCCAACTCACACAGTGAAAACACAAATTCAGCGAATAATTGTTTACCCTTGCTCACTCAGGCAGAAATGTGCAAAGATTCTACCCATTTGTCATCCTGGTTACCTCCTCTCCCTCGCCTATTCATCTTGATTTTTCTCTCTCTCGCTATTGATTTTATGAAAGAGATCTTTTTTTTTAATTTGTTCTTCATAAATGATATTGACATAACTGTGTTGTGCCATTTTTGTCTTACGTATTGTATTGTAAACATATTGTGTGAGATAGTTCATTTTCTCCGTGGGAAAAAGGCTAAATAGGGGCTAGAATAGTAACCCAGGGGTCAGAAAAGAATCCTTTCTCCTCAGCAGTCCTTCCAAACATCAGAGACATTTGTATAAAATCACGCCCAACCTCCTTGCTTTTCTTTCTACATTTGTAAGCAAGAAATTCCACAGTGGTTATTATTGGTCAAACAGATGAGGCTACATTTCTGATGCATTTTGTGATCACTAAATAAAAAGCTCCATATAGAAATCAGAAATAATAGCATTACTATTAGATTTGTGAATGCCTTCACTGCAGATATATTTCCTCACAATGCTCATAAAAATAAGAAATGAAGTATTTGGGAGATATATGCATATCATTTTAAAGGCAAATTTTTATTTGATACCAAGCATTGTCATGAGTTGCCAAACCAAATTATAATTACTGCTACTTGAAAGATGTTTTTAAATGTATCTAGTGATAAAATCGGTTTAATGAGAAACAAACAAAATATAATTAATGTGTATTGGGAAGGAGGGGGAGTCCCAATACTTTATTATGAAATTAAGAATTATATATCTGTATTCAAATGTTCCAAAAAATATCTCACTTTTATGGTTTTCAATGTCAGCAATTTGTATGGAGATAAAACTTGGTCTAGAATATTGCATTTTCTTGAAAATATTAAAATCATGGTTCCAATTTTGACTATACATTTTTTATGGTTTTTACTTTTTATTTTCTTACAAAAGATAAGAACAATCTCTCATCACTGGTAAACCTTATTCTCTGTTAACTCGAACTTTTCCTAGTTCCCACAGAGAATGCAAACATTGGCCTTTAGGAAATAGTTTCATTTTCTCTTTTGAACTCTGCAGAGGTATAGTCTAATTAACAATACATATTTTCTTCTTTAGCTTCTGTTTGTGTCTCTAGGCCTGAAACAAGCTAATAGGTCACATTGCATAAAGAAAGTTGAAATTACCTAGATGTAGATTAAAGTGCCCAACAGGCCACATCAGAGGTAACCATGTTCAAACCTACCTTGAGGTTTGGACCCAAATTTTGTCCTCAGAGAAGCCAAAAGAAAAGGTAACATATTAAAAAGGTAACATATTTAAATAAACAAACAAAAAACAAACAAACAAACCATCAAATTATACACAAACACACACACACACACATAGATATCATTTTCAATCTCATTTAAAGTTTATCTTTCAAAGCTTCTCATGTTGGGACTTCAGTCTATGACTATATTTATCATTTATTTATCATCCATATTTGGTCAGCTAGAAACAGAACCCTTCCCAAAGCACCAGATACATGGCTCAGGGGTGGAGCAAACTATGGGAAAATATTTCTTGAGGCAGTTGTAGTTCAAGAAATACACAAGCTTCTCAAACCCAGTTTACAGCATTTCAACACAATTTTTATTCCTATAGATATGGGAAAATTATGAGTTTTCTTTTAGGCCACAAAGAATTCCGTGGTTGTTTTTTGTTTTTTGTTTTGTTGTTGTTGTTGTTGTTGTTGTTGTTGTTCAGAATTGTTCTACTATTATTAACTAATATCATCATTATTGAACACTCACCAGCATTAGATATTCAATCAGAATTCCTGATTTCTATTTTGAGTGTGGTGAGAATACAAAAATATTTCAAAACTCTGTAATATTCTTCTAAGTAATCCTAATACCTTCAATTATTCATTTATTCAATTCAATTATTAATTTTAGGGAAATTATTCAATTCAATTATTAATTTTAGGGAAAAAATCACACAAAGTAGTTTTGACTTAAGTAATATTTACAGGTAGTCAAGGACCTTTAGAGGGTACCACTTACTTCTGCAAAGATATGTATGGGTATTTGCCCAAATCGCCCTCTTTTGGGCTTAATTGTTCCCCGACCACCACCAACAAAAAAAAGATATAGGTTGAGATGCAAACCCCCAGTACCTCAGAATGTTACTGTGTTTGGAAATGGGGACTTTTAAAGAGATAATTAAGGTAAAACAGGGTCATGGGCCTAGGCCCTAATCCAATATGACTACTGTCCTCATGAGAAGAGACGAGGACACAGACATGCAGAGAAGGAAGAACATGTGAAGACACAGGGAGTAGAATACCATCTACAAGCCCAGAAGGGAGACTTCAGAATAAAACCAAATTTGTTGACACCTTGATCTGGGACTTACAGCCTCAAGAACTGTGAGGAAATGGAAGTCTGTTGTTTAAGCCACTCAACCTGTGGTGCTTTGTTATGGCAGCTCTTCAGTACACATACCCCTTCCTCAGTGACCTTGAAGAGGTATACGCCTTTTCAACATAGGATTAGTTTGGCACCCTAAGCAAACTCTACTTAGTAGTCTACAGCTGTGCACAGTTGTAGCACAGAACTGCTGTCACTGTTCCATCAGAAACGTCAGGATCTCACCATTTCATCCATACCCTTCCTTTGCTCAACACCATTTCAGAATGCAAGTGCCTAAGGCCATGTTGCCTTCTCCAGCAGAAACAGCTTATTCTCCTTCATCTCTGTATTCCCAGGTAATGGAGAGGCCACCAGGGAGGAGGAAAGTAGGGATTCTTAACTCTCTCCTCTCTTTCTTAACCTAAAATATCAAAGTTTTAGCTCTTAGGCATTTATTTTTCTTCCTTATTTTTAAATTTATTTTTATTTCTTTCTGTCTTTTCTTATTTGGGAGCAGGGGTTGTTGTTTGTCAAAGATTTTTCTTTTGAATTAATTTGGGTCCTCTTGAATTATCATTGAGTTCATGCATTTTCTAATAAATGGGGTAAAAACTATCCTGAACCTGTTTGCTATTCTTTAGTACCCTACATGACTTGCTCAAGTATATATTTATTTAAAACTAAGCACAGCTTATTGAGATGGAGTCAAATTTATTTGATTTCATTCTTTCTTTGGAGTTGTTAAATACTCATGGTTTTGCTGGTGTCTTTACATCCTTTTCATCCTGGCCCAAATTTCACTTTCTTGGACATTAATCATCATTTTCATAATTGTTTTTAAATAAAACTTTCTACAAAAGACCAAATTAAAACCAGCTAAGCAGCTAGGTACCACACTGGGGAAGGCCTCCCAGTGAGATGGCAGAGAGCCATGTCTACTTAAGGAAGACTGAGATAACTAGGTCTGGAACCCATCACTCCTGGACTCAAAAGTGGCTGTTCAACACAAGAAGTGGTACCTAAGGCCACATTTATAGAAGAGGCCAATTACTGTAAAGCATGTTTAGTTTCCCCAAACACCTAGACATTTGAATGTGAACTAATTTAAAGTTATTAGCATATCATAGTCTCTTCAGTGTTTCAAACAGTGATAATATCTCAGTTGGAGTGGGAATTTGACTGAGAAATTATCTCTCCCTCAATTAGCATACTTGTGTGAATATTCTGATCAAGGAAAGCATTTTAAATCTGACCATAAATTTCTTTCACCCTTGACTCATGACAGCAGTGGTTAAGTTGGCATAGTGTCTCGTTGCTTTGTTAACCTCCTATGAAATATAAACTTTAAAGTTTGGCTTTACTCATCAGTTTCCTTGGTAAAAGAGAATGACCCAAACATAGTGTTGAAATGCAAATTTGTGTCCATTTTGTGAAACAGAGATTGAGAATTGAGAATAGCTAGAGGACTCTCAATTCTCAACCTCTGCTTTCACCACTTCTAGTCACTTCCATTAGCTAAAATGGCCAGGACCACAGAACATCATCCTTTCCTTTTATGATGGGGCAAGATTCCCAGAGTCAGACAATCCCCTAACCAAATGCAGAAGCTTCCAGAAGTCATTTCATCCAGTTAGGGAGTAGAATCCTCCTCATAAGTCTGAGGAAGATTTCAAACAAAGGCATACTTAAAGTAGCATTAGCATAGAAAGGAAAGCATTCCCTGGGTGACTTCTTAATGACAATAATAGAAGGGGGGGAAGGGGAGGAGAAAGTGTTAAAATAACTGTCAACTTACTGTCATATGACCAGCCAAACTACTACTGAAGAATGAGAACAAAATAAGACATTTTCAGACTACAGAATTGAGCATAACTATCCATTAACAGATGCTTACCAAAAAAAAAAAAAAAAAAAAATCTTTTAAAAGATACCCTTCAGGGGAATGAACTTAGACTTAGAATGGAAAAGTGAATGAAAAGAAAAGAGGGATATGCAGGGAGGAATAGTGAACAAAGAACTAGGAGCATCAGGTGAATCCAAGTATCAGTTTACTAGGTAATAAAAATGGCTAATTCAGAGTTTTTCTAAATGACAGGAAACAGCTATGGGACAATAACAATATGCAAACTATTATAGAGGTGACAAGAGCTACTGAGTTCTAAGGTCCTCATAAGATTTGGGAGAAAAGCAGGACATTGACTAATATTTGGCATCACTAAATCAAAAACATAAGAGTAACCAATAAGGAATTGAAAAGACAATAAATAACCTTCCAACCAGAAAGGGGCATGGGGGCAGGGGGAGGCAATAAAGAAATAAAGAAAGAATAAAGAAAACCCAATCATGCTATAGAAAATAGAGAAAGAAGGAGCTAAAGCAAGGATAAGGGAAGCCATTGACAGAATCTAAACCAAACCTTGACATTATGGAAAAGTTACATCCAAAAGCAGATTGCTTATTTCAAAATGCAAATGCTTCTCTGTTCACACACAGCACACCCTGTTGCTGTCATTATTATCACAACCACTTTTTGCTGCAAAGATTGCCAGATTTAAGCTGCCAGCGTCTAATTAGGAAGCCCCCTCCATCCACAACTGCAGTTATGAGGCTCACCCACCACAGGTCCTTATTATCCCAGTTGGTGCTCAGTTTCAGAAAGCATTGGTTTGGAAGAGCATAACAAAAACCATCCCCAAAAAAGGAGTTCACATTCATAAGTACACATGGATATACTCCAAAACCCTAGAGCTCGTTACACTCTTTTTTATCTTGATCCTGAGTATGTAACTGTACAGACCCCTGAAGTCAGATCCTCTTCCCAGTATAATTTAGCTAAGGATTCTGTTACATCCATCTGCAGAAGGAATTTAATTTTTCAGAATGGAAAGTAATAGAGCTCACCCAAAACTGAAATTGCAAGGTTGGAACCTCCCTGCTTCTTAGCATCAGTAGGCATATAAAAAGAATATGATTTATGTCCCTAAACCTAAAATATTCTGAAGCAATTATTTACTTAATATTTTGTTAAATTACCTAGGATTGCAGTTTTGATTAGGAAAGCAAAAGAGAAGTCTGCAGGTGGCCTGTACAGCTAATTTTGAAGATAGCTCTGCTAAGCTCATGCAGTGGTCTTGGAGAATATTAACATAGTGTTACAAACCGCAGTGCCCTCAGGGTGTTCACCTGCCACAGAATTTAATTTATTTTATATCTCATCTAATAGACTGAGTCTCATCCATTAAGTAAATACAATGTGGAAATATTGTCTTGTTTCTCTAAAGAGGAAACCAGCGAAGACGGAAGATTTATTCTGCAGAATCTTTTGCTACTCTAATTGGATTCAAATTCAGGCTGTGTTGTGACCTATTCCTCATTAAGGTGCAGCATATAGGATACTGCCCACATGATGCAGGGTCCTGTGGGCTGCTTTAGCACGTAGGAACAAGTAAAGCAAAAGTCAAATCAAATAGACAATTTCTGTGACGATGAATTTACCAAACTTTGGATGTCATTGTATAGTTGCCTGACATTCATAGACCAAAAATATTTCTCATTTAAGTACTCTACTTAGGTGTTTGAGGTATTCGCCAACCTTGGAAAGGCAAATAGAGTCAGAAGTTGATAATTCTGAGAAATGTTTCCTATTAGTGATGACAAAGAAAGAGGTTTGCAGTGGTAGGTAACCTTTAAAAATAAAAATAAGAAGTGAGTGAATCAAAAATGACATTACAATAGAGAGAAAATTGAATTCATCAACACATTAGGAGGGTGGCTTCTTTCTTCACAGGTGTCCTGACTGTGCTATGACCCTGGAGACTAATGAGACCACCCCATCTCTGGAAGATAAATTCAACACGCAAGGTATTGTTCTAATATATTCTCAAACTGTTTAGAATGTACTTAGCAGATGGCAATTGGATAGTATTTTTATCGTTAGACATTCATAACAAGAAGGAACACAAGTTGAAGCAAGACAAACCTGGAAGAAGCTTAATACACGCTCACCTTCCCAACTCATTTGGCAAAATTAGAACAGTTTCTCAGAAGGAGTGATTGGAAGCCAAAAGTATTAGGATGCTTTTATAACTCACCTTGGCGGAAGTCAATAAAACAATTGAGAACATGCTATCCCTAAGCCTTTAAATAAGAAAGCCTCCAAACATTTGAAGAAATCATCCAGAGACAGAAAATTTCAACAAAATTTCACTGGCTCATTTAGTTACTTTCATCTCTATCTACCAAAGATTTTTTTAAGCTTCTTCTTAATTCTCTTGTGGCAACTAATATATATATATATATTTTCTATTCATCTCGTCCCTGACTCCTCCCAAATTATAAATCCAGTTGAAGAGATGGCAAATACAAGTATGTACCCACATATTTCCAATTTCTAGCATGCTTCCCTGGGGCTTTACTCTCATCTTTTCTTCTGATTGCTTGACCACCTGATTTCAGCAAACCTCTCCATTTACAAAAAAAAAAAAAAAAAATGATGCCAGTCATATGACAGATTTCAGTTTCCTGTTAACGGTGATTTCTCTAACAGAGAGTTACCTTCAAGCCTGCCTTCCAAGTGCACAATCTAGAAGTAGCTAAAACAAAGGTTAAAAAAAAAAGTATCGGGGGGTGGGGGGGGAGATACTTTAAATGGCATGAGATACTGCAACATTGGAACAATTTTAGGGAAAGGTTTGGGCTACAGAGGAAGCTACTTGTCTAAATGATTGTGAATCATCCAAAATACACAGAATAGTTTCTTTGTTTCTAAATGTTAATGCTGGCACTTTCCTAATTATAGAAGAAATCATTGCAGATGAGGCATCCTTGTCTCTGAGTTAACTGTCCCAAATGAAGGACTGGAGAGGCAGTTTTAATTGAGGTGGGCAAACTTCAGGATAAACTTAATCTTCCAAAAGCTGAGATGCTTATCTCTTGAGTCCTTATAATTAATATCTCTAAGTACTTGTGTCTTGTAATGTTTGGTGAGAATTCAACCCTTTAAAGCCAAAAATTCTGTAAGAGGTGGCCTTATGTGTGTCATAACAGTGCTTTTTATTACACACTAGACTGAAATAGAGACTCAGATTAGTGGCATGAATCAACTTTTAGGCTCATGACCAAAAGACTAAGGAGGCTTTTCTTATCTATTGTTAAATATTAAAAAATTACATCAACAAGTTGGCACCTTCACTCTTGCACATTCTCCTTTCTTACTCCCGTTCACTTCATAACAAGGGCTATTAGATTGCTATTTACATTAAACCATTTACTGGGCTTTTCTGCCTATCCACTTTTAATGAAATACTATACAACATGCAGTAAGTGATGCAGAATAATTATGACACCAATATGCATATTCTATTGCAAAGTTCAAATAGTGCTTTCACATGTGTCATCTCATCTAACTCTTAAAATAACCCTGCAGTGTGTTATATAAGCTTGAAAGACAAGGGCTTTCAGCTTTATGGAAAGATTATAACTTTCTCACCTAGTAGACAGCAAATGATTGCTGATTCCAAGAAATGTTTTATTTCTTACATGATTGCCTTTAAGGGTGTTCTGATCCAATCAAGATTTGAACTGACAAATCCTGTGCATCCACTGGAGTTTCCCTTCCCAGGAAATAAAAATAAAGACTCACTCCAAACAAGAGTGACAGAGACGATGTTCCTGGGAGAAGTGGTAGTAACTGGAATGATGTTCTAGGAGCTCTTTGGAGAAAATAAAGGAACACCAGGAGCCTGGAATGGCAGCTGCTGAAGGAATATTAAAGGACAAGCATGCAGGAATGAAGTTTGTATTGTTACCATGCAGAAGAGTGAGGGCAAGATAAAGACATTTAGAGCTTGCAGTTGGTTAAGCGGCTGCCTTCGGCTCAGGTCATGATCTCAGCGTCCTGGGATCGAGTCCCACATCGGGCTCCTTGCTCGGCGGGGAGCCTGCTTCTCCCTCTGCCTCTGCCTGCCACTCTGTCTGTCTGTGCTCCCTCGCGCTCTCTCTCTAACAAATAAATAAATTAAAAAAAAAGTTTAAAAAAAAAAAAAAGACATTTAGAGCTTGAAACTACTAGGAATATCCTCAAGGAAAATATTCCAGAGACCTACAAAAAAAAAAAAAAAATCCTTTCCATGGTCAAACAAGTAAGTATTGCATATTCAGGTTACAAAAATCAGGACCATGCAACAACTTTTTGATGGGAAAAGGGGGCCCCGGGGGGCTGAAACACCTAGGGTTTTTGCCTTGCCAAACCAACTCTTCAAAAGAAAACCAAAGTGAGTGAACCCCAGCTATCTCAAGAAAACAAAGATAAACTTATAGAACAGAAGTAAAGAGTAGGAGGGGGACATCCACTCAAGAATCTATTTCAGAAAAGGTTGTTTGCTTGACCCACAAAGAGGAGGACTCTCTTTGGTTAATGATGACATACACAACTCAAATGGCCACTTGAGACACCTCAAAAATAGCAGCCCTGTAGGCATAATGATTGAAAAATTCACACATCTGGCACTCAAAGTTAGATCTTATGACACTAAATTATATTCTCTTCCCTTCCATATCATAAAAGAGAAGAGACATGCACATGAAATTACAAAACATTGCCCAAAAAATTAAATAAAGTATTCTCCACTCCCCTTCCCCATTCTCATGTGTTTTAGTCTGATAACTCTCCTATAACATATGAATTTGGGGGGAGAGGATACATTCAGTGCATGGCACCATGTGATTTCTTGTTTGGACGACTGTGATTTTCCCCTTATTAGTCATTGCTCCTTGCTCTGATCCATCTGCCACATTGTGTCTGGAGTGAACTCTCTAAAATGTGGATCTGATCATGGCACCCCCATCCTCCCCAACACACACATATACTTAGGATGCTTTAATGATTTCCCACTGCATATAAAGCAAAGCCTTAATTTCTCAACATAAACACTCCCTGTACTGTCGTCATACCAATTTCCCAAACACAGAGCACTTCTAGACTCTGTGCCTTGTTGATACTGTCTGCTGTGCCTGGAATATGCGCAGCCTCCTCCCTTCTGTCTGCTAATCCCTGTTCCTATCTTCAGGATCACAACCCCTACACAGCCTTTCCTGATCCCATCATGCAGTTTATTTCTTATACTTAAGTAATGTGATTATAGTTTTGTAAAGATGTGAAGGCAATGTTATTTCTGGCACCAAAAATTCTCTTAGGAAGGGAATTGTATTTCTATGGAAAAAAGTATATCCTGAAAAAGGTCAAGTATAAAAGAAGAAAAATGGGCTGGATTCGGGGAGAACTGCTAGGCATCTGGCAATGGAAAAATGTGTTGTTCTGCAGAAGAGTTGGGAGGCAAGAGTCTAAAGGAAAGGGATGGAGGGTGGGGGACTCTGAATGAGTAGATTCTTCAATGAGATCCCTCCATAAATAACCCAGAATTAATGGTACATTCTGCAAAAATGCAAGGAAGTCTTGAAGTCGATGGTTTTACACTTGAAAACCAACATAGGAATGAGCCTTTGTGTCCTGGAGGAAGTGGCTAAAGAAAGGAGGCATTAATACAGGAGTCAGACTATAGGGACACCTAGGTGACTCAGTGGGTTAAAGCCTCTGCCTTCGGCTCAGGTCATGATCTCAGGGTCCTGGGATGGAGCCCCAAATCGCATCGGACTCTCTGCTCAGCAGGGGGCCTGCTTCCCCCTCTCTCTCTGCCTGCCTCTCTGCCTACTTGTGATCTCTGTCTGTCAAATAAATAAATAAATAAATCTTTAAAAAAAAAAACCACAGGAGTCAGACTATAACAGTGTAAGCCCTGTGAATTTACAAAAAATTTTAGAAGGTTTGCATATACTCAAGTAACAGACTTGGAGATATGAAACAATGTTACCTATATCTCTAGAGCCAAGAAGATCCAAGCTGGCATTTAAGTTATCCTTCAGTTATGGGCTCTACCTTAGTCTGCTCCCATACTAAATTATGATCTCATATAGGACAGGGACTCAGACTTATTAACCTCTGTATTCTCTTATATAGGAAATATAGCAAAATACTTATGAGTAGAAACTCAACAAATGTTTGTTGAACTGAATTGAATTGAATTATTAATAAGAACATCTTCAAAATATTCAGAAACTCCAGAATACTTCCTTTCAGATGGAATTTTCAAAAATCTGCCAAAGTATGAATGTGGGCTTGGAAAGAAAAAGAAGGAGGTGGTGTAATTGTGGCAGTGGGGAAGGTTAGGAAGAGATAGCAATCATTATAGTCAACATGTAATATGAGGCCAACATGTACAAAATGGGTCCTTAAGAATGTCTTCCATTAACTTTCTCAAACTTGACATGTTGGATCAGATCATCCTTTTTTTTAAGGGGAGCTATCCTATGTATTATACAATATTTAACAGTATCCCTGGCCTCTACCCTTTAGATGCTTATAACACCATCCAGTTGTGACAAGTAAATAGATCTTCAAACATTGTCAAATGCCCCCTGAAGAGCCATATCACTCCCAATTGAGAATGGCTAATCTCAAGTGTAGACAATTTATAGCACCTACTGAGGAAGAACTGGGTCCCAGTTTCTAAAAGGGATGGAGTGAATGCCATGGAGACTGACAATTTGCCATGAGATATTCAGCTGACTTGTTCACTATACCCTCACTCTTGGGTGATCAGCCTTGCCCCTGATTTCAGCTCCTACTCCTCAATGCCCGTCAGTGCTAACTAATTCAGCCACATCTCCTGCTCTGGTTAACATGGTCTTGGCTGGCTGGCCAGTTTGTCCCCATGCCTTCACACAACCCTCATTTTGATATTTTTAACTTTTTACCAATTTGTCATTGATTAACTAAACATTCCATTCAAAAGTCAAGCTCCAGAAATCAGTAATTGCCTGACCCAAGGCCTGCCATTCTCCCAGTTCTGCTTCCCTCTCCTCACTCCCTATAGCTTCGCCTCTGTGTTTTTATCCTGAATATTAACCTCTGCTTTGACAGGAAAGGGTCAGCATCAAGTTGCAGTTCATATATCACCGTTGGACCTAATTTTTGTGAAATAGGAATCACTGAATCCCATCAAGTACAGCTTCAGGTTATACACTGGCATTTCCCTTTTGCATCATGGGTTCTCAATAGCTACAAACTACCATTGAATGAAAAAGGAGCCAATGGTATCAAGGAAAATGATGACAATATTTTTGGGTTATCCCAGAATGCATTCATTCCAAATAAATGTACACGACAACAACACTCTATAATGTAATCTGCCAAATAATTTAAGACTAGAAAAATACAAGAACTAAGACACTATAACTGAAACACATCAAGTACTTTGGAATGCATGACAATGTGGAATGCAAAGAAGGTGGAGGAAGGTAAGAAAATAGAAGGCTGAGGTTTCCGTCCATTCAGAAATTGAGGAGAGGTCATTAGAAAAAGAAAAAACTACCCAACAACAAGCCAATGAATAACTCAAGCATAGCTCATGTTATGTATGAATGACAAGTACTCAAGATTCCTCAGAAACTACTAATTAGAATTGAGAGAATTGACTCTGAAAATGAGTTATGGTAATCAGTTTCTTATAAGACTTGAGTCCCAGGAAATCAGGAGTTTTAAACTATTAATTGACTCATTTTGTAAGAAAGATATATGTTTAAATCAACTTGGATTTCTCTATTGACCCTATTTTACACAAAAAGAAGAAAGAATACGGGAGCAGGCTATTGAGCACACAACCCCTGACTGATTGGAGCTTAAGAAGAATTTAGAATATATTTTACCATTAAAGCCCTAAAAAGAAATATAGCTATTTTTTAATCAGATGCTGCTCCAGCACAAGTGCTTTTTAGTGCTCATTTAGTTTTCCAAATGCAATAATTAAAAAATATATAAGTGGACTTGTTTTAGTTTCAAATGTGAGAACATTTTTCTCACATAAACAAACATACACACAGCTAATCATAACATAAACTACTCCATTCATTCCTCATTTATTTAACAGTTATTTACTGAGTGCCTCCCCTGTCTTAGAGAATAGCAAAATTTATTTAAAATAAATTTAGTGGAGGTGTATTGTCTACAGCCCCATTCACGTAAATCTTCCAGGTTTAAAGTACTTGCACAAGGCACAAATATATTTTATCAGACATTGTTCCAAACCCTCACTGAAGGTGATTGGCTGGTCACCTGACACAAAGCCAGCCAATCCTAAAACTGGCCAGCAGTTGCCCAAGAAAGATTATCAGAAACCGGGAGATTTCCCTCTTCAGAAAAGTAAGGAGAGAATCACAGGAGACTGATAGAGTTGGTGGGGAGAAAGGAAATACATGCAGTTAGTGATATCAGAATAGCCACAAGAGGGGTCCCTCAGTGGCTCAGTTGGTTAAGTGTCTGCCCTTGGCTCAGGTCATGATCCTGGGGTCCTGGGATCCGTCTTGGCAGCAGGCTGCCTGCTCCACGGGGAGCCTGCTTCTCCCTCTCTCTCTACCCTTCCCCCTCCTTGTGTTCTCTCTCTCTTTCTCTGAAATAAGTAAACAAAATCTTAAAAAAGAGAGAGAGAGAAGAGCCGCAACGTCCTGTGAAAGACAAAGTTCTCAGGAGGTTGTTCCGTGGGTCAGCACGACCATCCATCCAGAGAGGGAGAGAAAGAGGAGCGTGTGCATTGACCCAGCAGAAACATCAGGATCCCAGGAAGGAGACCAGAAGGCAAGGAGAGAAGCAAGTCCCTGGAATTGCCATTCTTGATCACTTCCCATCCCAGGCCACCGAAAGTTTGATTAAGGGGACCCCTTTTTCTTGAGGTATTTGAGTGAATCTCTGTTCTCAGTCCCTGAATGATAAAAAGTAGGCTTCAGTCATATGCTTAAGACAACAATAACCCACTGAAAAGATTAAAAACAAACAAACAAAAAAATCGGAAAATTTTCATCCTATTATTGAGTCAAAATTTGGGTTTGATATAAGCACTGATATGTCAGGCCAGCAACTCAATATTTGCTTTATATGCAAAATCAGGACACCCCCTCCCCACCTCCCTCTCCAGTAAGCCTTATGTTAGATGTTTAGATTTGCTGAGACAATTCTATTTGAATCTGTATATTCCTGTCAGGCTCCAGTCTGAACTGCTTAAATCCCCCATGTTGCTTACCCTGGAGTTATGAACAGGAAATAAAGGCAAAACGGATGGCACCTAAGCTAGCAGGGAGACTAATGTAAGTAAAGCACAGTATTGTACTGTGGAACTTGTAATTGGTTTTAATCATATTTAACATCTGTTTCTCTACTTTAGCATATAATTTAGATGAAGCAGCTTAGAAATCTCAGCAAGAATCCATATTTTACATTTATTGAAAGAGGAGCACTTTCCAAGTGATCAAATTGCTCTCCTAATTCACTCATAATAATGGAGTAATTTGGAAAGTCTTTTTTATTTTCCTCATGAAATGTTCTTAATCAGTGGTCCTAGCTACTGAAGACTTCCCATCTGCCATCCCAGCAATAGCAATGTAAGATTACCGACCGACCTCGCAGAACTTCTCAGAATTCTCCCCTCTAGGGCTATGTCTCTCTCCATTTGACCTCTAACTTTACCTTGCTGCCGAAACTGCTCTTAAGTCACCGACTGCCTCCTACTCCTTAGACTCAATGCAGCCTCGTTTCTTGTCCTCCTCAGCTTCCCAGAGGGTTAACCCACACAACCAGAAATTCTCGCTTTCCATGGTGTCATAGGGATTAGTGAATCCTTGTGAATGATGAGAACTTGGCTCCAGTCCTAACTTGGTGTAGTCCAAGACAACAAATACGTTCTATTTCTCCTATAGAGTGTTTTTAAAAGTCTAATTTAATGTGTTATAATCCTATGATTCCCATTATAATTTAGAGTATGACTTCTTTTGAAAAGTCAGAGGATCTGGCAATACTAGGCCTACTCATCAAAACTCACCAGTGGCCCCAATAAAAAAGGCCTACCTCCTTGGTACCTCAGTCCCCACCTCACACTCAGATGGCAAGTATGCTCTGACCTGAGGCTCCCCTCCATCTTTAAGTTACCTGGCTGACCCTTGTAGACTTGTCCAACCCCTGCTCCCACAGTGCCTTCATCCACACCCTTACACCAACAGTTGATGTGTACTAATGTTCAAACCTCAGCTTTCATCTTTTCTTTATCTTTTCAGGAATCTTATTATTTTCAATATCTTCAGAATTACCTCTAAAATGATGCCCAAGTGTATACTTGAATTCTTATCTCTCTTCTGGCTCCATAGCCAAATTGCTAACTGCAGCTAGTCACTTCCATTCAGAAACTTCACTTACAACCTAAATTCAACATACCCCAAATTGATCTCCTGACTTGTGCCATCTTCCTGATCCGACAAGCCAGCTTCTCTCAAATTCTTTACATCTGTTATTTCTGTCTCTTCGTCTCAGTCACCTAGGCCTCAAACCTCTAAAACATCTTACTATCTCCCATTTCCTATAAAGCTGGTGCTAAGTTGGAAGGTGCACTTCTGCAAAGCTTCTTGAACATTTCTCCCTTCCCCTGCCACAGTCCAAGTTCATATCATCATAACTTCATTGGCTCTACTGAGCTAGGCCATGAGCTAGCTGCTGAACTCCTAAGCTATTCCCTAGCTGGAATATTGCAGTCTCTCTCTTCCCATGAATGTTACTTGCACCCTCCAATTCATTCTATATGCTGTACAAAACTAATTTTCCAAAGCACAGCTCTGACCCAGTTAAATCACATTACATTTTTTTCCCCTGAAGGTTAACTAAATGAATAACTTCCACAATATGGTCTAATCTATTCTCCTATGTCTATCTCTTCATGGATATGTAATGCAAGCACCATGTTCCACACAAACTAGGCCCCACTGTTTCCTCCAGATGTGCCATAGTCACCCAACACTTTGTTTTCCCTTTTGCTATTCTCTCTGCCGGAAACCATTCCCAGCCATCTCCTCCCTCTCTGTGCTTTAGATACTTAATGGTTCTTCAAGGTGCATGGCAAAGTCCACTTCTTCCTTAAAGACATCTTTCTGTTAATTTTCCCTAATTCCCATAATAGCTTAATTATGCCATCAATTTAATATTCAAGGCCTATCCAGAAGTAACCAAAAAAGTACCTGATTTGGTGTGATTTATCATGAGTTGCACATGCAATAAGGCCATCAAGCAGTAGTGAGTTGTTCTACTAATAAATTAGGCAAGCCTCAGATGTCTACAAGGTATTGTCCTCTTTTAATATATAATCTCATTTAAGCCATGTGTAGTAATGATTTATATTTCACAATTTCTCAGTTTACAAATGAAAAAGCCAAAGAGATTGCTGACTGTAGTGATATCTGGGAATCTCAGGATTCGTCAAGCTTTCTAACAATGAGAGATTTACTCTACTTCTCTTAAGGCATGAACCTCTTCACTCAAACGCCTACAGTCCTTGTGTTCTTGTCCAATCCATTATTCTAGGTTGAATTTCTTTACAGCAAACATTGTGTCTGCCATAACAGGTAACATGATGCCAAGCACATGGTAGACATTAAATATCTATTAAAATGAAATAGAGAGGAGGGGAATCAACCCTTTAGGTCCAACTTTTTCCGGAAACATTGAATTTGAAAGAATTTTATCAATACCGGAGCATGATGTATGCAATTGAAAGGAAACAATTTCAATAAAGAATCAAGTGATGTTCCTTAGTACTTCTCAGGGAATACAATGTGAGACATAAGAAGAATCAGTAAACTGTAGACCACCCACCTCAGGGCAAAGGGGTTAAAAGCTCCACGGTGCTCAGAACCCTTCTTGACCCAGCGATCTAAGGAGTCACTGGGTCAAAAGCCTTCCTGAGACTGAAGTACTGGTTTGGAAAGTTTTCTTTTAGCAGGAGCAGCTCAGCCTGTGACTCTCCGTTCTTGCTTCCTTCTGTCATGGCACATATTCTTATTTAAGCTGTTGGCATTTGAAAGGTCCCTCTGAATAATTGATGACTTTCTGGAAATATGCAGAGAGCATTTTGCCAAGAACAGGAGCCCCATTTGGGGAACTGGTCAGATTAGAAATTCAGTTTCAAGTCCAAATCCTTTTCAACCTGAAACCTTCTGTCAGCTTGGAAAAGGAAGGCCAGGTCTGGTCAGCACTTGGCAAAGAAATAGCCATATATAATTAGGAAATATTTTTTAATGGAACAAATATCACTCATTTCAATGAACAAAAGCAGCTTTGGGAGTTATTGTCACTGCCATTACTCTTTTGTAATGCATAATCACTCTATGTATATCGCTATTGGCAAATCTTATGCCCGTACATAAGGCACAAAAAATTAAAGTCAGGATACTGTTTTATGTGACTTTTTAAAAGAACAATCACTTATTGCTGAGAAAGTCCAAACAGATACAATTAAAAGTACTTTTTAACCAATGTATGGGGAAAAAACCCACAAAGAATAATGTGATTATGACCTCTTTTCTCATGTAGACCTCTCTGACACACAGTAGTAACTAAATGTTACCTCTACAGTCTCCAACTTAGAATCATAATAGACCTGGTCAGTAAAGGGATCTTTTCTTTGTCAACTGTGAGTTAGGCTACTTGTCTTCGAAACCTGTTAATTCCCAAGTAAAGACAGTCCTACTATGGTTTTGACCACTACTTGACCAGGGTTTCTTAATCTTTCCTGGCCCACAGCTCTTTGGAGAGTCTTGTGTTTTCTGCATTTCTTCCCAGAAATGTTCTTAAATGCATAACATTAAATAAATGAGATTACAAAGGGAACTAGTTTTATCACAAAGATATTATTTTTTTTAATTTACAATATAATGATCTATGTGTTCTTTGCTAATGCATTTAATAACAAGATCTAATGGATTTATCTAATACTTACCAACATTTCAAAGTAAAAATGAGCATACCTGGTATTTTAAGATATCTATATCAACACTAATATATGCAAATATCTTGTGTTGAGGTCACAAATACTACTCATTACTATAGTGGTTTGTTGCCTACATTTATAACAGATGCAAATGTGAAATTTTAATTAAAGGTTAGTGAAATTACAGTTTTAAGTTTCTTTCAATCAAGTTCAGAACACTTTGGACTTTATTCTCAAAAAAAGAAGCATATCCTTTTAATTAGTTCTGTTGGTTACTGTAAATCCCCAATGTTGTTAGAAACTTTATACCTACCTTGAATAACACATGGTATCTCTTTGCCAATTCAGTGATCCTAAACAGGCATCATGGGGGGCAGATGGAGATAGGGGGTGTTGCTTGTATGTGGCAGACCCTGAGGTCTATAGCTTTATTCTATTCATTAGATTAAGTGATGTACATACATTTTTGTTTTATCTAAATTCAAGTTAATTAACATATAGTGTATTATTAATTTGGGGGTAGAATTTAGTGATTCATCAATTGCGTATAACATCCAGTGCTCATAACGTCAAGTGTCCTCTCTATTGCTATCACCCAATTACCCCATTCCTCCACACACCTCCTCTCCAGCAATCCTCAGTTATAGCACATTTTCCCTGTTAATGTTTTCATTAACTCCATAGATTCTTATATAATGTTAGGATTATCTGATTTATTTGTTTAGACCGAAGAGCGTCTCTTTAACATGCTGTGGTGTTCAGTAAAGGGCTTCTGACAATAAACAAAGATTTGAGCAATCATTTAGTAATCAGCAGGCCTTCTCAAATCACATCTTAACTCTAAGCTCAGGTACAAATCAGTGATTTATTGTGAACAAAGCACCCCATTTGTTGAAATAATGTTTTAAAATCATCCATGGGGTGAAATTCTTTTTCAACTTATTAGACTCTAAAATAGAGTCTATCCAACAGAGGTGTATATTTTCAGTCAATTATTCCAAAATATCTATTGAGTACCTGTTTACTAGTTATTGAGGAAGTCCAAAGAATATGAAATAGACTGCATCCTGCTTTCAAGAAGTTGATAATCTAGTTGTAGAAAGTGGAAGATCTTAGAAATAAAAAACATCATTTTAAAGGTTACAATCTCCACGATATTATATTTCACTGCCCAGTCAATCTTTAGGGGCCATACATTCACCACATTGATTGCAGGGAAATCAGAGTTTACGTAAGAGAGGTTTTCCTAAAGAGATATTTCAATATTTGCAAACTTTAATTTCCTCATACGAATCAATTTTTTATCCTTCTTTATCTTGGTTTTTAACTTTAAACTTTGTTTTTAAACTTTAATTCCAGTGTAGTTAACATACAGTGTTATATTAGTTTCAAGTAATTCAAGATGAACACTGAGTGATTCGACAATTCAATACATGACTCAGAGTTCATCATTAAGTGGACCCTCAATCCCCTTCACCTATTTTATCCATCCTCCCACCCACCTCTCCTCCAGTTTGTTCTCCACCTAGTGGTGTTCTCCATCACTTTGTTCTATACAGTTAAGTCTGTTTTTCGGTTTGTCTCTATTTTTTCCTTTGTTCATTTTTTTGTTTCTTAAATTTCACATATGAATGATATCATATACTATTTGCCTTTCTCTGACTGGTCTATTTTGCTCAGAATTATACTCTCTAGCTCCATCCATGTAGCTGCAAATGGCAAAATTTCATTCTTTTTATGGCTGAGTAATATTCCATTATCTATCTATCTATCTATGTGTGTTACACATATATACACACAATATATATACACGTATATACAATGACAGAGATAGATAGATAGATGATAGATAGATAGATATAGATGTGCTAGTTTAAATTTATCCATATATAAACTAACTTGAGTTATCTATTGATGGACACTTGGGCTGCTTCCATAACCTGGCTACTATAAACAATGCTGCAATAAACATAGGGATGCATGTATCTCTTTGAATTAGTGTTTTTGTATTCTTTGGGTGAATACCCATTAGTGCAATTACTAAATCATGGGGTAGGCCAATTTTCAATTTTTTTAGGAACCTCCATACTGTCTTCAACAATGGTTATACCAGTTTGCATTTTCACGAAGAGTGCAAGAGGGTTCCTTTCCTCCACATCCTTGTCAACACTTATTTCTTGAGTTTTGGGGGTTTTTTAAAAGATTTTATTTATCTATCTGACAGACAGAGATCCCAAGTAGGCAGAGAAGCAGGCAGAGAGAGAGGAGGAAACAGGCTGTTTGCGGAGCAGAGAGCCCGATGCGGGGCTCGATCCCAGGGTCCTGGGATCCCGAGCAGAAGGCAGAGGCTTTAACCAACTGAGCCACCCAGGTGCCCCTCTTGAGTTTTTTATTTTAGCCATTCTGACAGGTGTGAGGTGATAACTCATTGTAGTTTTGATTTGCATTTCCCTGATGATGAGTACAATGTTGAGCATCTTTTTGTATGTCTGTCGGCCATCTGTATGTCTTCTCTGGGAAAATGTCCATTCATGTCTTCTGCTCATTTTTTAATTCTCATATGAATAAATTTAAATAGAGCCTTTTTATTCTCAGAATGAATTCTGTTATATTCACTGTAGTCAGGGGCAGGTACACCCAAGTGATGTTTATCAGACTGCTATGTCCCCACAATCTTATCAACTTTTTTCAATTATGCTTGGCTTTATATATAATAACTTTAAAGAATTTGAAAGGAAACCTGGTTTACTGATTCTTCTTAGTTTACTCAGGATTATTTCTAATATTTCCCAGGGTTGTTTCTGCTAAATAATAGCACAATAAAGTGACATTTTATCACACCTACATTACGTTGCAAGGTTACCACTTTGGAAGGTAGAAAAGGAATGAGGGGGATTCACAGGCCAAATGCTAACACCGCTGCTTGATGAAAGTTTAAATAAAGTTTCTAATGGCTCTTTATATTGTTTCATTATAAGAAAGTAAATTTAAACTAGCACATTTCAACACATGGAATAAAGGCATGGTTCACATTATTCTGACAAAGGGTGAATGCCATTTCTCTTTACCAGCTAAAGTGCCACTGCCAAGTAACAGTATCATAAATAGTTTATAATTTACTCAGCTTTGAAACTGTATCATTTTGGCAATTTTTTTTAATTTGAAGGACTTCCTTCACCTCAAAATTTACATATAAAATAAGATGTTATTAATATTTTATATTACACTCTTCAAATTTACATAATTTCACATTCATATGTTATGAAATTGAGTTGCAATATACTATGTCCAAATCACCATCAAAGCTGCTTTTAAGCATTATTGCTCCTGTCCACTTTTAAAATTTTTAGATCCTCAGGGGTGCCTGGATGGCTCAGTCGTTGAGCATCTGCCTTCAGCTCAGGTCATGATCCCAGGGTCCAGGGACCAAGCCCTGCATCAGGCTCCCTGCTCGCTCAGCAGAAAGTCTGCTTCTCTCTCTCCCACTCCCCCTGCTTGTGTTCCCTCTCTCGCTGTCTCTCTCTATATCAAATAAACAAATAAAATCTTAAAAAATAGGTAAAAGGAAATTTTTAGATCCTCAACTGTGGGCCTACATTAGTAGCTTACATAGCTTACATAACTTATATAACATTTAAGGTTTGCAAAACATTTTCTTTTATCTTATCTCATTTGGGGATTATAATGGCTGTGTTCTATAGATTGGAAACTTAAA
This sequence comes from Martes martes, assembly GCF_963455335.1. NCBI lineage: Eukaryota > Metazoa > Chordata > Mammalia > Carnivora > Mustelidae > Martes > Martes martes. The sequence goes on from NC_137893.1 coordinate 39,772,533, forward strand.
ACATATTCTTATCTGGACAAATTGAGACTCATCAAGCTTCATTTCCAGTAAGTAATGCAGCCACAACACAAACAGAGTTCCTGATTTTAAATCCAGAGACTTTTCTTACCAAAATGAAAGACATCAGGTGAGTAAATACATAATAATCTGTCAGATGAACAAGCTATTTTGCTATGATCATCTGAAAGAGCACTCTGAGATATAATGGTCAGGAAAACTTCACAAAAGCAAAACAAAAGGGAAAATAAACTGGTGTTTCAGCTGTCTTTTGAGGGAAATAGGTGGGATTGCTGAAGGACACATCTTGGCTCACTAGAATGATACGAGAGAGAAAGAAGAGAGTAGTAGGTCACAGTTTTCAAAGACTGTCACTGACAATGCTTCAGTGGGATCACAGATTGTGGCATAGCATAGTGGTAAACAGCAGCTAGGCTCACCAGAGCAGAGGAGACAGAGTATTCGCCCATCTCTACAGTGAGAAGGCTGTGTGTGCCACGACACATGGTGTCATGGAAAGAGGCACTGGTCTTGGAACCAGAAATCCAAAGTTGGTCCAACTTTGTCTCTGCCACTTCAGTAATCTTTTGGAAAAAAATAAGCCATTTATTTCTGGGATATTCATTTTCCACATCTGGAACATGACTTTTGCTTTGCCTGGTTTATAGGAAACTGAATAAGTAAACAGGAAAGCATTCTATAAGAAGATTCCTGTCCCCTTTATAAATGTGAGGGGCCACTTAGGAAGAGTGGAGGAGAATGCTAGCTAATGAAGGAGCCCTGTATGATGGCAGTCTACTTTAGGTAGTTACAAAAGTGCACATAAAAACAAAACCTCTTATTTCCCTTGTATTCCTGATAAAATCTTTACTTTTTTCAATTATGAAGTGAATATATGCTCACTGTGAAATTCAACTAGCCCATAAGGGAATAAACAAGAAATGAAATTTCCTCCTTCTTCCATCCACTCTCATCCTATTCCCCAGAATAATCAGTGTCCCCACTTTGGTGTGTCGCCTTCATAGGCCAGACATCTTCAGAAGCATGATGATGGCAATGGGACAAAGCACAGATGCCCGTCTTAGGCCCCATCGGAGGAAGAACACACACTCTTCACCTTACCTGTGGTTCTGGGCTGTGAAGCATAGCATGTCATTGCTAATGTTGACTAGACTCATGCCTAATGCCTTGTGTGTACCTCTGCTTTTTCACTCAGGTAGAACTGGGAATCTCCACTATCTGATGCCACTTCCCACTTCTGACAAAGATGAATGGTTTGCTGTCTTCATTCTGATTAGTGGCCATTTTAGCCAGCCTGTGGGATGTGGCCCTTTTCCCTCAACAGCATTGCATGTCAGAATCAGAGGAGCCTCTGCCAGCTCCAGGCTACTGCTTGTAAATCAGGTCTGTGCGATTCAATGCAAAGACCAGGGCTTCCCAGAGAGAATGCAGGCTCATTCTGCCAGGAGTGCTCTCAACTCCTGATTTATAGTCACTTCCTGGAAACAGGTGCAAAACCCAGGTTTGTAAATCAAGTCTTTTTATTTAGGATTTATTGGCATGATTTGAAAATCTGCTTCAGGACTTGCAAATCTATATTAGGATTTGTAAACCCATTTAAGGATATGGAAATTAATTTTTGAACCTACAAAACATTAAAAACAGTTTGCTTATAACTACCATGAGAAAGAAGAAAGACTTTATAAATCAATAGCAGATTGGTAAGATTTGCTGGCAGGTTCCATAAATTAAATCCTGGGTTTATAACTTCAGGTGAGTACAAATTTATAGATCCAACTTGTGAATCATCAAAAAAAAAAAAAAGTATAAGATTTGGATTCTAATTTGAAATATTACAGAGCAACACCACTGTTGATACCATATTGATAAGCTAAACAGTCCAAAGTAGTGGTAATAATTTTTTTTTAATTTTTAATTTTTTATTAACATATAATGTATTATCAGCCCCCAGGAGTACAGGTCTGTGAATCGCCAGGTTTACACACTTCACAGCACTCACCATAGCACATACCCTCCCCAATGTCCATAACCCCACCACCCTCTCCCTACCCCCCTACCCCCAGCAACCCTGTTTGTTTTGTGAGATTAAGAGTCTCTTATGGTTTGTCTCCCTCCCGATCCCATCTTGTTTCATTTTTTCCTTCCCTACCCACCAAACCCCCCACGATGTCTCTCAAATTCTTCATATCAGGGAGATCATATGATAATTGTCAGTAGTAATAATAATTTATTCAAATTAGAAGGATTTTATATATGGAACCAATAGTTTTTTGTTGGAAAACCTATGGGGTAAGTAGTCTATGCTTCTATCTGGCCCACATTGAGACCGTTGAAGGAGTTTAAGATCATATACTGGGCACAACTTGGTGAGAAAACCACTACATTAACTCTGAAAGCCCAGGCTACTTTGGCCAGGAATATTTAATAAATGTTTACTCTCCACAATATAATGTTTTATCTACTAGATAAAATTTTATCCTCAACATTTTATCTATTACATAAATAGATTCATATCAGTTTTATACTTCTTGAATGATGATATTGCCCAAAGAGACTGGTCACAGCCATGAAGATTGTTATTATAGATGGCAATTCTCAACCAAGTCAACTTTCCCCCCAGGGCACAATTGGCAGTATCTAGAGACTTTCTTGGTTGTCATAACTAGGGAAGGATGCTACTGGCATCTAGTGGGTAGAGACCAAGGATGCTGCTAAACATCCTACAATTCACTGCATAGTTGCTCACAACAAAGTGTCTGGCCAAAAGGTGAAAAGTGTGGAAGTTGATAAAACCTGCCATACCACAATATTTAACACAAGCCAGTACAGAATGTCTCTGTCAGGACTCTTCCAACTCTGGTTCCAATGCTTCTGCCATTCAGGACAACCCAGAAGCTTTTTCTTATTTAATCTAAAAGGAGAAAATGTTCAAAATTCATAATGTAGTAAATATGATAAATCCCATAGTGATATGCTCTGCTACCTCAAATGCACCCTATATTTGATCAATAGGTCTTCCATAGAAACTGAAGTTGTAGCATTTGGTGAAATTATATTATTTGACCGGAGAGACCCCTTCATTTTATTTGAAAACAAGTATGTGGTTAGGAAGGGAATGCAAGGCAAGAATTCTTTCAGGCTTTGTTCAACAGTCTTATAAAGCAACCTCATGTAGTGAACTCCCTGGGAGTCTGAGACCCTTTTGATTATATGGTGTTTGGAATAAAATAAAACAAATCCCATGTTCTTTTATTCTGACCTGAAAATGATTTCTAAATGATCACCTTGGGTGTTCTTTCCCTCTACTTATTGCTGTGTTCTTCCATTTGAATTACTGCTCAGCATCACCTCAGAAGCCAGCTGAATGTTGGCCGGTTGTAAGAAGACAGTCTCATATTGAGATTATAGCAGCTCTCCTCAGACTTGTCCTATTCATAGACCCAGCCATTATCAGAACCTAAAGATGGAGATAGGACTCGACATTCAAATGGTGCATTTGAAGCACATGGTGAAGTACATTGTGTAAATGCAAATGAACAGAAATATGGTATTGTAAGAGCTCAGCCACTTGTGCAATTAGGAAGGAAATTAGGATTGTAGAGTGCAGCACCCAGCAGAGCACTCAATTCTGTGCATGGGAAAAAAGGGGAAAAAAAGTTTAAAGAGATTTAGTGTGATGACTCAGGTTTTTGGAGAGTTTAAGTCCAGAATGTCTGAGCGGCAACCAGGAAATAGGTGACTATAAACATACCTCACCTCACCTCCTGCCCCCTACACACATTTCTCCACTGACATACTAAATGCACATTATTCCCCTAATTTAGGCAGTGTTTTTGTCTTGATGAACCATCTTTTGCTCTAACTCAACAGCATCAAAGCCATTTTTCTCCCCCATAAAATCCTTATGCATTCCAGGTACACAAAGGCCACCAAGGAGGGTCTCCCATCAAGTTATTTTGGTTGCTTATAAGAGTTTGATATATAAATATAGATTGGAAAAGATCAGGAAAATACTCCATTTCTTGGAATTTCCTCATTCTATGTGAGATAGCAGTAAGCAAACATAAAACCTTATGGCTAGAAGCAGTGACCTCACTTTATAGTAAATGCATAAGAAAGGGATAGAGGACAACTTAAGGAAGACTCTGAGAAAAAATATTTAATTGATATTTGTTATCAGAAAACCTACTCCACCTCTCGCTATTCTCAACTTCTACACAGTAAGTTTCCCCTATTGCCCAGGATGTGCCATATGGGCCAGTCCTCTCTTGACAATATACAGCTCATGTCCATAATTCTTTTAAAATGATTTTCCCTTCAACCACACCTGCTAGAATTTTTATATACAACATTCAGATCCACAATTCATTCAGCAAGAAATCATTCAGCTAACATTCATCATGAACCCAGGTCTTCCCAGCCTCTGCTCAGTGATGGGACATAAAGATGAATAAGCCACCGTCTGATTGTGAGGCAATCACATCCTAAAGGAGGAGATAGACATGTAAATAATTATAACATATCCCATGTGTATCCCATGTGCTGAAAAGAAGACACTTCAAGCTACAGAAGGAGCCTAGAGGAAAGTGGTGAAATCTTTAAAAGGTGATGATGCTTGAGCTAATTCTTAAAAGATGAATGATGTCTAGTAGGAAGGGGAGCAGAGAAGTGGCAAGAAGAACATTACAAATGAGGAAACATCCAGGTCAGACACAATTCCTAAGAAGGCCAATGTTCAGAGTATTCAAAAAATGTGGCATGGCCAGAGCAATGATTTTTCAACTAGAAGGGGGAACAGGAGAAAAAGATGGTATCAAAACCACCTATATCAAACCATGCCTCAGGAAGAACATGGCCAGAGCCCAGGACGCAGGTAAGGGACTCATGAGAGATAAATTATGGAGAAAGGTTGGAAAAGTTGATTGAAACATAACAACTAGATTTAGTCACTGCCGACTCATTAGTAATATGCTTTCTTCTTTGTGTCTTCCTTTATTTTTTGCTAACATACACAGCCCTCTTGCCCTTTGGGTTGGTTTGGTAAGGGATATGGATTTCACAGTTGTCTCACGTTCTTATGGCTACTCATGAAATAACATTAATTAAGGTGGTAAAAAAAAATAGAAAGAGAGAGAGAGAGAAACTAGGGATCTAGAGAGTCCATAAACCATAAAATTAACTTCAGGATAATTTAATATTGACTTTATTGGAAAACTTATTTTGTCATCAAGATGTATTTGCCTTATTAACAGTCGGACACAGAAGTTAAGGAACATCACCTAAATCATGTCAAACTAGACTGGCTAAATTTAGCAAATGAGTATGGAGTTTAGGGAATGATCCCAGGGATATATTAAATATACACACAATATTTCCTCCTGTATCTTCAAAGAAAATCTTACTTCTTCATATAAACTAATTTCCAGTTTCTCTCAGGGGAAAAAATAATCTCAGTTGACTACTCAAATCTTTTCCATGAAGTCTTTCTGGTCTTCCCATGTTAAAACCAATAGGAAAGCACATTTATATCAGAAACAAATCTACACAAGAAACACAAGCTGGGGTGGGAGGTGAGGGACGGACAGATAGATGCCCAGTCTCAGATTGGGGACAGTAACTCCTAAAACCTAAAGAATATAAGGAGGTATTAGTCTCCTCAGACACTCTGTGGTGAAGGCTAGATGGCTTTCCTTGGCCAGTGTCAGCTAAATCCCTCATGTCCGCTCAACAGAAACATCAGTTTAAAAGGGAGGGAAATTATAGATTGAAAATGCTCTTTTTGTAAAACCCTGGTTGTAATGTTCAGTAAAATGATAAATGAATAGTTTTTTACTGGCAAACTACAGTAATTAGGCCATTCCTCACTTCTTTATTGGAGGCAGACCTGGATGTTTAATCATCATTATGTGATCATTTAATTTTAGCAAAGCATTACTACTGGAAAAATTATACATTTACCTTGCCCCCTCCCCCTTTTTAAAAATGGTGATGAAAGGAAAAACTAAAAGCTCTAAATCACATCTGGAGTTTAGGGAGAAACAGGACACTAATTTTAAATTTCACATAATTTCAGTAATTTTTCTCATTTTCATAGCAACATTATGTGATATTATAAAATTGTAGAAAATGTGAAAAACAGATAAGATATTTTAAAAATTAATACTAATAAAAATTACCCACCACTCCACTTTTCTAAGAAAACCATTATTGTTAATATTTTGCTGAACTTCCTTTCAGACTTTTTTCTTTGGGATTTTATTTTATAATATTCACAAAATAAAACATTAAGACTAGTATCAGACAGACAGAAACATGCCAGTGAAATATGGTTATTTTAAAAGCAATTTTGGAAAACTTAGAAAGCATTTTCATACTAATCACTGACCAGGCATGGCCACAATAAAGAATTAAGTTTTTCTTCTTATCTTTGTGCCTGAAATCAACGAGGGGAAATGAATAAACATAAATTAAGAACTTCGAAGAAATAAATATCTTCAAAGAGCTTGAATCTGTAATTTCCCTGAAGAACAGATTTATGATCTAAGCCCATTCTTTTCAACTTAATGCATCGACTCTTCCATAGGCTGGTAAAAAGCAGTTCAGTAACTGCATCTTCCGTCCTCGGCGATAAGATCTCCTGCAACAGGATCAATAAGACCTGCTTTCATAGAACTTTTTTCTTATCCTGTAACCTCAAAAATCATTTGTGCCACAATGATCACTACAGGGAGGAAAATAAAGAGATGTTGAATCTATCAAAGTTTCTCATAGAGAGGCTGGTTTATTTCAAACCATCACAGCATGGTGGTTAACAGCTCTGGGATAGCCAAAGGATGGAAGCAGATGGAAAAAAAGAAACTGAAAGATCCTCCTCGTTCTTTACAGGGACCTTCAAAGTTAAAGGGGAATAAGATTCATATTCATATTCCAGGCATTTACTACCTAATTTGGCACTGGGAATTTCTTACTAGGCTTATTCTTTTAATCCCACTCTTAACTGAGAGATTTCTGAAATAAGCTCTAATTCAGTATCAATATAGAAAGTTTTAATGAATGGAATAAAAAGGAAGATCCAGATCTAAATCAGCTTGGAAAACCTGTAAATAAATAAATTTATCTTTGTAGTATTTTTCTGGGTCTTTCCTATACCATGTTCTCTGTTGAGTCTCCCCAGAGAGGCTGTTAGTGTACAGCATTCTCCAATTTTGGATTTCCATTTTTCCTCTTTGAGATCCACAGAGCTCATTTTGAGAAATAATTATTTTGTGTGCTTCTGAGTACCCAGATAGAGTAAGTCTGAGTTCCAGAGTGGATTCCTTTTAATGTGAACATAAGGGTCATACTCATAAATACAAAGTTATAATTATAAAGGATTTACATGGCATGAAACCTTACAGCATAATATTTGAGAAAGTACCTCTAAGCTTGGAATCCCTGGTGTAGGGTCAAATATTGCAATACTGCTTTTAGGTTTACAATCTTGGAAAAATGATTCGACCTTTGTGAATCTTAGTTTCTTCCTCTGTGAAATGGAAGCAAAAGTCTTGTCCATTGCACAGGATTGTTGTGAGGATCAACTATCTCTTCCAAAGAGCTCTTTAGAAAATAGAGATTATATTAAAAAGTAAGAGGAGTTATTGTAATTATGACTACTGCTTGCTTTAACACTAAAATACATGGTCTTCGCTAAATGTTCTCAAGCTATAAAGAAATATTCTGGGTTGTGTTCAGCAAATTCTTTTTCTGAACTTCTATTTCTATACCTTTGTTAAAAAACAAGATGAGGCGCCTTAAAAATGTTATAGTTTACTTAAGCAAAAATTGATTAAATTGGACAGAACAAAGCAGAAGTGGTTAGGAGCACTCCACCAACAGGAGCCCAGGTAAAGACGTATACAGAAAATGCAGAAGCAAAGAAAAGCTATTACATGATGGCCATAGCTTAAAGCCTAGTTAGCTGTTTGTGACTGGTGTGATTTCATAACCTTGAGGTATTCATAGGCTTAAATTTTGTTTTGCTTGCATAGGCCTCCACATCATTAAAGCCACCTCAGCCTTCTACTTAATTTACTACCTTATAATGTAGTTTTTTCTGAAAGTGTTTTCTGTGTCCTCATCTCATCTTCCACAACAAACTAGAAACTCCTCAAAGGCAGGATTGGGGTTTGATAGTTCCTTTGACTAAGGGACCATTTGATGGTATTATATTAAGATGGAAAAGATCATCAAGGGGCGCCTGGGTGGCTCAGTGGGTTAAGCCGCTGCCTTCGGCTCAGGTCATGATCTCAGGGTCCTGGGATCGAGTCCCGCATCGGGCTCTCTGCTCAGCAGGGAGCCTGCTTCCCTCTCTCTCTCTGCCTGCCTCTCTGTCTACTTGTGAACTCTGTCAAATAAATAAATAAAATCTTTAAAAAAAAAAAAAGAAAAAAAAAGAAAAGATCATCAATATAGATGCAGTTCTGTCATAGAAAATATGTTCACTCATGGAGAAGTACATATTCAAAGTCAGAAGATGGAAGACTGATATCTGTAAACTCTTTCTGTTAGGACGATATGATATGTATACACATTTTGTATTTAAGCAATAATTCATCAAAACGGTCAAACCACCTAACATGTCAATACAGCATTGGAAGTAGAAGAGCCCCTTTGTGACTGAGATAGTTGGTTAACAATGATTATTAAAAAGAACCCAAAGAAAAAAACCCAAGAAGAAAATCCAAAGAGGTCAGAAGTAAAAAGTGTGATGCAAGTTGATAAATCTACTCTCTCCAGATAAATAATGCCTAAGTTAATTCAAAATAGCTTTATTACATTTTAAATATAATGCCAAGACTTCTAAACCTGTGTTTTTCTCAATTCTATTTGCAGTTAGAGAAAACATTCTGCCAGAATGTATCTTAAGGCAAAACTATATTTGAATTTCTGTGGCTTAATTTATAATCCAACACATGCTCTCTACAGACAGTAGGTCATGCTCCCTATTGTTTAAGCCAGTCCTGCCCAAACCTTTCTTCTAAAATGCCCTTAACTGAAAAGCAAGTGTGCTCATCCCTGGAAACCTGGAAGCCCACCTCTGAGGCAGTGCAACGCAAAATGAAATTTTTTTTAGTCTTATATTTTATTTATCTTAAAATGCAGGGGCATTCTTCAATATATTCATAAGACATTTGTGTCTGTTTCAATATAAAATTAATACTTGTATTTCTTATCATCAAGGAAACCTAATGGTTCAGGAAGATGTGCCTGTATCTATGGTGTGCCTTGCAGTACAACGGGCATATGCTGAATATGAGCATCCAGTAAGGATTTGAGCCCTGTCTTCCATTTCAGCAATCTGATTAAGCCCTTTCTTCCATGTTATTCAAAGACACACTACAACAATAAAAAAATATATATATATTTGCTTTCTTGAGAAAGAGAATATCTGCAATCCACACATGGGTTTCTCTCATGAAATAATAAAAGATTTTTTTTAATATGAAAAGGCATAGAGCAGATGAAATGTTAGCCTGGTGAGGCTATAGTGTGACTACATGCTCCAAGCAAAGTACATGAACTTAATGAAGCTAATGTTTCTACATTGAACCAAGAAAATTTCTTCTTAATGGTTTTCCTCTTATTGTAACTTAAATTTATGTCAAGGAGCCTCACATTTCCCTAAGGACACATGTTCAAGGTTTCTGTCTTCAAACTTCATTGATATACAAACCTTCCTAAGCCCCATTGTGGGAATGCAAGCATTATATCCTGCCTTTCAAGAAAAAAGAAATCCTTGTACTATTTGCTCAAGTCGAAAACTGACATAAGATGCTTAGCCCAACAGTATCTGAATATGGAGTATTAAATGCTATTTATAAAAAGTAAAGCTATGCTAATGTGCCTATCTGCCCCCTACTGCTTAACAGTATTAAAGATTAAAGCCAATTGTTTTGTAAACTGAAGAGGCTGTAATGGTTTCTTGGGAAGTGCTCCTGTCAGCATTCCAGATAAGGCTGCTATTAAATTTTTCCTGCTATGGATGGCTGGCTTGGGTCATTATATTCTTAAATTGAGTTGCTGTCATTGTTATATAATGAAATGAAAGAGCCTTTGGCCTATAGTAATGTGGTGTACCTTTTAAAGAATGGGTACCTCTACCAGATTTATAAGAATGGGTCTGTTCGCATTATAGTACCAAGCTACTGGGTATTTCAAAGTGATTTAGATGAAGTGTCCAAAGAATTCTCATGTATATCAAAGACAAATAGCTGCGTTTTGCATTAACCTGCTTTCAATAATCATTGAAACTTATTGAGTGATTACAGGATGTAGCAGATTCATGGTTCTTTTTTCTGTCTTGTAATTTAATTATGTCTTGTTCTGAAGTGAGGATAGTCAAGAACCTGGATTTTTTCATAATCCTATAAATTACTTGTGCAGATTAAAGAATAGTCATCCTGATCTCTTCATTCTAAGCATGTTATTTGACAATCCTCTTACAACTTGAGAAGGCTGTACATTATTTTAATTCTTAAATGGGCCAAAAGGTTAAAAAAAAAAAAAAGATGGATGACATCACATTTCTTAGGTTTAAGTATTCTTTCTTTCTAATACAAACAGAAAATTCCAGCTACCACTTTTGTAAGGAAAAATAATTTGTTTCCTCTTTTTCCAGGTTTATAACATCCCAACTCACTATCTAATTATAGAGAAGCAGTTTGTTAAATTTCTAAAATAGTTATTTATAAATATTACCTATGTATTGAAAACTGTTTTCTCTTTCTCCTCAACTTCTTAAAAAATATAAATAATTCATTCTTCTTAATCTACAATGTATACCAAATAGGAATGTAATAATTTTGTTAATATTTTAACATCAGAGACTAAAGAAAAACTGAATTTAGGAACTCAGCAGAGGGACAGATTTAGTCATAATGTAGATCTTTGCCATCTCCAATTCATAGTAATATGAATTGCTTTGTTAAAACTACAAATCAGCAATATTTAAATGTAAACTGGCATGACAATTTTCTTCACTTACAGTATTCTGTAAAAATTGAAAGATTCATGCATTTTGAATTGACCCAATAGCTCAAGAATACCTGAAATTCTTATCATTATCCCTTTTCTGGGTCTTTAGCACTTCACACTCTGTTCTGCTTCTCTGGGAGAAATGTTTTCCTCTCCAGTGTATCTTTATCTTCATCTGTGTACTTCAAACTAGAGAGAGAGGACACTCAAATGCTTAGAGAAAGTTTGCTTTATTATGTGGCTCTATTGAGTCTAAAAATGCTACAATCACAAACAGCCCTCTGAAGATGCCTGTATACTCAAACAGATACATGATTTTTCCCAGCAATGAAAAGCAATTTATAGCTTTTTCTATTGCTCCAGAAGTCCTTCAGAAAAATGGCACTTGCAAGAATAATGTTATAGCATGCAGTCAAAGAAGACATATCCTTCAAGATGAAGCTCTCCAGCAACCCGTAGCCATGACAACTAATGTTGGTCTCTAAGCTCGGAAATGGCAGTCCCATTGGGAGCACACACCGTCAAGTGAATGGGAAATGGGGCACCTGGCTCAGGCATGATGCTGGAGAGTGAACATTTGTGGTACAATGTCAATCTTTGGGAGCATAGCAAGGTGCATCATTCAGATCTGCTCCATGACCCTGTGTTGTTTCACCATTTCACCGGAGTAATTTTCTAGAAAAACAGAGTTTCCTGCAATTCAGTCCAGTCTGCAGAAGATGGAACTCTGTGCAGGTTTAGGAAATGGGAAAATCCCAGATTTTTGTATTTTGTATTGTATATAATATAATATATTATATATATAATATATTATATATATTATATATTACATCCCAATGAAATCTTCAGAATTTAGGTTCCAAGGTGAATTATTTAGGCTTAGCATTAAGGTCTAAGTCATAAGTAGTGCAATAACAATGAAATTAGTAGTCAAGTGGAGTTTTGCACACAGGATAACTGCTCTTCTGTTAGCCAGTATCAAGATTATGAAAACTTGGGACTCTGATTCCCATAGGTTACTTTATTGCATTTTATTTTATTTTTTAATTTATTTATTTTTATTAACATAAATTATTTGTTTCAGGAGTACAGTTCTGTGAATCATCAGTCTTAGACAATTCACAGCACTCACCATAGTACATACCCTCCCCAATGGCAATCACCCAGCCACCCCATCCCTTCCACCCCCCTCCACTCCATGTTATTACATTTTATTAACCAGGAAGACCAACTTGAACTAAGCACTTAGAAAGAAAATTGTACCAGTATGGTTTCTGCTTTCAGGCAAGATATTAATGATGCATTATTTATGAAATGCAACGCTATGTAAAATTTTAGTCAGAAAATACTTCTAGAACAAGATAAGAACCTGTTATGGAGTAATAATAAAAATATCAAATACTTATATACCATTTACTGTTTGAAGAATTTTATGAATTTTAATTCATTTAATTCTCATAACAACAATCTGGGGTAAGTTCTTTGATTATCCCCATTTCGTGAATGGGGAAACAGAGATACAGAGATTCATAAGGTCTCTCAGCAAGCAGTGGTGAAGCAGAGATTCAAGCTCCAGAGTTTGTTTTCTTAAAATTCTGCTATAAGTAGACTGAGATTGATAAGAAGGTAGAAGGAAAGATGAGACAGGAAACATGGGAAAAGCAGAGTGAGATGATAGGCCCACAGGCCTGGTTGAGTGAAGTGATCCTTATGGAGGGCCATAAGAGATGATTTTAAGTGGGCATAGGATTGACAGTCAATGGAGAAGTTTGAACATACTACTGAGAGTTATTTGATAAGAAAGAAAAACCAAAGAAAGAATAAGGGGAACAAAAGAGAGAAGGAAAGAAAATCAGCAAGGTAGCCTCCAGGGTAACAGTGACAATGGAAATGTGTCTCATGAAAGCACGTCTCTGGCTTTTGAAACCTAATTCCTAGTTCAGCCCTCCTCTACCTTTCCACAATTTGTGTCATATGAGAGAGTAACTCTTTAATTATATCTTATGTGTGTTTATATTGCTTACAATATCAAACTCAGTATGAGGCAAATGGTATTTCCTCAAAAATTATAAGGAGAATGAACCTAATTAAGTGGAAAATATACCCACATGGACAATGCCAATAGGCCTCAGAAACTACTGTCTTCCAACTCAGAAATCCCTTCTACAATATTCCTGACATTCTACTTCTGCTTGAATACATTCAGTAAGGAGAAGATCACTGTTTTTATATACCCTGTTCCACTGTCAAACAGCTAGAATTGCTAGAAAGGTATTCCTTATAAAGATCCCAAATTGATGACTGTAAGTCCTGGATTCTTCTGTAGAACAATGAAAAACAAGTCTATTCCCTGAGCTTTTCAAATGTTGAAGAAAAATACTAAATCCTTGTAATTTGCCCTTTTTCCAAGATAAGGTTTCCTAGTCTTTAACACTGTGGTTTCCAGGTCCTTTACTTCCAGACACCTTCTCAACCTAGTGCTGTTCAGAAAAACAGCACTCTCTTAAAAACACAGTCTCTAAATGAGCTCAATTTTCCAGATGAGACCTCTCCAGTGCAGAGTAGAATGAACTTAATACAACTTGTCCTTAATTTGAAGTCAATACTTATAAATTTGCCACATGCAAAAAGGTTGGCTTTTGCTTTACAAAGCAAGAAACCAGATTTTAAGGATTGAAGGCAAAAATCTTTCTTTTTCCCACATGAATTTTTCCAAATATATCATAAAAATAACCACATATTACACCTGCAAAGCACTTTAGAGTTCATTAAAGGCTTTCATATACATTGTCACATTTAGTCACAGTCAGGTGTTAGTATCCCCATTTTTCAGATGAAAAAAAAAACAAAATCATGGGAACAAGTAAGTGGCAGAGCCAGAACTAGAACCCATGCATTCACAGTGTGATTCAAGCACTCTTTCCACAGTAGTGTGCTGCTTCAAATAATCAAATAATCAACAAATGGTTGACCTCCCTCTAAACAACCAACTAGGAAACAAATTTTGCAACAGAGACCTAATACGTTATTGATTTTTAAATCAATAAAAAAAAGACTGGCAATCCAATAGAACAAAAGGCAATGAATTCATCTGGCGGGTTCACAGAAAAAGAAATACAAATAGCCAATATACATGTTTTAAAAAGCTCAGTTTAACTCATATTTTTAGAATGCAAATTAAAACATCAGTAGGCTATCATTTTTCACTAACCAATTTGACAAAAGAAATTTAAAGATTTATAATGCACAGTACTGGTGAGAGTGTGGAAATAACAGAAACTTTTCTATTGAATGAAAGAATAAATTAACACACCGGGAGTGGAAATATGCTTTGGTACAAATCTTTGAAGATCAATTTGGCAATAACTATTAAAATTTGAACACATTTGCCCTTTGACCTAGCAAATTCACTTTAAAGACTATGTCCTCTAGGCTTATCTAAGTGTGCAAATATATTTGTACAGGGTATTTATTGCTGAATTGCTACATTAGCAAGTAAATGGATATATTGTAAATATTTGTCATTATAGGATTATTAAATTAAGCACAGTACACCCACACAATGGAGCACTGTATAGCCATTAAAAAATGAGGTATGTCAATTTTTAGTCCATGGACACACAACCACAGTGTATTAAGTGAATAAAGTGGATTGCAGAATGATATATAATGTGGTCATTTTTATGTATAACCATTCATAATGTGCATATTATACATATCCATACACCTGTGTAAGATAACAAAATGTCTGGAAGGACACAAAAATATCAAATCATCAACAATGACTATTTCTGGAAAATGGAATTTTATAGTGTAAAAGACGGGAATAACAGAGAACTTCACATTTCTGACTTCTTGGGTAATATATCACACTCAAGAAGAAGTCTGAAATCTATAACAATGCCCAGATCATTACAAAAACTAGTATACAATGGGCTTTTTTTTTAACTAAAAACTTATCAGTCCCATTCCTTTTTATTTACTAAGCAACTACATTGTGTCAGGCATTACACTAAGCACTACATATATCGAATTAAAATAACCTGTACACTAAAAAACATACGAGTTCAGCATCAACATTCATCCTTACAATGAGAGTCTGATCCAAACGTCTGATATTATGATCCATTGACCGCACCAGGGTGGCAGGGATCCACATACTTAGCCAATTGAAATTCTTTCTGATGTGTATCTAATGACCGTCAGAGAAATCAAAGTAGCAAAAGTTTAGATTTTTAAAGGCCCTCAAAGAGCGATAAAGTTATCGAGTTCACAATCAATGGACTAGGAGAACTGTGCGTTAAGAGTATGGTTTCTTTGTCATCGAGGTCAAAAACTGATGTCATGTCTCTAACGTCTTAGCTGCAAGGGGCTGTGCACCTGATGAGGTTCTCTGCAGAAAGCCCCCTACGAGATTAGTTTATTCTTCCATCAATCACCAATTAGAAAATGTGCAGGGGTCTTTGGGTTCTGGAGAACAGTCGGGGCAAAAATTGTATATATCAATCGTTGATAAAAACTACTACAGATGAGAAAATGTTGAGGGGAAGAAAGCACAGAGAGAGGAAAGAACACTTGAAATCATGTGTCTCAACCATTCCTTTGTCTTTAAAGAGGAAAATGGGAGGTCTTGATACGGTGGAAGAGTTACCTTCAAATATTTAGTAGAGGCCGTCATTTGAAAGGTGAGTGAAATCTGCTCTGTGCCATTCTTTCCATACCAATGGGAAGCTAGAGAAAAGAGAGACTTCAGTTCTGTTTCAGTGGGTAAATTTTTAATAGAATTGTCCGCATGGAATGGACTTCCTCAGGAAGAGGTGAATTCCTCATCTCTTAAATTTTAAGCACAATTAAATGAACGCTGGGTAGAAAGCCATAGCAGACCTTTATAAATAGAATATTTCCTCAACTTAGATGACCTTTATGTTCCCTTGCATGGTTTTTAGCTCACTTATATTCTCTTATATATCTTGTTTGCTATTCAAATAGCAAAACGTGAGAATCTGTGCATTATTATTTTAAAAAATCAAAAACAGAGAAACAAAACAGAGAAATAAAAGTTAATGCTTATGGATTGCTTATTTTGTGCCAGGCACTATTTAAAGTCCTTATTGTATTAACTCATTTAATTCTCACAAAAATGAGGTAGTTTCTGATATGATCTTCATCACACAGATGAGGAAACTGATGTATAGAGAGGTTAACAAACTTGACCAAGGTCACACAGCTACTAAGTGGAGGAATCAGGATTCAAATTTAGTCTGTCTGGCTCCAAAGACCATCTTCTTAACTCTATTCTAATGACTAAGAGTGATAATTGCTGACTTAAAAACAACTGAATATTTCACCAGTTGGAGCTCTCCATAAAATACATATTCTTTTAAAAACTGTATCACAAGGATGAGTCAGACAAATTTAAAATTATCCAAATAGACACAAAACTCAAATTCAATTTTATTTTCCAAGTCCCTAAGAACATTTACAATTTACACAGTCCCACATAAACAGAATGACTATCATGTCCAAAGTTAGAAATGCAGTCTCTCCCATGTTTGGTTTAGGAGTGAAAGGACGAGAACATGGGGCTGAGATTCCAAAACTCTGAGTGCAGTCTCGGTTCTGCTACCAGTGCACTGTGAGACACTGGGTGAGCCACTTGGCCATTCTTTAAATAAGAGCACGGGGCTCCAAAAGTTCCATTAATCTGAAAAGATCCCATAAAGCATTTAGCTGAGAATTGTTTGTGTAATATGTACTTACAGTTTTTGTTTTTCTTATACAGGACCTTCAATTCATATTTGTTGGAATATTCCCTTCCTCAGAGCTGATAAAAAATATATAGGTCCTCTTCCTCATGATTCATCCTTCTTCATGATCTTCAAGGTTTATTCTGGAGATCTTAGCTAGAAGTTTCATTTCCCCTAAGAAAGAGAGATTAATTCACAGAGGTGGTTATATTAACAAGAAATAACGTGCTGCATAGCCAGCAAAAACACTTTTAGTGTTCAAGACGTAAAAAAATGCAAAAGTCACCAACTATATAATCCCATAAATAACTTTGAAATTACCAAAATTTTACTCATCCCATTGATTAGACATTATTACTTACTAGTGTTTCTAACAAATGCTACCTCCTAATTTTCTGGTACACAATTTTTTTTTTGTAACTAAAATATTAACAATTCACCATATCAGATCATATTAAACCAAACAAAAATGAGGTAAAAAGACAAAAAAATGTATTTAATTTCTTATAAATACTATATTGCCTATATTTATTTACAATAATTCTTGTTCCACAGATTATTCAGAACAGCTCTCAAGATTCCTTCCACTAAAATATAAATAAATAAAAAGTCAGGGCCTGGCAAATTATAAATCAAGATAGTATATCAAGACTAAAAGAAAGGTTAGACTTTCATGCATGTATGTTCTGTGTTGTTATTAAAATTGAGCTAAAATTTTGTCTCCAAGCAGCTGGGTAGCTTCTAATGAATGGAGAAACAAAATCAGATACATGAATTTTTTTTCTAGCCATGTAAAAAGGAGAATTCAAGGAAATTCAAAGATTTTTTTCATAGGCCTTAAAATAAGGCACATTAAGGGATATAAAAAGTAGAATTTTTAGTATCATCCTTATAGTATATGCATTAATAGGCTTTTTTTTAATTTCTTTTGTATAGCATGCCTAAGTATAAGCCAGGACAGAATGTCAAACCATAACTTAGTGAAAATTATTTTGCAGAGGATGAGGGTGGGGAAGGGAACAGAGGATTGAAATTAAAACAGATCTGGCTGCTCACTCTTATGATTATACTAATCTTTTTGAATGGATTCAGCAAGACTTAATGGCTACTCATGGCAAGAAAATCCATCATGACAACAACCTAGCAGAAATCCTTATAACCCAAGCAATAAACAGAAGCCTCTGAGAGCGTAAGAATTATGGTCCCTACAACTTCAAGATGATGACCTGGGAATCTCACCTTCTGTCCCAGACCAATTATCCAACCTTCCTTGAAGGCAGAGCTCACTTGGCCATATATAGTTTCAGTCCTAATGACCATTTCTTCGTTTCCATGTCATGTTTCTCATTATAATATTGCTAATAGGAACAGGGGTCTTCATGGTTGTGCAAGACAGTCTCAGCAGCCTTTGATTTCTTTGGTTGACTTCACTTTATCTTACTCTTGTGATCTCCAGAATATGAACATTTCTCTACGGAATCTTATCTTACTGAATGGTCTTGCTCTTTAAAATCACTGTCATATATTTTATTTTTATGTATTAAACCTCATATATTTCTCTGCTCTAGTACAGATATTCTTTCTTATAAGTATTACTTAATATTTTCCAACCTTTTACATATCTTTCTTAATGTTTTTATCTTCCTTTTTTTTTTTTTTTTTTTTTAGAGAGGGTTGGGGGTGAGAGAGAGAGAAAGAGAGAGAGAGAGAGGTAGGGAGGGTCAACGGGAGAGGGAGAGAGAGAATCTTAAGCAGGCTCCATACGTAGTGTGGAACCCGACATGGGGCTTTATGCCACAACCCTAAAATCATGACCTGAGCTGAAATCAAGAGTCAGACACTTAACCAACTAAGCACCCATGTGCCCCTTAATATTTTATCTTTCACTTTTGTATTTCTACCACATTCTTCTCTATTGATATTCCCCACTTCAGACTTATAAGAAATAAAAACTTTTTTCAAATTTCATTCTATTTTAGTCCAGTTTGTGATTGTTAATTTCATGGTTTTTATCCAAGCTTGAATATAAGATATTTATAATTTGTACTAATGTATAGCATTGGTACACGCCCCAGACTCCCTGCTCAGGTTCCCTGGGAGACACAGAATACCCCCTCACCCTATAAAGAACTTAAACATTTATAATGCTTATACCCAGACCACACTTTTAAGTTCTTCGTTGATGATCATTTCAGTAAAGAAGCATCCATGTAAGTACTCGCCAGGGTAGAGATGGCATCTTGGCAAGGGCCCATCAAGCAGCAGTCCCAGAGGCTTTTAAGAACTCCTCATGCCCAATCTGCTCATTGCTCCGTTATAAAATAGACTTGCATGATTTCCCATATGTTAATGTTTCTTAAACGAGAAGGTCTTTTATTTGTTGGGACATCAAATACAATATTTATTTTTAAAACCTCTTATTAAATCTTCAGTGAAATTCGCAATTAAGGGCATTTCAAGAAATATGATAGAGGAACTTATATCACTCCTTTAGAAACCATGAGTTAATAGGACCAGTCATGTATTGACACCTCTCCTGGTGCATGACAATTAAATCATATTACCTGCATAAAAAAGAAGCCTTTTTTAAAGATTTTATTTATTTATTTGACAGAGAGAAAGAGCACAAGCAGGGGGAGCAGCAGAGAGGCAGGCTCTCCGCTGAGCAGGGAACCCAAAGCGGGATGCGGAGCTCAATCCCAGGATCCTGGGATCATGACCTGAGCCAAAGGCAGACGCCTAACCAAATGAGCCTCCTAGGAGTCCAAAAAAACTTCTTTCTGATGTATGGTCATGTTTCCATATCATCCAAAATTTTAATAATTTGTAAGTAATTTCAAAAAAAAATAATAAAAGGGAGGTAGAATATAGCCTTGCTTTATGCCCCTGTGAGTTGTTCTCTAATCTACAGAAGATCAATCACACCTACATAGATTCTCAATACAATGTTAAGACAGGGTTTGTACAAGCATTGGTAATTGCAGATGCATATCAAGTTCAACTACAAATATATATCATGACATTTAACTTTGTCCAGACTAGAGAGTCAAAGACTTATGCATAGTCCTGTGATTACTGTGAACTTTCTTATAAGGTAACAACAAATTTAAGAGTAACAGAACATTATCCTACAACCTGTTTGTTCTATAATATAGACTTGGAAAACCCAAAAAACTGTTTAAAGAAATTCTCATTAAACTTGGATAGAAATGTCCAATAAAATATGCCATTTAAGGGATGTAGAATATTGCCTTTTAAAAGATGAAAGAAATTTAAATCTCAACCACTCAAACAGGAGAATTGCCCATAGAATTTGGCAAAGGAGTCCTTGAAAAGACTTTGAACAATTTCAATGACTGAAAAAAAATGTACCTCCTACTTTTTAAACAGAGCCTTTCAATGCATATTTTTGTGGTGGACTTAATAGATGCATTGGTTACATTTTTAAATTATCAAAAAATGCAAAGATAAAACTGCTTTTAAAATCTTTCATTCTAGTTAAGGATCGTGATAATGCATAATGCATATGTGGTTAATTCAAACTAAATCTCTTTGAATGGAGAATGAGACAGCACAATTGAAGCAAAATTTGAGTCAGTTTATATCTTAGAGTATCTGTCTTAGGGAAGAAATCACCATCGCAAAACTAAATATAATAAAAATAAACATTTATCAAACATTTACCCAATATAAGGCACTATACTAAACGTTTTACGTATTTTAATTCATAAAAATCCCTACAACCTTCCTAAGTAAGTATTTTATTATTCCCATTTCATAGGTGATGAAACTAAAGTTCAAAAATGAAGTAGCTGGTTCAGCAAGTAAGGGACAGAACAAAGTTTCAGACTCAACGGTTGGGGTCCCAGACCTTCTGTCTTGACCACTACGCTCTTGAGAACACTGGGTATTCAGCTGGGCAAGCTTCCTATGTAAATCCCCCAAATTAGGTCTCTCCACAATTCCAAGGGGATGGAAAACTCTTTCACCTTCAGGAATGGTCCTCTGATTTGCACACATAAGCTCTTTTATATTATGGGAAGGGAAGCTCATATGTAACTAAAACTTTTTTTCTCCTACTGGATTTAATTCCAAAGATATAATAACTATTGTGATTAAATATCTCAGTGGCTTTACATATTTCGATTTAGAATGTCATATTGCTACAGTCCTTAATTCTTCCATAAGTGCCCTTTCTTTCAGGTTAACTGCATGGCCAATTAAATACTCTGCACAAAGGCAAGGTGACTCCGGAGGGAAACATGCAATTATGTAGTTTCCAAGTAGTAATTATCTAAAATTAATTGCTGTTTTATGGGAGTTTTGATCATAACAAACAATATTTACAATTGCAATTCAATTCCAAGATATCTTCTTACTCTGCTTGGCTACCTAGCTATCTGTTCAGTCATGCCTTCTCATGTTTGGGAAACATATATGACTTATGGTACAGTTAAATGAATGTTTTATTAACTCCAAAGGGAGCTATTCGAACAGGAAAGATATGCAATGGTGTGGAAGAAATAACACTGTAGAACTCAAGGGTACTTAAGAAAAAAGACTGGCCTTCTAAGTGTCCACTTGGGTTAACTTTCATTATAAAGTCTACTGTTGTTATTTGTATAACCTCATCAAGATAATTGAAGTTTCATTTTCCACGCTATTCTCCAATCCTCCATCCTCTGTCTGCCATCAAAAGATAAGAGATCTAAGATTCTGTCCCATTTAAACAATGAGTCAACTCAGCCATTTTTCAAGTCTCTCAGGATAGTGATTTGCCTGTGTTCCTTTTTTCTCACTAAAGTAAAAACTTTTGAAAGTGAAGGCTGGGGCTTATTATCAGAGATCCTTTGTAGTTGTTAAGCACAAGAAATTTGTGTTTCTGATGCCTATCAGGTATTTAGTAAGAAGATGTAATTACAGCAAATGGTCTCCTGCTTGAAACCAGTGACCACTCCTATCACATACTTTTTGAAAAAACCACTGGGGTTTTTTTTGGGGATTTTTGATGGTTTTGGGATTTTTGTTTTGTTTTTTGTTTTTTGTTTTAATAAAAACATCACCCAAGGAGTATTTACAGAACACTCACTGGTGACAGTGCACTAGGATGAGTGTGTGATCAAATGATACTTGTTGGTTTCTGACCTTCTCTGCTTTAAGAGGTAGAGACAGCGTTAACATTGACAGACATGAAAAGATATGGCTAAGCTTATGTTAAATTCCACGCTGAGCTCTGCATTCCCAGACAATGTTTATCTGGTTTTCATACCTTAGAAAGAAAATGCATTCATTTAGCATGATCAGATTCCATCCATTGATGTTTCACCATTAAGGCTGTGCAAGTTCAGAAACTGCCCCCAGCTGCACCCATTCAAAGGGCTGCACCCATTCTGAAGCAGACAGAAAAGCTTTTACCATTATTCTTTGGGGGAAACAGTCTTTGGTTGATACCTACTCCTCCCTCAATCACATCTGTCCTCACTTTCCCTCCTGCAAGTTAGTTCTATTCACAGTCAGTGCATTACTGTTTATTCTCCCTATGCTCTACCTCTCTATCTTCTGATCCCTTCTTCTACAAGATTTAAAATGGAGACCATGCTCCCTCTCAGAACCCCAGAGCATGGAACTGATAGAGAGCAGTGACAGCCCAGCAGTGAGACCACCTTGGAATCTAAAGAATGAATGGAAATTCAGTTACATTTTTATGAGTCACTGCTTTGACCATGAAATAAATATCTCCCAATGACATGAAAGAAACGGATATCTGTATATATGTAAGTAAAGTTTCATGCATCATTGCTTCCAGGGTGTTACTTTGGCGAAGGTTAAAGGGTTTATACATTAGTGGCTAGGTTAAGTCAATAGATATTTATAAGCAGGTATTTATATTTCACAATTATTAGAGAGAATGGATGGACAGGATAATGTAGAAAAATAACTATCAGCAATAATATATAATAAAATTGGTATTGACAGTAGCCTACAAAACAATAAAAAGCTTATTAGAATGCCAAAGATTCTTCACAGAGCCTCCCAGGCCTCAAACTTTGATGTGGAATTGCTTTTTCATTGAGGTGAAGGGAATTGCTGAAGTCTTTGACCTCAGAAATGAAATCTGACAAGTAACTGATAACACATATTCCACACATCCAGGAATGTAATAATTAAGTGATTATATATCCATGATTCTCTGATAAAGATCCTTTCCAGCTGTTGAGCTAGTAGTATCTTGAGGATCTGTAATTAATTCCAGAATGATTAGTGGGTGGTCCCTCTGTCATAAGTATTTTCCTCCTTAAGTTTCTAGGGAGAAAGGCTTAGCTCACCTAGTATCACCATCCTAGCCTAACACAATCTTTCAGAATTCCCATGTCTTTGCACAGCACAAATCACGGTTCCTCCCCAGATTGGATTTGTTAAAACATCCTGAATTCAGACAAATCAGAAAATACCCTAGAAAGATTTTTTTAAAGGTCTATCTGGGTGCAGCTACAAATTTGCAATGAAAAGAGATGAAGATTAAATAGATCAATTGATTAATTGATTGATTAATGTGGTCCTTGCCCCTTCTTTAGGGTAAAGAGATCTCAGCTTTAATTATCTAATCTGGTCTTGGAAATCACCTTCAAAATATGCCCAAAAAAATTATGGTATGTTCAAAAAATTATATTTTTCTCAAGCACAAATATCAATACTGTCAAACCATGCAACCCCAACCAATTTCTCAAATACTAGTAAAATTTTGTCAGGGCTTTGGGTTCTTCTGATCCAACTCAAAGACAATGTTTGCATGAAAACAATTCCAAAATATTAACTAAAATATTATACATTTCTCTGATATATTATTAATTATAAAAATAGTAAACATTTCCCCTTGTTTGATTTCTTTGGAGAGCTGAACACAGAATCCAGAATTTTGTTTTTTATATTCTTTCTCAGAAACGGTCTAATTAATATTCTGTCTCTGGGCAGTAAGTTTCATAAACCAACCCCCAAAGAGAGGCATCTGTTCTTTTTCCTAAAATCTTAAAAATGCTATCAACATCCACTTTATAATAACTACAGTTATTAATAAATGAAACTACAAAATTGCATCACCTACTGGGAGCAATACATTGTCCTGCAAAGTTATTTTACAAATGAAGAACCAAAGGGCAGTCAGTCTCCAGTGCCAGAGGATAGTTCTGATGAAAGCCACATGGAAGAGGAATTCCCAGCCCAAATAGTTATCAGAATTATCTGAGGGACAATAAAATATATAAAATCTGAGTGCCTCTAGACACACTGACTCACATTCTTAAGAAGTTAGCCCAGGAATACATATTTATAATAGCTGCTCAGTGATTCTGATGACCCACAAGTTAGGGAACCCATTAATCCAGGGCAATGGTTCTCAAAGTGTGGTCCCCAAACAACAGAGTCAATATTAGAATTGCAAATCAACCGGGCCCCACCCGAGGTCTTCTGAACCAAAACACTGGGACTAGAGTTCAGCAAGCCACCTGAGCTTTAGCAAGGCCTCCAGGTGATTATGATACAGCTAAAGTTCGAGAATCATTGACATAGAGAATTTAAATTAAGCCTCAGCCAAAGGAAAAAGGAAAAACACAGAGGATTGGGGCACTTGGGTGACTCAGTTCGTTAAGCATCTAACTCTTGATTTTGGCTCAGGTCATAATCTCAGGGTCCTGAGATTAAGCCCTACATGGAGCTCCCCACTGGGCGTGGAGCCTGCTTAAGATCCTCTCTCTCCCTCTCCCCAGCCCCTCCCCTTGCTCAAGTGCACATATGCGCTCTCTCTTAAATAAATAAATAAATAAATAAGAAGAAAGAAAGGATTTCACCCTTATGTGGTCCTTTTGCAATTTCGGGGAAACTTAAAGCCAACTAATTTAACTTTCTAGGGATTCTGATAGCAATTATTTTTGGAGGAAGCAAACATAGTGTAGAACTGTGCTAAATATGACTGTGGGAAGGAAAGGACACCTAAAGTCACATTGCCCATACTTAGATTTCATGCCCCAAAATAGGCAAATTCTGCATGAGACAGAATGTATCGAACATGACTAATTGGGGAACTTCTGTTTCCTGACATTTGCAGAGACATTTTAAAGAGCTTATAACAATATCTCCTGGGTTAAAGAAATGAACTTAACTAATTTATTGTTTTATTTATGTAAGTTTTTGCCCATTTAAATAACAAAAAAAACTTTTTTATGATGCTTGTGTATTTGTCCTTCTCCCCACTTACTTCTGTTCCTGCAAATATTGCACATTTATCTTCCTTCTTAAATGGCACTTCAAGTCTTTCTCTCTGACCCTTGTAACTTTGCATATTTCTCTAAAAATGTGAAACTCTAGACCAGTGATTCTCACCTTATTTTCATTTTCATACCTCTTTTTAAAGGGAAATCTTTAAACATTCTTTCCTAATCTTCCCATGATATACCACAGATACATTTTATAGTTGTTTATGTACTACATGCATATCTGTGGTTTATATATAAAAGGAGAAGTACTTTTTTCACCCCTCCCAAGAACCAATTTGCATCACTTTGGGGATAACATCACCTTTGCTGAGACTACACCTTTTATGGTTATAAGTACAATTTTGTTCTGATACACTAGATATAAGAGATGTTACATTTTTTTTTTTTAAAGATTTTATTTGACAGAGAGAGATCACAAGTAGGCAGAGAGGCAGGCAGAGAGAGAGAGAGGAGGAAGCAGGCTCTCCGCTGAGCAGAAAGCCCGATGCGGGACTCGATCCCAAGACCCTGAGATCATGACCTGAGCCGAAGGCAGAGGCTTAACCCACTGAGCCACCCAGGTGCCCCTACATTTATTTTTTAAAAATCAAGAAGTCAAAACAATCCAGCCTTAGTCATTCTGGGACAGAGTCACATTAGGAAGAGTACAGTGCTGGAAAATTGCAGAGGGACCCTGGATTTCAGACCATCATGGTTGCCACTATGATGCTCTTGGTCCTTCCCCCTCCAAGGAACTTCAGGGACCCAGAGGAAAGGTGTCTCTTCCTTCCTTCTACCTGTCAAACATGCAAACACAAAGCACTCACACTCCAACTATTTCTACTATGGAGTCAAGCTGCTTTTCTGCTCCCTCAATCCTATTAAGTCATCTATTAACTTAGCTCCTCCTTCTCTAAACCCAGACTTTAAATAAATAAATAATAAATAAATAAAAACACCTTAATTTAATACCCTGACTCAAGGCAAATCTAAGACATTCATGACTGTCTTCTGGAGGTTGAAAAAACACAAAACTTCCCCATCCTGTGGGGTATACCTACAAGCCAGTTTATTTCTCAGTTACTTTATCCTGCTAGTCTAAAGTCAAGATTTATCAGAGGCTGAGCTAGAGTTAATCAAAAGGGACAGTTTTAAACCCTGGAGAAACCCCTTTCCCAGCAGGTTACTTGTTGAAAAAATTCTTGTTTCAGACTAATGTCATTCTACATAATGAGCACAGGCTTAGCTCTAGAGAGATAAAGGTTCTAATCCTAGCACTACCAGTTAGTAGCTGTGTAGTATACCAATACCTATATTCTATAATCTTCAGTGAGTGCCTTCATCTATAAATTGAGAAGAATAAAACCTATTGCAAAGGGTTATTAAAAGAAAATTCATGATAAATTCTACACAATCCCTGGTTTTGTGTAAATGATCAATAAATAGCAGCTTTATCAGTATTAGCACTAAATCAACCAACGAAAATGGAAGTTTTCTCATTCATTGATTCTGAGCACCTGATCAGGGGAAGTATCAAGAAGTACTGGATAAATAACTTCACCATAAAGATCTCCTCTCCTTCTTCAGAGAAAATGGCACTTCTCATACCTCAAGGTCAAGCCATGATGGGCCAGGCAAAGATCTGACTTAGAAAAGAAAGTGGAGTAATTTCTCAGTATACAGTGGCTGAAAGATGAATGTGAACTAGGGTGAGTGGGCTAGAAAGTACAATTAGTTATCTTAGGACCCACTTTCATTCCCATCAAACTGTATCTGAGTGGCTGGGTAGCTTCCATCTCATTCATTGGAGTGCAGTGTCCTATCAGCTGAGGACGCTTGTCCATTGATACTCTTTTGATCAAGGAATTCATGCTGCTAGTTTAGAATTGGCTAACAAGAAAGCAAACAGGTACAAATTGATATTCATCAACAGCTTTTTCTAGGAACTTCCTAACTTTTGACATGCTGTGTTGCTCTCTTGTAACTGATTCAGTCAGCAGGGAATAATTAGCAGCCATGCCACACAGGAATAAAGTATGCAGATTTGAGTTGATGTTGTGCTTAATGAGCCTATTTTAAAAAGTTAGAAATCACCCAGTTTCCCATCATCCTCCACTTACCACTTTCTCATGTAAAGTGTGACAAAAATCAGAATCCATGCAAATGGGGTAGGTAATTCAGTATTGAAATTTGCCATTTGCCTCCATGGTAAGCGTCAGGGTTTATACCAAAATAGCAAAGAAAACAGCTTTTCCTTATTTATTACAAGGTTAATGAAAAATAAAGATCAAGAAAAAATATTGTCACTTTGGTACATTTGAACAGATAAATAAATATATGGATATCATCTTGACCACTGAGTGACTTACTTCTTTTATACAGCAAGAAGAAATTTTAAAAAGAAACTGTCCTGTAAGTGTCCTACTAATCTGTGAAGACATTTAGGTTTTGCTCAAACCTTACTGATTGAGAAATATTTTCAAAATCTCCTGTTCTACGGCAATTCTTCCCCATTGTCAGATGAAGAAATTTCACATTTGCTTCCATAATTTGTTGCAGAGTGACTCTACTGGGATCCTCTTCTCAAAAGTCCAATAAGCTTTGCACAGTTTGGATGTGGGAACTGCAGAGGTGGTGGCATGAGTCAGCTGGAGCCGACTCTACACCAGCTCAGGCTGACTTCCTCTGGGAAACCTCCCATCTGAAGACAGGGAAGTTTAAGTTCCTTTTCTTTACTTTTCTTAATCTCCCTTTGTCTTTGGTCACCCTCCTTCCCCAGGTAAGCCTATTAAATGCCTAATGCAAATGCCACTCTCCTTTTCAAATCTTATTTTCAGGAAAAAATTTTCCTCACAAAATTAGGAGAGGAATAGAGATGTTTGACAAAATAGATTTGCAGATTCACCATTTCAAGTATCTTTGATTTGCCACACCCTCTCTATGCACACAGCTATACCCCCTGCTCCACCCCTTTATCACCACCTGCCTGGTCCCTCTTGTTGACACCCCTCTCTGTAATCCTTTCTGAAAATGATGTTAGAACATCATTAGAACACAAATATTTATGCCTCACTATTTCCCATAATATCCACTCAATCAAGTGTGAGTCAGATTTCACCAGCTATTAATTGAACTCTACTGTAATTTATTTCTCAAATATTAACATATATTTGTAAAAATATGTAAGAGACCCTCATATTCCTACATTATAATGCCATTTTAGGGCTTTAAGTCTCAATCACTAAGTCTAAATCACATTATCAATGTGATCATAATGGAATCTTCTCTCTATATATAACTTAATATATATCATCCAGCTATGGATGATATTCTGAAAAGCTACACAGAGTTCTGAGACTTAAAGATCAGCTATCCCATAATATGGCTTATCTAAGGGCTTCAGTCTAAATGTCAGACTCTTCCACACCAGGCCCATAGCAGCTCTTCAACCCCCCACATGCTCCCTAACATAGTATCCCCACCTCAGACCTAGCTCCAACATCTCGTTTCTCATGCAGCCCATTCTCCTGGGATATTTTCACATGCACTATTCCCATTTTGCTCCATCTACTTCTATCAGCTCTATGTTATAACAACACTGAAGACCTATTATTAGTCTATGCTTTGCCATGCAGCTGTATCTTAAGCTGCTTTGCTTTTTTGTGCTATAAAGACAGTGTGTGCATTAAGCTAACTGAATAGACTACCTGGAATATCCACATTGCAGCTCCTTCTTGAAGCTTCAGTGAATTCTTCAGCCTAAAGTGATGTTTCCCTTCTCAAAATTTCTGTGTCACTTATATAAAAACAATTTGTTTCTAACCTATCTTGTAGGGGTCTCTGATTCATGTTTATTATTCATAATTCTTCAATTACATTATAAAATCCTGGTGAGCATGAGTCCTGTCTTTATATCAGTTTTATTTTCCATAGCACCCACCAGAGCTGAGTACATTAATAAGCGTTTGTTGACCTAGCTTTTTATCTCGATTAATGTTTCACCTATATTATATGCTTTGGATCAGAAATAAGTTTTATGATTCTAGAAACATGTTTTTGTCTTATAGATTTTTAGTATTATTAAGGGAATTAGCCATAGTAATAATCATTTATAGGTAACTAATCTCATAGGTCACTGTATATCAACAAAAATAAACTGAAAATACAGTTTATGATATATATGCATGATTAAGTCTCAGTGTGATAACAAAATATGAGAAAGGAATAAGGAGTAGAAAAACAACTTTATACACAAAAGAGAGAGAGAGAAAAAAGTTAAATAGCATATAGTAAAATAAATGAAAATTTGTTGATTAACTTCTCCAATAATAGAAGAATCCTTCTAATAGATACATTTTTACATATAAGAGGAAATCTCTTTGAATGTTTACCAAGATTGGGAAACAATTACCAAGTGCTCTCTACATGGCAGATACAGTTTGTTTGTTTGTTTTTTAAAGCATTTTACATTTAGTAATACATGAGCCCTGTGATTTAAGATTACTATCTCCTTGTATCAGATGAGAAAACCGAGACACGAGAAGAATAAGTAACTTGTCCAAGATCAGAAGGATCATAACTTGTAGGGCTGAGATTTGAACACAGACTTACAGATCTTAGGTCTGTGCTGGTAACTTCTATGGCTTATGAAAGCAGTAGTTGACATGCAAAAGGCTTTTAGACAGTTTTCTTAAATTTTTTAATCTCTATAATATATTTTCCTTGGGGGAAAAACTGAAAAATCTGAAATTAAAACTAAAGAAGATTCAAATGTAATCTTTAAACACACTAACACCTATTTTCTATAAAAAAAATTAGTAACAGACTTGAAAATCTCCAGTGGTAAATAAATATGGTAATTAATTTAGGAAGTGGCTGAACCCATTTCTTACCTGTGAAAGGTGAGTTTAAATAAAAATGTGTCCAACAGGTATTCACACCACCAGAGATTTTCCGTTATCTCCACTGTAACACAATTCTAAAAATGTTTCTTTAATAATTTACTTTGCTGCTGTATCAAAAGCAGTATTACTTTGCACTCTATGAAAACAATATGTGAAAGTTGAGCTAAATTTTACTCAAGTGTTTTGATTAAGCTTTCACAAAGCATACTGGAGGCTCATAATAAAATATGAAACATTTCAATTTATAAAGTGCTTTTCTTACAACTTTAAGTATAAATTTATTTTCATTCAATTTATAGCTTAAAATAGTCATAATGGGCTAATGTTATGCTGTGATAACAAAAAAAGAATCAATGACTAAAAAAATACCCAAAACATTATTTCTGCTCTATGCTATCTATCTAACTATATCTACTTCAGGGAGGTAGGGAACAAAAAGGGACTTATTTATTTTTGTACTACAAGAATTCACACTGATAAAGATTCCACCATTTTATAAATCCATCATCTCAGTTGAGGTTTCAGGGTCACCAAATGGGGAAAGAAAGCATAAGGAATTACACATCAGGTCTTTCATATGTCCTCTAAAGAATGGCATTTCATTATAAAAACAAGGCAAATAGCCATTCCAACGAGAACCTTAGTGAGCACAAGTGATGCCTTGTAATCATTTTTATTTTCATCAACTTTTTAAAAGGATATACTATGCAATTAACTTATGAGTCTAAGTAATTAAATTCCAATATTTCCGTTTTTAAAAAAGCTACTGTACAAACAAAAGAAAAGTGAAAGCTTAGTAATCTGATAATCTTTTAATTTGAAATGAATTGTTTTGAAGAGAAAACTTATTGATAGGTTTCACAATATTTGTATAGTTTCCCATTTGTGTGGAGCTTTCTACTAAAGGCTAAGAGCAATTTGACTTTAGAGGGGAAGATGGTGGCAGAATAGGAGGATCCTAGACAGGCCTCATCCCACATATACAACTAAATAATTATCAAGTCATCCTAAATAGTCCAGAAATTAATCTAAAGAGTGGCAGAACTCCAGAACTAAAGGTATAGAAGAAGCCACATCAAAGAAGGTAGGAGGTGCAGAGATGTGGATTGGGAGAGAAATGGATTGTAGCCACTGTGCTGGGGAGAGAGCTGCAGTCATGGAGAATAGTGACATAGACTAGGGCATGGGAAAAGCAAATCTCCCTACCATCTGGCTTGGAAAAACAAGGGGGCCCAAATTCCCTGAGTTCTTATAACAATAGGACTTAAAGCCTAGAGTTTTAAAAGTCAGCATGCTTGGCTCTGGAGGAGCTCCAAGGACATTAGGGCAGCCTTGGAGAAAAGGCAGGGCAAAAAGCCCATAGACATACAGCCTAGAAACAACAATCTGTAGCATACCTGGGGGCATAGTAGGGAGATCAATTGCTCATCTTAGAGCATGTTCCAAAGAAGCAACGTTAATGGAGAGTCCTTTCTGGGAACAAAGGAACGGGCAGGCACCATTTCCCTCCCTCACCCCTCAGCACAAGCAGAGGGCCACTTGTGGGAACCATTACAGCACCCACACTGCTACCTAATTCGATTACAGCAAGCCCCACCTCCAGGAGAACTGCTCTTCCCAGTCATGTGTGCCTCATTTTCAGGAATGTGGGCCCCTTGCCAAGAAGGCTAGCCCAAACCTCTGCCAAACCCCTCAATGACTCCATCAAGTCACTCAACCCAGGTGTTTTGCCAGGCTTCAGATCCAGCAGCAGAGGTGATAGGTCTCATTTCAAAAACAGACCAGAGCACACTTTGTAAAACATGTCATAGTCAGGCCAGGGACCACACACTGCCCACAGCAGGCAAAGAGAGCTTCTGCAGATGACTGACCTAAAAGATAAAGCAGCCAGGACACAACAGTAGAGCACACACTGCTCATATTGGAGGCACACTCCCAGAAGTACCAGGATCTGGGAACAGGGGACACTACATGGTTGAACACTACAGGGCCTCTTCTTCATAGAGTCATGACCTGGAAGAACAGGAGATGTAGCTGACTTTACTAAAATAAAAAAAAAAACAGGTACTGAGACTTAGACAAAATGAGAAGACACAGAACTTTGTCCCAAATGAAAGAACAGGACAAAGCCATGGCCAGAGTCCTAAGCATATAAGTAACATGCCTGATAGAGAATTTAAAGCAATGGTCATAAAGATAACCACTGGACTTGGGGACCCTGGGTGGCTCCGTCAGTTAAGCATCTAACTTGATTTCAGCTCAGGTAATGACCTCAGAATTGTGAGATTGAGCCCCACATCCAGCTCCACACTGGGTGTGGAACCTACTTATGATTTGCCTTTTCCCTCTGCCCCTCCCCATTCTCTCATTCTCCGGGGGGGGGGGGGGAAGAATACTCATCATCACTGGACTTGAGAAAAGAGTAGAGGATATCAGTGAGATCATTAGCACAGAAATAAGGAATAACATAGAAGAGATAAAGAGCTCAATAAATGAAATGAAAAACATACTTGATGGAATGAACAACAGGCTAGAAGAAGCAGAGGAACAAATTAATGACCTAGAATACAGAGTAACAGAAAATAATCAAGCTGAACAAGAGTCAGAAAATGGAATAATGCAAAACAAGAACTGACCTAGGGAACTCAGTGACTCTATCAAACATAATACCATTTGTACTATTGGTCCTAGAAAAAGAGAGAAAAGAGGGCAGAAGATTTATTTGAAGAAATAATAGCTGAAAACTTTCCTAATCTGGGGAAGGAAATAGATATCCATATCTAAGAGGCACAGAGAAACCCCAACAAAATCAATAAAAGTAGATCCACACCTAGACAGATTTTGATTAAAATGGCAAAATATAGTGATAAAGAAAAAAATATTGAAAGTAGCAAGACAAAAGAAGACAGTAACATACAAAGGAAACCCCATAAGGCTATTAGAGGATGTTTCATCAGAATCTTTTCAGGACAGAAATGATTGCCATATATTCAAAATGCTGAATGGGAAAAACATGCAGCCAAGAATACTCTATGCAATAAGACCGTCATTCAGAGTAGAGCAAGAGATAAAAGCTTCCCAGACAAAAACTAAAGGAGTTCAAGACCATTCAACCAGCCCTGCAAAAAATACAAAAGGGGATTCTTTAAGAGGAAAGGTAAGACAGACCAAAAGTGACAGTATGGAAGTAGGAAACATAAAAGCAGTAAAAATGAATATTTCTGTAAACATCAGTCAAGGTACTCACAAAATAAAAGAATATAAAATATGATAACATATACCTAAAAATCGTGGAGAGGAGAGAGGTAAAGAATGGGTTCAAACTTAAACAACCAACAACTCAGTATAAACTGCTATATGCAGATGTTATACACAAATCTAATTGTAACTATAAACCAAAAACCATTAATAAACATGCAAACAATAAAGAGAAAGAAATCCAAATAGATCACTAAAGAAAATCATCAAAGGATCAGAGAAAACTTCAGAAACAATCACAAAAAAGTATGAAAATGGCAATAAATACATATTTATCAATAATTACTTTGAATGCAAATGGACTAAATGTTCCAATCAAAAGATGCAGGGTGTCAGAATAGATTAAAAAAAAAAATACAAGACCCATTTATATCATTTTATACCCTAGACATCTGCAGATAGAAAGTGAGGGGATGGAGAACAATTTCTCATGCAAATGGATGTCAAAAGAAAGCTGGAGTAGCAATACTTCTATCAGATGAAACAGACTTAAAACAAAGACTATAACAAGAAACAAAGAACACCTATAATTATGAAGGGGACTATCCAACAAGAATATATAAAATATTTACGCACCCTACACGGGACCACCCAAATATATAAAACAATAATAAACATAAAGGAACTAATTGATAATAATATAATAATAGTAGGAGATTTTAAAATCACACCCACAGATGGACAGATCATATAAACAAAAAATCAACAAGAAAACAATGACTTTGAATGACACACTGGACCAGATGGATTTAACAGATACATTCAGAACATTCTTTCCTAAAACAGCAGAATACACATTCTTTTCAAATGTACAGGGAACATTCTCCAAAAGAGATCACATATTGGCCTACAAAACAAGCCTCAACAAATTCAAGAAGATGTAAATCATACCATTCATCTTTTCTCACCACAACATTATGAAACTAGAAGTTAGCCACAATAAAAAAAAATCTTGAAAGACTACAAATACATGGAGGTTAAGTAACATGCTACTGAACAATGAATGGTTCAATCAGAAAATTAAAAAAAAAAATGAAAAGTACACAGAAGCACATAAAAATGAAAACACAATGGTTCAAAACATTTGGGATGCAGAAAAAGTGGGCTTAAGAAGGGAGTTTATAGAAATACAAGTTTACCTAAAAAAGCAAATCTCAAATACACAAACTAATCTTACACCTAAAAGAGCTAGAAAATGAACAATGAGCAGAACCCAGAACCAGCAGAAGAAAGGAAATAATAAAGATTACAGCCCAAATAAATGATATCAAAAAAAAAAATGAGAAGACATCGATGAAACCAGGAGCTGGATCTTTGAAAAAAAAAAAAAAGTCAATAAAATGTACAAACCTCTAGCCAGACTTATTAAGAAAAAAAGAGAAATGACCCAAATAAGTACAATCACAAATGAGAGAGGAGAAATAACAACCAACATTACAGAAAAATAATTATAAAAGAAAATCATGAAAAATGATATGTCAACAAAATGGACAACCTAGAAAAAGAGCATAAATTCCTAGAAATATAACCTACCAAAACTTAAAGAAAAACAAATAAAAACTTTGAATGGACAGACTGCCAGCAAAGAAACTGAATCAGTACTCAAACACTCCCAATAAATAAAAGCCCAAGACCAGATGGCTTCACAGGAGAATCATACCAAACATTTAAAGAGGAGTTAATACCAGGGCACCTGACTGGCTCATTCACTAGAGCTTGAGACTCTTGATCTTGGGGATCTTGGAGTTGTCCATTCAAGCCCCACATTGGAGGTACAGCTTACTGAAAACAAAACGAAAAAAAAATTAAGAGTCAATACCTACTCTTCTCACACTAGTCCAAAAAATAGAAAGGGAAAGAAAACTTCCAAATTCTTTCATGAAACCAGCATTACCCCAATACCAAAACCAAATAAAGATACCACAAAAAAAAGAGGATTACAGGCCTATATCTCTGGTGAACAGAGATGTAAAAATCCTCAACAAAAATAGTAGCAAACCAAATTCAACAATATATTTTAAAAAATCATATACCACAATCAAGTAGGATTTATCACTGGGTTTTAATGGTGGTATTCACAAATCAATCACAAATCAATCAATGTGATACATCACATCAATAAAAGAAAGAATAAGAAATAAGAAAAATAAGAAAAAATAAGAAAAAGAATAAGAATAAGAAAGAATAAGAACCATATGGTTATTTCAATAGGTGCAGAAAAAGCATTTGACAAAGTACAACATCCTTTTATGATGAAAAAAAAAAAAAAAGAAAGAAAACCTTCAACAATGTAGGTTTAGAGAGAACATACCTCAGGATATTAAAGGTCTTTAGGAAAAACCCACAGCTAACATCATCCCTAATGAGGAAAAACTGAGAGCTTCTCCCTTAAAGTCAAGAAAGAAAGATATTCATTCTCACTACTTTTATTCAACATAAGCCTAGAAGCCCTCACCACAGCAATCAGACAACAAAAAGAAATAAAAGGCATCCAAATCAGTAAGAAAGAAGTAAACTTTTCACTATCTGCAGATGACAGGATACTATACAGAGAAACCCCAAAAGACTCCATCCAAAAACTGTTGGAACTGATAAACAAATTCAGTAAAGTCGTGGGAATCCACAGAAATCTCTTGCATTTCTATATACCAATAATGAAGCAGCAGAAATAGAAATTAAAAAAACAATTCCACTTACAATTGTACCAAAAATAATAAGATACCTACAAATAAACCTAACCAAAGAGGTGAAAGACCTATAAACTATAAAACACTGATGAAAGCAATTGAAGATGATACAAAGAAGTGGAAACACATTCCATGCTCACAGATTGGAGGAATAAATATTGTTAAAATGTCCATACTATCCAAAGTAATCTACACATTTAATGCAATCCTTGTCAAAATACCAATAGCATTTTTCACAGATCTAGGACAAATAACCCTAAAATGTATATGGAACTACAGAAGACCCCAAATGGCTAAGCAATTTTGAAAAAGAAAAGCAAAGCTGAAGACATCACAATTCTGGACATCAAAGTATATACAAGGTATATACAAAGCTGTAGTGATCAAAAAGGTATGGTACAAGCACAAAAATAGACACATACATCAGTGGAACAGACTAGAAAACCTAGAAAAAAGCCCACAATTACAGGTCAACTAATCTTCACAAGGCAGCAAAGAAAATCTGATGGGAAGAAGACAGTCTCTTCAACGAATGGTTTGGGAAAACTAGACAGCAACATGCAAAGGCATCAAACTGGACCTCTTTCGTACACCATACACAAAAATAAACACAAAATGGATTAAAGACCTAAATGTGAGGCAGGAAACTGTCAAAAACCCTAGAAGAGAAAGAGGCAGTCTCTTCTCTGACATCAGCCATAGCAACTTTTTGCCAGATAGGTCTCCTGAGGCAAGGGAAACAAAAGCAAAAATAAACTATTGGGACTACATCAAAATGAAAATCTTCTGCACAGGGAAGGAAACGATCAACAAAATTAAAGGTAACTTACGGAATGGGAGAAGATATTTGCAAATGACATATCCAATAAACAGTATCCAAAGTCTATAAAGAACTTATAAAACTCAACATCCAAAAAAACTAATAATCCAATTTTTAAAAATGGGCAGGTGACGTGAGCAGACATTTCTCCAAAGAAGATATACAATGACCAACAGACACATGAAAAGATGCTCAACGTCACTTAGGAGCAAATCAAAACTACAATGAGATACCACCTCGTACCTATCAGAATGGCTAAAATCACAACACAAGAAACAACAGGTGTTGGCTAGGATGTGAAGAAAAAGGAACCCTCTTGCACTTGTGGTGGGAATGTGAACTGATGCTGCCACTGTGGAAGACAGCATGGAGGTCCCCCAAAAAGTTCAAAATAGAATTACCTTATGATCCAGCAATTTTACTACAGGGTATTTACCCTAAGAATACAGAAACACTAATTCAAATGGATATATGCACCCCAATGTTTACAGCAACATTATCTATAATAGCCAAGATATGGAAGCAGCCATTGTGTCCATTGATTGATGAATGTATAAAGAAGATGTGGTATATGTATATACAATGGAATATTACTTGGCCATAAAAAAGAATGAAATCTTTCCGTTTGTAATGACATGGATGGAGCTAGACAGTATAATGCTAAGTGAAATAAGTCAGAGAAAGAAAAATGCCATATGATTTCACTCATATGTGGAATTTAAGAAACAAAACAAACCAGTAAAGGGGAAGAAAGAGAGAGACAAACCAGGAAACAGCATTTTATAGAGAACAAATTGATGGTTACCAAAGGGGAGGTAAGTGGGGGCGGAGGTGAAATAGATGATGGGGATTAAGGGGTGCCTTTGTGATAATAAGCACCAGGGAATTGAACAAAAACTTAAAAAAATTAAAAAATTAAACAAATTAAATGCTGAGAGCAATTTTAAAAAATGAGAAATCAGGTATCTACATCCATGAAGTTTTAAAAATAGGTCAGATAAGATGCTTACATAAAAAAATATCAAACAAAATGTTTAGTAGATAAATGCTCCAAAAAGTTTCAAGAAAATTGTCATTGTGTGTTCAAAAGTAAGAAATTTTTGAATAACAATTTTAAAGCCTGAAAGGACCTTAGATATTTTTGGTTTCAACATTTTTATTTTACAGTAGAAGAAAATGAAACCTGAAAAGTTTCACAATGACCTGTCCAAAATTACTCACAGTTAGGTAGTTGCTCACTGTTGTTCAAAGATTTAAACTTCTTTACTATAAATGAGTACTGTACAGAAAAAAGTGCATAAGAGGGAATGCATCCAAAAGTTTAAGGGGCACTAAGAAATATTTTGGAATTAATTAAATCAAAATTTTATTTACATTAAGAAGGATTATTATTAATTGCCATTATAGTTAGAACGGAACATTTATACATTAAAATCAATACAAGTGAATGGTATTTTTAATGAAATGCTGTATCTTTAAAAGATCCATAAGGAAACTGTTTTCATACAATCTATTTTATTATCCCACAAAGCAGTAACCAAGATCTTTGAAAACTAGAACAGTAATTTAAATGCTTAGCCTACCACCTTTTCAAAAAGCCAGAATGGAAGAGAAAATCCAAGAATAAAATTACAGCAACGTTATTAATTGCAACTCAAAATGCCAAATTTACATATGTTTAAACAAATCTAAATGGTAAAACTGACCGCTAAGCATTTTTAGACAAGTTTGGAAAAATTAATTACATATTTCATCTTTTAAAAAAACAACTTAGTATTCCAAGCATTTGCCTTTTTGTCAAAGATAATAAATTTGATTAAGCTTATATAAATTACACTGTACTAAATAGGATAATAACTAAAAACATATGGAGAATGGGGTTAGCCTTACCTACTGCATCTCTTACAATTTTAAACCTAATAGCAAATATGTATGCTTGACTTAAAGACTTTTTCTAGTCTTCTTTTTAAAGCTGCTAGTCATATAAAGGTCACTAGGTTGGTCTTTTAAAAATAAATCTGTAATCACTACAAACTATTACTGTATCTGACCAAGGTCATGACGAAAGACCAGAGGCTAAGACTTGAATGCAGTAGCTCAAGGAGTTAGAATGAAACAGTAGATGTAAAAATTCAAACACATGGGCCAAGACCTGTCCCAAGCCCTCAACTGAAACAATCTATTTGATTATTTGACTTTTGGTGGTCGTAACCTTGACCATTTGAGCATTTCTTAACCCACAGTGACTCCTAGCCATGAGCTCACTCTTTCAGAAATAGTAGAAAACCACCATGAAGCCATGGGTCTTAGGTTACATTATGAATCATGTGGGTAAATTTTAGAGGACTTCACTGTTTATTCTCCACAACAATGACTTTCAACTTTCCTGCTTTCCCAGCCCACCAAAGCAAGGCAACACTTCAACTGAAAGAATAGAATCTCTTCACCAGTTGGTTTTCATGCAGGGGAAATAGGAGGATGCAGACCTAAGGAATACAACAAAACCTCAGGTTGCTTGCCCCATCAGCCCCCTACCATGACCATCAGTTGATGAGCACTGCTGTAAAGCTTTACAGTAAAACAACCTGATTAATCAAGTGTGTACTGTAAGCCTGCAAGGCTCAATGAAATGGAACAACACCTGCTAAAAGAGAAACTCAGACAACTCTGACAGAGTGTGAACTGTGACAAACTCCTGCCTCTCCTTCAGGCCAGAGTGTGCCCCTACCTTGCCTCTAATCCTCCAGTACTTTACTCAGTTCAAGCATCCCTATCAGTGCCATCTCGTCCATATACACGCATATGCATGAACACATGTAATGGGGTACCTGCAAACTTCAGTGTTCATAAGACTTTAAAATTCTCATACTTAACCTTCAAAATGACCGCGTAAGGAAGGTGTTATTGGTCTCCTTAAGAGATCACAAAAGTAAGGTACAGAGCAATCCAGAGTCGGCCCAAGGTCTCAGAAAGTGACAAAGTGAGGAGTCAAATTTCCATCTACCAGATAATATCCTAAAGACTACATCTACTTCTAGGGTAAAGAGGGAACCAATGGGAGTCCCAGGGTTCTGCAAAAATCATTTCTCCGGTGGATCACTGATGTCGATGCTATCCTTACTTGCTCTTAGATCTCGTTATCCTATATACACCTAAAATTGATTTTCAAAGACGAAGTCATAAATTTTGGTTTTGTTGTTCACATCTCACCCTCTGATAGTCTGAAATATCTCAACCAGGTATCCAAGATGCTCCACAACCCCATCTGAACACAATTTTGCAAGCTTCTCTGTCACTGTTCTCTGACTGCAATTCCTAGTTCTGCTGAACAGATCTGCTTCCCACAGAACAAACATCATTTGACTAACCCATTCCAGACTAGCCTCTCTTTATCAGAACTTTCTAAGAAAACTCCCACATGACCCATTCATCTGGCATTTATTTTTTAATGCCTTAAACTGTGCTTCATGAAGCAAGCATTTCTTTTCATTACTGATTGGTGACAGAATTAGAGGATATCATAGCTAGGAGTTAGTTGAGATATAACCTGGTCCAGAGCCCTCATATTAGGAAAGTGATTCCATGACACACAGTGGATAGATCATACACCTATAATGTTCATTCAAACAATTACCATTTTTATCTAACTATTCTAAATACTCTAACTTATTTCATATGAATTATCAATGCCACCAACCAGAAACTTCAATGTAATAATTTATTAAAGAACTGGCCTTAGAATCCAATTGCCCTGACTCCTGGTTGGAACACAGGTCCCTGATAATCAGATGAGTATATCCTCCAGCAGCCAGCCCAGAGTCCGTCTATACATAGCAGGCATTTATTAGCTGATTGATTAGAGTTCATTTATTTACCCCAAGCATTCCCCATTCAAAGAGAATGTTTTTCATATACATGACACATGTAGACATGATTTATCAGGCCAGTAATATTTTATAACAAACATCCATCCTTGATTCCTCCCTCTCCTTATATTCCATATCCAAGTGGGTTTTGTTTTAGCTCCAAGATCCATATGCTCTTCAAACTCTCCACCTCCATCGTCCTAGCCCAGAGCATTATCACTGCTTATCTGGGCTCCTGGAAAAAAAAAAAAAAAATCCCAGCTTGTCTCTCTTCTTCCGTTCTTCCCTCAGTCCCTACTCAATCAGTTCCCTTCACAAGCACATCACTCACACCCCAACCTAGAAATATTCAGTGGTATCTCATTTCATCTCATACTTTAGTTTCCACACCCTTTCTTCTTGGCTTTCTTTCTGTCCCTCAAACCTTCAGGCTCTATCTTCCTCCAGGCCCTTTCATATGCTTATTCTCCCCAGCAGTGCTCTTCCCTCCCTTCTTTTAGGGCTGCCGAGGGCTTCCTGTATCACTTAAATATCATTTCCTGAAGAAAGCCCTCACCACCACCATCCCCATCATTCCTATGTCAGCATTCTATTTCCTTCATTGCACGTACCACAATTTGTTCTTATTTAGGGCATTTGTTTTATGCTAGTGTCTCCACCCTATCCCAGACTGTGAACAAATGAGATCAAGGACAATGCCTATGTTCTTCTTACATTAGTATCCCCTTGGTTGGCCTCAGGCTGGCCAAGAAAAGTCACTCAATATATTTCTGTTGAATGTATAAATGTCCTTGAAGATTCATAAAAAAAATTATAAATATAAATTAGACTTTAACTCAGGGGCTGCCACCAGTAAGATGATATTTTAACACAAAAAGTGCAATGTATCACACATGTGTAAATCATACTGACACTTTTCCTTCCTTTACACAGAAATGTGGTAAAATAGTAAATCTGGATTTCAACAGAGATTTGACTACTCTGGTCATACCCTTTTGGAGTAAAAAAATCATTAGTATGAGCTATCAGTGTTTCTGAGTTTTTGAGGCTTCCCAGGAGATTCTGACTCAGTGAATAGGGATTGAGACCAGGAATTTGTTCTTAAAGATGCACCCCCCCCCAAAAAAATTCATATCATCAGAGACATTTAGGGAATTACTGGGCTAGGTCAGTTGTTCTCAAACTTGGCTATATATGAAAATCACCTGGAGAGCTTTTAAAAAAATATTCAATCCTACTCCAGTGATTCTGATGTAATTGGTCTTGATGGGGACTGGACATCAGGATTTCTAACAGTTCTTCAGTTGACACTTCAGCTGTGCCGCAAAAATTGAAAACCACTAGGCCTGATGACAACACTATATAATAGATTTGTAAATTATTGGATAACCAAGCTGAAAAGATACAAATTAACAAATCGATGCCAACCCATGAGGAATTTCCTTCTAATGGTAACTACAGATTCTAAGCTTGGTCATTTCATGATCAAGATTTACTTGATGGAGATAGAGAGGAATGTTTAACAGTTTTTATATTGCA
The DNA here is from genome assembly GCF_963455335.1 of Martes martes. NCBI lineage: Eukaryota > Metazoa > Chordata > Mammalia > Carnivora > Mustelidae > Martes > Martes martes. Next base: position 39,814,634 of record NC_137893.1, read on the forward strand.
TGAATCTGTGAAAATAGTAAATAGTTCGGATGACAAAATTGGAATCTAAAATATTCACCATATTGAAGTCATAAGACAACTGTTCCAAACAAGTGACTGCATAAAGGAAAAATGAGGTGACATAATTCAGCAGCAGAGTAATTTGAAAAGAACTTAAGAATTTAATCTGGCATTGAATTCAATAGATATATATAGCATGACAAGGTTGCCAAGAGTATTATTTTCCATTAAAATGGTAATAAAATAAAAACAGACATAGATAAGGCCATGCATTCACAGAAGGTAGCAAAAAAATGTGGTCTACAGAGGAAAAAACTAGTGACAAGAGGAGCAAAGACATGACTACATATAATTGAGGGCTCTTATGTAGAACCTAAATTAAATTTATTTTGAAGATACCAGGAACTAAGAACAACAGACAGAAGCTATAAGAAGACAGACTTAAGATCATCATGAACAAGAATGTTCTAATGGTAATGTCTAAAGGTAACACGAGCTGCTTAGAAAGAAGTGAATTCCTCATCACTGAGAATCTTGCAGGCCTAGAAGGAAGAAGCCACAGGTAGTTATTTTGTAACTTGCTGTGTGATCCTTCCTTTCTGATCCATTTGTTGCAAAGCACACAGTTGATCAGAAAATTTAGCAAATGTCCACTGGAGCTTTGAACTTGGTTGTATTGTATAGGAGGATCTAGCCAGGGATGATCTTTTCCCTATGCAATCCTTTCCCTTTTGTCTCATCCATTATTTTTTGTTGTTGTTTCAAGCCAAATAATCCCCTATTTCTCTTTCTCATCTAGTTTTCGTAGCTTCCTAAAAGGAAAAGACTCACAAATCAGTCTTTGAATCCTAACAATACTCAGTAATTTGGCAAAGGTAAGTTACAGAATTTACATTCTTTTATACTGCTTGTTCTAAAATATTTTCCTCCTTTTCCTGAGTTCCAACCAAAATATTATCAAAATAATGCATAAATCTGTGTCCTGATGACATACATTTATATTTTGCTCCCTTTCCTCTTCTGACACAGTGAGATTTTTCCGTCAGCTCAGAAATAGTTTCCATTTCAAAAAAGGTCTTCCCTCCTCCTTTACCTCTGTTTCCACCACTGTTCCTGAATGAACATTGGGAATGATCCAATTTGAAAAATCAAACAGGGCTACATATTATTCATCCAGATTAACATAAGATCTGGAAAAATCCATTTTTATGCAATGAGACATTCAGCATGTACCCACTTTGCCAAGCACACCCTGACCCTGGAACACATCAGAAAAATAAACACAATTCCAGATTTGTTAAGCATTTAAAAACTGTTAGTCATTCATTCACTAAAACAAATTGATATAATTATTGAGCATCTACAATAAGCAAGCTCACTGTTGGTGCCTCAATGGAGTGTAGAGTGGAGGCTGACTCTTTCCTTGTTCTCATAGACATAGTTTCTGGGGGAAAAGGACAGTAATTAAGTGATCACCCAAAAAAATGTGAAATACAAACAATGCTGTAAAGAATGGTGAATGGATGGGGCACCTGGGTAGCTCAGTGGATTAAGCCTCTGTCTTCAGTTTAGGTCATGATCTCAGGGTCCTGGGATCGAGCCCCTCATGGGGCTCTCTGCTCAGCGGGGAGCCTACTTCCCCACCTCTCTCTGCCTGCCTCTCTGCCTACTTGTGATCTGTGTGTCAAATAAATAAATAAAATCTTTAAAAAAAAGAATGGTGAATGGAGCTTTCAGAGCAAAAGAAAAATTTAACAAAGTCAGGGATGGTTTTGGGGAGGAAATGACCATTAAGACTAAAAGCAGACACTTTCAGTATCTCAACAGAACTTAAATCCAAGTGAGACACATGTAAAATGTTAATCCTTATAAAAGTCTTCTTCCCCCATTCCACTTTCACTCGATAGCACATTTTTAGTTTTATTTTTCATAGAGCATTTATCATTTTTTAAATTATCTTCTATATTCACTTCTTACATTTTCATTTTCTATCCCCCACTAGAATCTAAGCTCCAAAAACACCTTTTTTCCCCCATCTGGTTAACCACTATATCCCCAACCACATACACAGTAGTTACTCAATATGTAATATTATTGAATATTATTGAATATTTCAATCTTATTAATTTGTAAATAAATTGTCATTACTAAGAATGAGAAAGCTGATACACAAAAACTATAGAAAAGCCATTCCTGACCATTCAGAACAAAAAGAAATATTCATAATTTGAAGAGATTTTTATTAACATAAATATTAATTTTCTATAACAGATATTTCCTCAGGCAACCTAACCTGAAGCTAATGTTGGACAAAAGTGGATAAATATCATTCTTTGTGGATGTCTCCAAAAAATGTAGTTGTCACCAAGTTTGCAAAGGTCTCTTAACTTCCCTGTCCCTATGAGGTTGTTCCAGCCATCTAAAGCTCAGCTGAGAGCACAGTGCACATTAAAGCTGTCCATAGAATCCATGTTACAAACCCCAGCTTCCAGCCTCAAAGCCATGAAGCTGCTGAGAGATCCTGCCTGCCAAGACAGGACCTTTCACCTATAAAGCCCTGAGTCCTGGCAAAGGGGGCTTTCTCCTCTGGCCACGCCCTGCTTCATACAGCCAGGAGTCTCTGACACCCATGGTACCTAGCTACCTGCAGCCCATGCAGACATGATTTCTGTCCCAACAGTCTTTCATCTGCTGTAAGGACCTGCACAAGACTCTCCCTAGGGCTCTGTCCTCCCAAGGGCAGATGGATGTACTATATTCACCCTTGGGCACAGAGGCAGCTGTTTTTTGTGAGGCGACTAGAATACAATTATGTGTGGTGCCCACACACTTTCAGGAGAGTTCCTCAAAGTAAGGGATGGAGCTGTGGGTGGGAAAAGAAAGAGTTCGGACCTCCCTTTGTCCCCCCATTCATTCCATCCTGACATTATTACCCCTGTCCCTGGTAGCATAGTGGTCTTTCCTCATATTCTCATAGCAAATGTGACTTGTCTTGGATTTTCTTAAAGCTATTGATACACTTCCAAATAGTTCTCAAGTTCATCACCTTTTCTCTATTCCCATCACTATTGCTCCATTTCTTTTCCCTAGAATATACTAAATGTCTCTAAATGCTTCTATGACCGGCTTATCCTCCATCCTACTCTGCCATTGTGAGAAGTTTTCCATATTTGCTTAAAAAGGCTTGGAGACTCTCCAGCACTTTCTGAATAGATATCAAACTCCTTGAGGTGGACACTTGGGTTTCCAGCCTGCTTCTCCAGTGCCACCTCTGGTCCCTTACAGGGAAGGGCCATGCTCTTTTCCACCTCTGCTCCTTCGCACATAACAGACAACTCGATCTACAACACCCACTCCAGTTACTAAACACTCACTCATCTTCCTGGTCTAATGGAAGGGTCAACACCTCGGAGAGTCTTTTGGAACCTTGATCTGAGTTAAGACCCTCCTAAGAGTCCCCAAAATACTAGAACAGCTCTCTGTCTTAATTCTCTGCTTTAACATGAAAGACTAAATCCCTTGAAAGCCAACATTTTTACCTTTGTATCCCCAAAGCCAGACACATTTTTTAATATTTGTTAAAATTAATGTAAGTAGTTATATGTAAGATGTGTAAGACCCTCAGACTTTGAGAACCTGTAAGCATTTTGAAAATAGACGATCACATTCTATTTTTGGTTTGCAAGAGCTATATTTATTATTCTTAGCCTAACATAAAATAAAGACATGGAAGTTAAAAATACACAATTTACATAAGTAAAATTACTATTAGTTAACAAACACTGAAAAATGTTCATCCATACTAGAAATCAAGAAATGCAAATTAAAGCAATATTGAAAAACATTTTGCATGTTAGACTAGCCAAAAATATTTAATGACAAAACCTAAGGTTGATTAGAGTGAAATTTTTACATCTTTGCTTCTGGCATTACAAATTGAAACAATGGTTTTGGAAAGTAATTTGGCAATATTTATTTAGAATCTGTGAAAATACTCATACCTTTTGACCTAATAATTGGACTCCTGAGATTTTGCTTACTCAATAGAAGTTTTTTAAATGGAACACAATGCTACAAAATATTCAATAGTGTGTTAAGATAGCAAAACACTGAAAACTGTCTAATTGCCAAGATGTTTCTTAATATACACAAATAATTTGGTATAAGATATTTGCAATGCATATAACCAATAAGGAATTCATATCAAAAAACAGGTTTTTAAAAATCCTACAAATTAATATCACAAAGTACGAGACCAAAAAAAATTTGAAAAGGCATGAAATAGAATTTTTCACTGTAAACATGAAAAAAATATGAATGGCCAATAGACACAGAAATGTGCTCAACTTTGTTAGTATTTAAGAAAATGGAATTAAAGGGGTGCCTGGGTGGTTCAGTGGGTTAAAACCTCTGCCTTTGACTCGGGTCATGATCCCAGGGTCCTGGGATCGAGCCCCACATCGGGCTCTCTGCTCTGCGGGGAGCCTGCTTTCTCCTCTCTCTCTGCCTGCTTCTCTGCCTGCTTGTGATCTCTGTCTGTCAAATAAATAAATAAAATCTTTAAAAAAAAAAGAAAATGGAATTAAAATAAAAGTAAGTTATCATTTACCCTCATCTAATTGGCAAAAATGAAAAAGTGACAATCAAATGTTGATTGCCCATAACTTATGATCCAGAAATTTTTATCTTTAGAATCTATCTAGCCTAGAGACAACTTGAATTACACTAGGACATATTTTCAAAAAGATTCATAGGAGTACTTTTTGTATGAGCAAAATACTAGAATAGCCCAAATGTCCATCATCAGCAATACAGATAAATAAATTATGTTATATACCATAGCAGACTACTATACAGCATGGAAATTAATACAGTACACTGTACACACAACATAGAAGACTCTAAGATTAAAGTGGTAAGTGGATAAACCAAGTCACAGAAAAGTATATGAAGTACTATTCCATTAATGTAATTTTTTAAATGCACAACAAAATTTATGGTTAATTACCAGTTAACTCACTGGTAAGGGATATATTCATTTAGAAAAACAAGAATTAAGAACAATGAAAAGATAGGCACAAAATTCAGAATAATTCCCCTTGGGGTGAATAAGAACAGAAATTAGAAGGAGACACAGGGGCTTTACAGGTAAATGAGTTTCCATTTCTTTAACTAGATAGATACTGTATGTGTATTTGTTTTATTCTTTAAATCCCTCACATATTTTATAAGTATTGTTTTTATTACTCAATATTTAATAAGAATTATCTTTTAAAAAGCAGCAGGTCACAAAATAGCAAATATAATATATACCATCCATATAAAATATAAAATAAGGGCATATTGGTGTAAATGGTAGTATGAGAGGTAGGCAGAGTGAATCAATTATCAATGATCTAGGAAAAATATACAGGAGGATTTATATTTGATTGAAAAGATTGAATTTTCTGTATGATTCTGTATAATTTTCATATAGCAGGACAAATTACAAACTTCTGATTTTAGAGAAAAAAAATGAGGTAGATTCGTGTGGTACAATTCAATTTAGGTATATATAACCTCTGGGACTCTCCCCTGCATTTCTTTTTGTTAATTCCCTTTGACAACCCCATCAATTCAATAGGACTCATCTTCTCAGAGGTCATTCCGAAGGAAAAAAAAGAAGAAGGAGAAGAAAAACAAGAAGGAGGAGGAGGTGATAGAGGAGGAGAAAGTAGAGGAGGAGGAGAAGAACAGAAGAAAGAAGGAGAAGGAGGAGGATGAGGAGAAAGGGAAGAAGGAGAGACAAAAAATATTTGGGCTTTGAGGAGGAGTCAAGATGACGGAGAAGTAGCAGGCTTAGACGACATCGGGTAGCAGGAGATCAGCTAGACAGCTTATTTAACCATTGTGAACACCTACAAATCCAACGGGAAATCGAAGAGAAGAAGTGCAACAATTCTAGAAACAGAAAATCAATCACTTTCTGAAAGGTAGGACCTGCGGAGAAGTGAATCCAAAGCGACGGGAAGATAGACCCCGGGGGGAGGGGCCGGCTCCTGGCAAGTGGCGAAGCAACGGAGCACAAAATCGGGACTTTTTAAAGTCTGCTCCACTGGGAGACATCGCTCCAGGGGCTAAACCTGGGGGAAACCCAGGCTGGGTCAGCATAACCCCAGGTCCCGTGGGGTCACGGAAGGACTGGGGGTGTCTGAGTGCCACAGAGCTCGCAGGTATTAGAGCAGGGAAGCCGGCTACAGCGACAAAGCCGAGGAGTGAGCTCTAAGCCCGGGGTTACCTTGTGCCGGTCGCAGGCTGGGTGGGCTCGGAGCACGACTGGAGGCTGCGGAGACGGAAGCAACCCAGAGCTTTTCTCCAGCTCCAGCAATTGACTGCTTTCCTCAAGGTGCGACCGCAGGCCAGGGAGGCGGGGCGGTTGGGCGCTTTGCTCTGAGAGCGCACTGAGGAGCAGAACCCCAAGCTCTCGGCTCCTCTGGGCTGAGAGATTGGGAGGCCGCCATCTTCATTCCCGTCCTCCGGAACTCTACGGAAAGCGCTCAGGGAACAAAAGCTCCTGAAGGCAAACCTGAGCGGATTACTTAGCCCAGCCCCTGGCAAGGGCGGTGCAATTCCGCCTGCAGCAAAGACACTTGAGAATCACTACAACAGGCCCCTCCCCCAGAAGATCAACAAGAAACCCATCCAAAACCAACTTCAGTCGCCAAGAACAGTGGAATTCCACAGCAGGAGAAAGCAAATCCTACCTGGACAAAATGACAAGGCGGAAAAACTCCCCACAGAAAAAAGAACAAGAGGCCGCACCAAAGGCTGGAGACCTAATCAATATGGACATTGGTAACATGACAGATCTAGAGTTCAGAATGACAATTCTCAAGGTTCTAGCCGGGCTCGAAAAAGGCATAGAAGATATTAGAGAAACCCTCTCCGGAGAGATAAAAGCCCTTTCTGGAGAAATAAAAGAACTAAAATCTAACCAAGTTGAAATCAAAAAAGCTATTAATGAGGTGCAATCAAAGATGGAAGCTCTCACTGCTAGGATAAATGAGGCAGAAGAAAGAATTAGTGACATAGAAGACCAAATGACAGAGAATAAAGAAGCTGAGCAAAAGAGAGACAAACAAATACTGGACCACGAGGAGAGAATTCGAGAGATAAGCGACACCATAAGATGACACAACATTAGAATCATTGGGATTCCAGAAGAAGAAGAAAGAGAGAGGGGAGCAGAAGGTATATTGGAGACAATTATTGGAGAGAATTTCCCTAATATGGCAAAGGGAACAAACATCAAAATCCAGGAGGTGCAGAGAACACCCCTCAAAATCAATAAAAATAGGTCCACACATCGTCACCTGATAGTAAAATTTACAAGTCTTAGCGACAAAGAGAAAATCCTGAAAGCAGCCCGGGAAAAGAAGTCTGTAACATACAAGGGTAAAAACATTAGATTGGCAGTGGACCTATCCACAGAGACCTGGCAGGCCAGAAAGAACTGGCATGATATATTCAGAGCACTAAACGAGAAAAACATGCAGCCAAGAATCCTATATCCGGCTAGGCTATCATTGAAAATAGAAGGAGAGATAAAGAGCTTCCAGGACAAACAAAAGCTCAAAGAATTTGCAAACACCAAACCAGCTCTACAGGAAATATTGAAAGGGGTCCTCTAAGCAAAGAGAGACCCTAAAAGGAGTAGATCAGAAAGAAACAGAGACAATATACAGTACCAGTCACCTTACAGGCAATACAATGGCACTAAATTCATATCTCTCAATAGTTACCCTGAATGTTAATGGGCTAAATGCCCCAATCAAAAGACACAGGGTATCAGAATGGATAAAAAAACAAAACCCATCCATATGCTGCCTACAAGAAACTCATTTTAGACCCGAAGACACCTCCAGATAAAGTGAGGGGGTGGAAAACAATGTACCATGCTAATGGACATCAGAAGAAAGCTGAGGTGGCAATCCTTATATCAGATCAATTAGATTTTAAGCCAAAGACTATAATAAGAGATGAGGAAGGTCACTATATCATACTCAAAGGGTCTGTCCACCAAGAAGACCTAACAATCTTAAATATCTATGCCCCTAACATGGGAGCAGCCAACTATATAAACCAATTAATAACAGAATCAAAGAAATACATCAACAGTAATACAATAATAGCAGGGGACTTTAACACTCCCCTCACTGAAATGGACAGATCATCTGAGCAAAAGATCAATAAGGAAATAAAGGCCTTAAATGACACACTGGACCAGATGGACATCACAGATATATTCAGAACATTCCATCCCAAAGCAACTGAATATACATTCTTCTCTAGTGCACATGGAACATTCTCCAGAATAGACCACATCCTGGGTCATAAATCAGGTCTCAATCGGTACCAATAGATTGAGATCATTCCCTGCATATTTTCAGACCACAATGCTCTGAAGCTAGAACTCAATCACAAGAGGAAATTTGGAAAGAACGCAAATACATGGAGACTAAACAGCATCCTTCTAAAAAATGAATGGGTCAATCAGGAAATTAAAGAAGAATTGAAAAAATTCATGGCAACAAATGATAATGAAAACACAACAGTTCAAAATCTGTAGGACACAACAAAGGCAGTCCTGAGAGGAAAATATATAGCAGTGCAAGCCTTTCTCAAGAAACAAGAAAGGTCTCAAATACACAACCTAACCCTACACCTAAAGGAGCTGGAGAGAGAACAACAAAGAAAGCCTAAACCCAGCAGGAGAAGAGAAATCATAAAGATGAGCAGAAATCAATGAAATAGAAACTAAAAAAACAATAGAACAAATCAACAAAACTAGGAGCTGGTTCTTTGAAAGAATTAATAAGATTGATAAGCCCCTGGCCAGACTTATCAAAAAGAAAAGAGAAAGGACCCAAATAAATAAAATCATGAATGAAAGAGGAGAAATCACAACCAACACCAAAAAAATACAAACAATTATAAGAACATACTACGAGCAACTCTATGCCAACAAATTTAACAATCTGGAAGAAATGGATACATTTCTAGAGACGTATAAACTACCACAACTGAACCAGGAAGAAATAGATAACCTGAACAGACCCATAACCAGTAAGGAGATTGAAACAGTCATCAAAAATCTCCAAACAAACAAAAGTCCAGGACCAGACGGCTTCCCAGGGGAATTCTACCAAACATTTAAAGAAGAATTAATTCCTATTCTCCTGAAACTGTTCCAAAAAATAGAAATGGAAGGAAAACTTCCAAACTCATTCTATGAGGCCAGCATCACCTTGACCGCAAAACCAGACAAGGATCCCACCAAAAAAGAGAATTACAGACCAATATCTTTGATGAACACAGATGCGAAAATTCTCACCAAAATACTGGCCAATAGGATCCAACAGTACATTAAAAGGATTATTCACCACGACCAAGTGGGATTTATTCCAGGGCAGCAAGGCTGGTTCAACATCCGCAAATCCATCAATGTGATACAATACATTAATAAAAGAAAGAGTAAGAGCCATATGATACTCTCAATAGATGCTGAAAAAGCGTTTGACAAAGTGCAGCATCCCTTCCTGATTAAAACTCTTCAAAGTGTAGGGATAGAAGGCACATACCTCAATATTATCAAAGCCATCTATGAAAAACCCACCGCAAATATCATTCTCAATGGAGAAAAACTGAAAGCTTTTCCACTAAGGTCAGGAACATGGCAGGGATGTCCGTTATCACCACTGCTGTTCAACATAGTACTAGAAGCCCTAGCCTCAGCAATCAGACAACAAAAAGAAATTAAAGGCATCCAAATTGGCAAAGAAGAAGTCAATCTATCACTCTTTGCAGATGATATGATACTATATGTGGAAAACCCAAAAGGCTCCACTCCAAAACTGCTAGAACTTATACAGGAATTCAGTAAAGTGTCAGGATATAAAGTCAATGCACAGAAATCAGTCGCATTTCTTTACACTAACAACAAGACAGAGGAAAGAGAAATTGAGGAGTCAGTCCCATTTACAATCGCACCCAAAACCATAAGATACCTAGGAATAAATCTAACCAAAGAGGCAAAGAATCTATACTCAGAAAACTATAAAGTACTCATGAAAGAATTTGAGGAAGACACAAAGAAATGGAAAAATATTCCATGCTCATGGATTGGAAGAACAAATATTGTGAAAATGTCTATTCTACCTAAAGCAATCTACACACTTAATGCAATCCCTATCAAAATCCCATCCATTTTTTTAAAGAAATAGAACAAATAATCCTAAAATTTATATGGAACCAGAAAAGACCTCGAATAGCCAAAGGAATATTGAAAAAGAAAGCCAAAGTCGGAGGCATCACAATTCCAGACTTCAAGCTCTATTACAAAGCTGTCATCATCAAGACAGTATGGTACTGGCACAAAAACAGACATATAGACCAATGGAACAGAATAGAGAGCCCAGAAATAGACCCTCAACTCTATGGTCAACTAATCTTCGACAAAGCAGGAAAGAATATCCAATGGAAAAAAGACAGCCTCTTCAACAAATGGTGCTGGGAAAATTGGACAGCCACATGCAGAAAAATGAAATTGCACTATTTCCTTACACCACACATGAAAATAGACTCAAAATGGATGAAGGACCTCAATGTGAGAAAGGAATCCATCAAAATCCTTGAGGAGAATGCAGGCAGCAACCTCTTTGACCTCAACCGCAGCAACTTCTTCCTAGGAACATCGCCAAAGGCAACAGAAGCAAGGGCAAAAGTGAACTATTGGGATTTAATCAAGATCAAAAGCTTTTGCACAGCAAAGGAAACAGTTAACAAAACCAAAAGACAACTGACAGAATGGGAGAAGATATTTGCAAACGACCTATCAGATAAAGGGCTAGTATCCAAAATCTATAAAGAGCTTCTCAAACTCAATACCCAAAGAACAAATAATCCAGTCAAGAAATGGGCAGAGGACATGAACAGACATTTCTGCAAAGAAGACATCCAGATGGCCAACAGACACATGAAAAAATGCTCCACATCCCTCGGCATCAGGGAAATACAAGTCAAAACCACAATGAGATACCACTTCACACAAGTCAGAAGGGCTAAAATTAACAAGTCAAGAAATGACAGATGCTGGCGAGGATGCGGAGAGAGGGGAACCCTCCTACACTGCTGGTGGGAATGCAAGCTGGTGCAACCACTCTGGAAAACAGTGTGGAGGTTGCTCAAAAAACTGAAAATAGAGCTACCCTATGACCCAGCAATTGCACTCCTGGGTATATATCCTAAAGATACAAATGTGGTGCTCCGAAGGGGCACGTGCACCCGAATGTTTATAGCAGCAATGTCCACAATAGCCAAACTGTGGAAAGAGCCTAGATGTCCATCAACAGATGAATGGATAAAGAAGAAGTGGTATATATACACAATGGAATACTATGCAGCCATCAAAAGACATGAAATCTTGCCATTTGCGACGACGTGGATGGAACTAGAGGGTATCATGCTTAGCGAAATAAGTCAATCGGAGAAAGACAACTATCATATGATCTCTTTGATATGAGGAAGTGGAGATGCAAGGCGGGGGGGGTTGGGGGGAGGTAGAAAAAAAAATGAAAAGATGGGATTGGGAGGGAGACAAACCATAAAAGACTCAATCTCAAAAAACAGACTGAGGGTTGCGGGGGGGAGGGGGGAATGGGAGAGGGTGGTAGGGATATGGACATCGGGGAGGGTATGTGCTATGATGAGTGCTGTGAAATGTGTAAACCTGGCGATTCACAGACCTGTACCCCTGGGGATAAAAATACATTATATGTTTATTAAAATAAAAAAATTAAAAAAAATATTTGGGCTTTGAGTTTCAAAATAGGCTGTGGGGGAGCTCTTAACAAAGGAGAAGTTTTGAAAGTCAAGGCTATTGCCAGAACCAGGTATTTTGAAACTCACTGAAGCAAACTGGGCCTAAAATTTATGCAATTAATAAAAGATGGTAATAATAGCTGATGAAGAACCTAGCCACACTTGAAAGAACTCAAATTTCTCCTGTATCCCAAAAGGGGTACAAAATAAGTCAGAGGAGCATTACAGTTAGGATCAGGAAAACATAAAATGATCTACATGGACATAGCTCATAGCCAAGGCAGACCCCGAGATATCAGCAGATGCGGCCAACCAGAAAGACACAGTGAGGGTGCCTGGGTGGCTCAGTCCTTGGGTGTCTGCCTTCGGATCAGGTCATGAACCCAAGATCCTGGGATTAGTCCTAAGCCCTGCAGTGGGCTAACTGCTCAGTGGGAAGCCTGCTTCTCCTACTCCCACTCTCCCTGTTTGTGTTCCCTCTCTTGCTGTGTCTCTCTCTGTCAAATAAATAAATAAAATCTTAAAAAAAAAAAAGACACAGTGAATGAGTTGTACCTCAGTGAATGCCTGAGGATGCACTCTGTCCATATGCCCTTCCCCACAATTACCTAAACACAACATAACACCAGCTGAAACTGAAATGTTACTTTGAGCAGGAGGGAGACATTACCCTGAGAAGTTACATGGGGACAGTGGGGGAGGGGTAAATTGACTGAGAAATCACTTCAAAAATCTACATCTACCTGGAAGTGATTCCATACGTTTCAACAGTAAGAACAGTAAGGTCTTAGAATAGAAATAAAGTTAGCAATAAAGAAATAAAGGTAGGTTTGTTGCATAGGAAATGTCAGAATCACTATATCTATGTTTTTTATTCCATTAAAAAGAAATGAATGGGTTTACATAAAAGCATTCTGAAAAGACAGTGGATTTTTTATTAATATTTTATATGTTTCTATATTTGGCCTAAAATATTTTATAATAAGCATGTTTCTTTTGAAATGAAAGAAAATTATAAAGCTAATTCTACTTTGAAAATTTTAAAACTAGGTAGATTCAATGTTCTCATAATCATCTATTCAGAATCTGAATTAATTGTAATACAGGATTTTTTTTCACCTCCATGGAGATAACATTTTGAAAAACCATCCAAAAAATTTTAAATGGACTATTCAAGTCACCCAAATTTCCATCAGCTAGAGAAAAACATAATTAACCCTAGTGTAAATCCCTCCCAAGAAGAGTAGTTTTGAATATGGATTCGGGGAGACAACCATCTTTTATTTTAGTATTAGTTTGATATTATTTTCCTAGAGAAATTTCAAATGTTTCAGAAAAAATGCTTTTGGTTTAAATCTCTAGAAAATCCCTTACTATAAGAAAATATAATTTCTTGGCATGATTGCTTAATATTTTGATAAATGTTTCATTCTTGTGTAAATTGATTCCCAAAGATAATAATGAGAAATTGGGGGTGCCTGGGTGGCTCAGTGGGTTAAAACCTATGCCTTCAGCTCAGATCATGATCTCAGGGTCCTGGGATAGAGCCCCGCATCAGGCTCTCTACTCAGCAGGGAGCCTGCTTTCTCCTCTCTCTTGCCTGCCTCTCTGCCTACTTGTGATCTCTCTCTGTCAAATTAATAAATAAAATCTTTAAAAAATAATGAGAAATTGTTTATAGTTAGAGGAGGAACCTTGATTATTAGCATATATGACCCAAAATTATTTCATGAGCTATATTTTCTGAATTTTTCCTAGATTTTATTTTTTAACACTTTGTTACAGAATATTTCAAAAACATATTAAACAGAGTAGTATAAAAAATCTCTATAAGCATAACCTAGCTTAAATAATTGTCAATTCATGGCCAATCTTATTTCATCTATACCCCCAGCTATTCTCCCAGCCCCTAACTATTTTGAAGTATTTCAGACATGATATCCTTCCAGATTTTCTAACTTTTTGACAGAGGTCTATAACTCCTGGTAAAATATCTAATTTTACTTATTACACCCCTCACATTGAAATACTATAGAAAGGATGAGCAAGAAGGCAACCAGTAATTAGAAACAGGAACAAGAAATCATAAAATGACTAGAAGGGGATATTAGAGGTCAATAATAAAATGGTTGAAATTTTAAAATATAGTACACACGAGATAAAAAGTATATAATTATAGCTGAAGAACAAGTTAGTGAGCTGAAAGATCAAATGAAAAACTCTGGCAGAAGGTAGTAGGAAAGCAAGAGTAGATTGAAATATAAAAAGATGAGTTGTTAAGTATAGGAGAGACTTCAGGAATACAGAAATCCCATAATTAGAGAGAAAAAAAAACTAAATAATTATGTAATTCTTATCCTATTCCAGGCATTATTCTAAGCACTTATAAATATAAATTTACCTAATCTTTATGAGAACTCTAAGAAGAGAACATTATTGTTCTCATTTTATAAACAAGGAAACTAAGACACAGAGTAGAGATTGAGTAATTCACACAGATAATAAGTGGTACAGGATTCAAATCTAAATCTCTTTGACTCTAAAACCTGTGATCTTATCCACTACAAAATGCTCCCTCTCATGGAAGAAAGGAAATATTTCCAAAATTATAGTATTATATTTCCAAAAACTAAAGAAAGATTAAAAACTTCAATTTCAAAAACGGTTATGAGTGCTTAACAAGATAAATGATGTCTCCACCTGAAGAGATTATAGTAAAATTTTAAAATAGAACAAGAGGAGACTGAAAGCTTACAAACAGAAAAGAGGAAATCATTTATATAGAACAAGAATAGATGCAAGAAAATAATGGAACAATATTTTTCAAAGAAGTAAAAAGAAAAAAATCTTGGTCTAAGAGTTTCATGTCTACTTAGAAAGTAATTTATTTTTTTTTATTTTTAAGATTTTATTTATTTATTTATTTATTTATTTGACAGACAGAGATCACAAGCAGGCAGAGAGGCAGGCAGAGAAAGAGGAGGAATTAGGCTCCCCGCTGAGCAGAGAGTGTGATGCGGGGCTCATCCGAGGACCCTGAGATCATGACCTGAGCTGAAGACAGAGTCTTCAACACACTGAGCCACCCAGGTGCCCCAGTAATTTATTTTTTTAATATAATTTTATTTTTTCAGTATTTCAAGATTCATTGTTTATGCACCACACCTATTGAGACATGAAATATGTGTCCCTTAATACCCACCACCAGGTTACCTATCCCCCCAACCCCCCTCCCTTCCAAAACCCTCAGTTTGTTTCTCAGAGTCCACAGATTCTCATGGTTTGTCTCCCCCTCCAATTTCCACCAACTCAATTTTTCCCTCCTCCTAATGTCCTACATGTTATTCCTTATGCTCCACAAGTAAATGAAGCCACATGATAACGGACTCTCTCTGCTTGACTTATTTCACTCGGCATAATCTCTTCCAGTCCCGTCCATGTTGATACAAAAGTTGGGTATTCATCCTTTCTGATCGAGGCGCAATATTCCATTGTATATATGAACCATATCTTCTTTATCCATTCGTCTGTTGAAGGGCATTTTGGCTCTTCCCACAGTTTGGTGATTGTGGTCATTGCTGCTATGAACACTGGGGTACAGAAGGCCCTTCATTTCACTACATCTGTATCTTTGGGTTAATACCCAGTAGTGCAATTGCAGGGTCATAGGGTAGCTCTATTTTTAATTTTTCAGGAATCTCCACACTGTTTTCCAAAGTGGCTGCACCAAACTGCATTCCCACCAACAGTGTAGGAGGGTTCCCCTTTCTCCACATCCTCTCCAACACTTGTTGTTTCCTGTCTTGTTGATTTTGGCCATTCTAAATGGTATAAGGTGGTATCTCAATGTGGTTTTGATTTTAATTTCCCTGATGGTTAATGATGTTGAACATTTTTTCATGTGTCTGTTAGCCATTTGTATGTCTTCTTTGGAGAAGAGTCTGTTCATGTCTTCTGCCCATTTATTGGTGTGATTATCAGATTTTTGGGTGTTAAGTTTGAGAAATTCTTTATATATCTTGGATATCAGCCCATTGTCTTTAGTGTCATTTGCAAATATCTTCTCCCATTCTGTGGGTTGCCTCTTTGTTTTGTTGACTGTTTCCTTTGCTCTGCAGAAGCTTTTGATCTTGATGAAGTCCCAAAAGTTCATTTTCACTTTTGTTTCCTTTGCCTTTGAAGACATATCTTGAAAGAAGTTGCTGTGGCTGATGTGGAAGAGGTTACTCCCTTTGTTCTCCCCTAGGATTTTGATAGATTCCTGGCTCACTTTGAGGTCTTTTATCCATTTTGAGTTTACCTTTGTGTAGTGTAAAAGAATGGTCGAGTTTCATTCTTCTACACATAGCTGTCCAATTTTCCCAGCACCATTTATTGAAGAGACTGTCTTTTTCCCACTGGATATTTTTTCCTGCTTTGTTGAAGATTATTTGACTATAGAGTTTAGGGTCCATATCTGGACTCTCTACTCTGTTCCACTGGTCTATATGTCTGTTTTTGTGCCAGTACCATGCTGTCTTGGTCATCACAGCTTTGTAGTAAAGCTTGAAAACAGGCAATGCAGTGCCCCCAGCTTTGTTTTTCTTTTTCAACATTTCCTTAGCGATTCAGTCTTTTCTGGTTCCATACAAACTTTAGAATTGCTTGTTCCATCTCTTTGAAAAATGCCAGTGGAATTTTGATCAGGATGGCACTGAAGTATAGATTGCTCTGGGCAGTACAGACATTTTAACAATGTTTATTCTTCTGATCAATGAGCACAGAATGTTTTCCATTTTTTTGGTGTCTTCTTCAATTTCTTTCATGAGTGTTCTGTAGTTCCTCGAGTACATATCCTTTACCTCTTTGGTTAGGTTTATTCCAAGGTATCATATTGTTCTTGGTGCTATAGTAAATGAAATCGATTCTCTAATTTCCCTTTCTATATTTTCTGTTAGTGTATAAGAAAGCAACTGATTTCTGTGCATAGAACAGAAGTCTACAGAGACAATCTATAGAAACAAGGACTTTGTAGGCAACATGATGTCAATGAAAGCTTATTTTCAATAATCATGCTCAATGTGAATGGCCTAAATGCTCCCAGAAAATGGTACAGGGTTGCAGACTGGATAAAATGACAGCACCCGTCCATATGCTGTCTACAAGAGATGCATTTTGAACCTAAAGATATATCCAGACTGAAAGTGAAGGGATGGAGAACCATCTTTCATGTCAACAGGCTTCAAAAGAATGCTGGGGTAATGATTCTCATATTGGATAAATTGGGTTTTAAGCTAAAGACTGTAATCAGAGATACATAAGGACATTCCATCATTCTTAAAGCATCTATCCACCACGAAGACCTAACAATTGTAAATATTTTTGCCCCCAACATGGGGGCAGCCAACTACACAAGTCAACTGTTAATCAAAAGAAAGAGTCATATTGATATGAACACATTAATTGTAAGGGATCTTAACACACCACTCTCAGCAACAGATCATCTGAGGAGAAAATCAACAAAGAAACAAGAGCTTTGAATGACACATTGGACCAGATGGACCTCATAGATATATACAGAACATCCTACCCTAAAACAATAGAATACTCATTCTTCTTGAGTGCACATGGAAATTTCTCCAGAATGGACCACATACTGGGTCACAAATCAGGGCTCAACTGATACCAAAAGAATGAGATTATTACCTGCATATTCTCAGACCACACTGCTTTGAAAGTGGAACTCAAAAACAAGAAAAAGTTTGGAAGGAATTCGAACACTTAGAAGCTAAAGACCATCCTGCTCAAGAAGGTTTGGATCAGCCAGGAAGTAAAGGAAGAACTCAAACAATTCATGGAAACCAATGAGAATGAAGACACACCAGTCCAAAACCTATGGGATATGGCAAAAGCGGTCCTAAGGGGGAAATACATAGCTATACAAGCCTCACTGAAAAAAACTGAAAAATCCCAAATACACCAACTCTCTTTACACCTTAAGGAACTGGAAAATCAACAACAAATTAAGCCAACCCCACACACAAGAAGGGAAATAATTAAGATTAGAGCAGAGATCAATGAGTTAGAAACTAGACATACAGTAGAACACATCAAAGAATCTAGAAGCTGGTTCTTTGAAAGAATTAATTAGATCGATAAACCACTGGCCAAACTAATCCAAAAGAAAAGAGAGAGGACCCAAATTAATAAATTGTGAATGAAAGGGGAGAGATCATGACTAACACCAAGGAAATAGAAACAGTCATCAGAAATTATTATCAACAGCTGCATGCAAATGAGTTAAACAACCTAGAAGAAATGTTGCATTCCTGGAAATCTATAAACTTCCAAGACTGAAACAGGAAGAAATTGACAACCTGAACAGACCAATATCTAGTAATGACATTGAAGCAGTTATCAAAAATCTCCCAAAAAACAAGAGCCCAGGACCTGATGGATTTCCTGGAGAATTCTACCAAACATTCAAAGAAGAAATAATACCTATTCTCCTGAAGCTGTTTCAAAAAATAGAAACAGACAGAAAACTTCCAGACTCATTCTATGAAGCCAGCATTACCCTGATCCCCAAACCAGGGAAAGACCTCATCAAAAGGAGAATTTCAGACCAATATCCCTGATGAAATGGATGCCAAGATTCTCAACAAGATCCTAGCTAATAGGATCCAACAGTACATTGAAAAGATTATCCACCATGACAAGGTGGGATTTATCCCTGGGATGCAAGGGTGGTTCAACATTTGCAAATCAATGTGATAAAACAAATCAATAAGAAAAGAGAGAAGAACCACATGGTCCTCTCAGTTGATGCAGAAAAAACATTTGACAAATACAGCATCTGTTCCTGATTAAAACTCCTCAAAGTATAGGGATAGAGGGAACATTCCTCAACTTCATAAAATCTATCTATGAAAAACCCACAATGAATATCATTCTCAATGGGGAAAAGCTGATAGCCTTCCCTTTGAGATCAGGAACATGACAAGGATGCCCACTCTCGCCACTGCTGTTCAACATAGTACTAGAAGTCCTAGCAACAGCGATCAGACAACAAAAAGAAATAAAAGCTATTCAAATAGAAAGTAATTTAAATGTGGGACTATACTGAAGACATTCTCAAAAGTTATGTGAAGTACAGACACATTTTGAAAACACCGTTAGAGGAATAATTGAAGTCTGTTCAATCTCTGGATGTATTAAGGTGCTCTTGTCCTTAATCAGAAGCAAACAAACAAATAAGCAAACAAAAACAAAACAAAACAAAAACATACAAACTAACTAACCCTTTCTGGGGGAAGATAACACCATATAGAGGCTGAAATTATCTATACAACATTTCAACTCAATATCTATGAATGAATAAACAAAATGTGGTACAATCGTACAATGGAATATTAATTGACCATACAAAGGAATGAAGTACTGGAACATACTAAAAAATTCAGGAACCTTGAAAACATGTTAAGTAAAAGATGTCAGTTGCAAAAGACCACATAGTAAATATGATTCCATTTATATGAAATGTCCTGAATAGGCAAATCCATAGAAATAGAAAGTTCATTAGAGCTGGTAGGGGCTAAGGGTATCAGGTTTGGGAATGGGAAATGATTGTTAATAGGAAAGTGATTGCTAGTAGTACTTCTTTCTGGAGTGATGGAAATGTTCTAAAATTAGGCAGTGGTGATACTTGCACAACTCTGTGGATATAACAAATATCACTTAATTGTATCTGTACATTTTTAAAAGGTGAGTTTTATGGTATGTAAATTATATCAGAATAGTTATTATTTTTAAGAATATTGTCCTTTTTTTTCTCCAGCTTTTTTGAAGTATAACTGACAAATAAAATTGTATATGTTTAAAGTGTACAGTGTATCGACGCTTAGGTGGCTCAGTCAGTTAAGTGCCTGCCTTTGGCTCAGGTCATGATCCCAGGGTCCTGGGATTAAGTCCTGCATAGGACTCCTTGCTCAGCAGGGAACATGCTTCTCTCACTGCCTGCTTCTCCTTCTGCATGTTGCTTCCCCTGCTTATGCTTGCTCTCTGACAAATAAATAAAATCCTTAAAAAAAAAAAAAGGTCCACTTAAAAAAAATAAAGTGTACAAGTAAGGAATATATGTATAGATGTATATGTATCTATATAGAGAGAGATATGTATACTTTGTGAAATGATTATCACAATCAGGCTAATTAACAAGGCCATCATCTCACATAGTTACTTTTGCGTGTGCATGTGGTGAAAACATTTAAGATACACTGTCTTAGCATATTTCAAGCATACAGCACAGTATTAACTATAGTCATTTTGTTGTACATTAAATCCTCAGAACTTATTCATTATATAACTGAAGGTTTTTCCATTGACCAGTACCACCCTACCTGGCCCTATCACCCAGATCCCAGTAACCAGGATACTCTCTTTCTAAATGGTCTTTTTTTTTTTTTTTTGGTTCTACACATAAGTGGGATCATATAGCATTTGTCTTTCCCTCTCTGATTTATTTTATTTACTATAATGCCCTCAAAACTTATCCATGTTGTCACAGATGGCAGGATTTCCTTCTTTCTAGGGTTGAATAATCTATTTTATCTATATATACCATCTTTTTTAGGGTGTTCTAATTTAGACTCCCATTGACAGTGGGCAAGATTTCCCTTTTCTCTACATCCCGGTCAACATTTGTTATCTCTTGCCTTTTGATAAAAGTCATCCTTACAGATGGTGATATCAAATTGTGGTTTTGATTTTCATTTCTGTCATGATTAGGGATTTGAAGCACTTTTCATATATGTCAGCCATTTGTATGTTTTTGGGAAAAGTCTATTCTGGTTGCCCATTTTTAAATCAGGTTAAATGAATTTTTTGCTATTGAGTTGTGTAAGTTCCCAATATATTTTAGACATTAACTCCTTAAATATATGGTTTACAGATATTTTCTCCCTTTCCATAGGTTACCTTTTCATTTGGTTGATTCTTTGGCTCTACAGATGTAGTCTCACTTTTATTTCATTTTATTTATTTATATTGATTTTATTTTTGCTTTTGTTATTGTGCTTTTGGTATAATACCCAATAAATCACTGCCAATACCAACGACAAGGAGATTTTTGCTTATGTTTTCTTCTAGGAGTTTCATGATTTCAGGTCTTACAGTTAGAACTGTACTGGTCAATGGGTAAACCTTCTTTGACCCACTGGTAGAATCCACTTTGAGTTAATTTTTATGAGTGGTATAAGGGTCCTGTTTCATTCTTTTGAATGTGACTATCCAGTTTTACCCACATCACTTATTGAAGAGAATGTCCTTTCCCCATTGTGTACTCTTGGTACCCTTGCCAAAGATTAGTTGACCATGTATGTGTGGGTTTATTTCTTGGCGGTCTATTCTCTTCCATTGGTCTATGTGTCTATTTTTATGATAGTACTATATTATTTTGATTACTATAGCTTTGTAATATTGTTTGAAGTCAAGAAGTGCGATACTTCCTGCTTTGTTCTTCTTTCTAAAGATTGCTTTGGTTATCAGGATCTTTTGTGGTTCTGTACAAATTTTAGGATTTTTTTTTCTATTCCTGTAAAAAGTGCCATTAGAATTTTGATGGAAATTACATTGCATCAGTAGATGGCTTTGGGTAGTATGGATATTTTTAATAAAATTAAATCTTCCAATCCATGAACATGACATATCTTACCATTTATTTACATCTTCCTCAATTTCATTCATCAGTGTGTTACAGTTTTCAGTGGACAGTTCTTTCACCTCCTTGGCTAAATTTGTTTCTCAGTATTTTGTTGTGTTTGATACTATTGTAAGTAAGATTGCTTTCTTAATTTCTCTTTTACATATTTCATTATTGTGTGGAGAAATACAGCTTATTATTGTATACTGATTTTATATCCTGCAACTCTGCTGAATTCATTTATTAGCTCAAACAGGTTTTTTGTAACATCTTTCAATTTTCTATATATAATACCTGTCATCTGCAACCAGAAACAATTTTACTTCTTTCTGATTTAGGCACAATTTACTTCTCTTTCTTGCCTAAATGCTTTAGCTAGGGCTTCCAGTACTATGTTGAATAAAAGTGGCTAGAGTGGAGATCCTTGTCTTGTTCCTGATCTTAAAGGAAAAACTTTCAGCTTTCACCATTGAGCATGATGTTAGCTGTGGGCTTCTCACATATGTTTATTTATTTTGTCAAAGTACATTACTTCTCCATCAAATTTGTTAAGAATCTATACTATGAAAGGATTTTGGATTTTATCAAATGTTTTTCTGCATTTGCTGAAATGACTATATATTTTTATCCTTATTCTGTTAATGTTGTGTATCACATTTATTGATTTGCATACATTGAAACGGGGATAAATCCAACTTGACTGTAATGCAGAAAACTTTGAATGTGCTATTGAATTCAGTTTGCTAGCATTTTGTTGAGGATTTTTGCATCTATGTTTATTAGGAATATTGACCAGTAATTTTTTCTTATAGTGTCTATTATTGGGCTTTGTTATAAGGATAATTCTGGACTCATATATATAGTTTGGAAATGTTCCTTCCTCTTCTTTGGAATGGTTTGCAAATGTTTGGTTTTAATTCCTCTTTAAATGTTTGCTAGAATTCACCAGTAAAGCTAATAGGTCCTGGATTTTTCTTTGTTGGGAGATTTTTTAATTGCTGATTCAATCTCCTTACCCATTACTGGTCCTATTCAGATTTTCTATTTCTTTATGATTCAGTCTCACAAGTCATATGTTTCTAAGAATTTACTTATTTCTTCTAGGTTATCCAATAGTTGGTGTATAATTGTTTATAGTAGTCTTTATGGTCCTTTCTGTGGTACCAGTTGTTATGTCTCTTTTTTTCATTTCTGATTTTTTTTTAGTCATCTTTTTTCTTAGTCTAGCTACAAGTTTGTCAATTTTATTAAAAAAAAAAAAACCTGCTCTTAGTTTCATTGATCTTTTCTACTGTTTTTTCTCATCTCTAATTTATTTTTGCTCTGACCTTTATTTCCATGTTCTAAGGTTGGGCTTAATTTGATCTTCTTTATCTAGGTCCTTGAAGTGTAAAGATAGGTTGTTTATTTGAGATCTTTCTTTTTTCCCTAGGTATTTATCATTATAAAGGTAGGTATTTATCATTATAAACTTCTCTCTTAGAATTGCTTCTCTTGCATCCCATAATATTTGGTATGCTTCATTTCCATACTTAAGTTTTCTTTATTTCCTTGTGATTTCTTCTTTGACCCACTGGTAGTTCAGGAGTGTATTTTTTAATTTCCACATATTTGTGAATTTCCCACTTTTCTTTCTGTTATTGTTTTTTTTCCTTCCAAGATTTTATTTAAATTCAAGTTAATTAACATACAATGTAGTATTGGTTTCAGTAGTATTTAGTGATTCATCACTTACATATAACACCCAGTGCTAATCACAACACCTGCCCTCCTTAATGCCCATCACCCATTTAGCCCATCCCCCCACACTCCTCTCCTCCAGCCACCATAATAGCACAATTGTTAAATTCTCTTGATGAATTTCCCCCTTTATCATTACATAAGGAACTTCTTTGTCCCCTTTTACAGCTCTTGACCCAATGTCTATTTTTTTATATAAATATAGCCATTCCTGCTCTCTTCAGATTTCCATTTGCATGGACTATCTTTTTCTATCCCTTCACTTTGAGTCCACATGTGTTCTTAAAGTTGAAGTGTGGGGTGCCTGGAGGGCTCAGTTGGCTAAGTGTCTGCCTTCAGCTCAGGTCATGATCTCAGAGTCCTGGGCCCAAGCCCCATATTGGACTCCCTGCTCAGGGAGGAGTGTACTTAGTACTGTCTCTCTCCTCCTTCTTGCTGTTCCCACTCAATCACTCTCTCTCTCAAATAAATAAATAAATAAATAATCTTTAAAAAAAAAAAAAAGCTGAAGTGTATCTCTTGTAGGCAGCTTATAGTTGAGTCTGTTGTTTGTTTGTTTGTTTTCATCCATTCAGACACCCTATATCTTCTGATTGGAGAATTCAATCCATTTACATTAAAGTAATTATTGATTTGTAAGGATTTACAAATCCTTATTTGTAAGGATTCTGCAAAACAGAAAATAATTAGATGGCATTATTTTCTGTTTTGCAATTCCTTTGTTCCTTTCTTCCTCTCTTACTATCTTCCTTTGTGAATTGATGATTTTCTATAAGAGTACACTTTGATTCTCTTTATCTTTTGTGTATCTAATGCAGGTTTTTGCTTTGTGGTTATCATGAGGCTTACATAGAACATTTCATGGTAATAATCTATTTTACACTGATAATTTCAATAACATCCGAAACTCTACCCTTTTGCTACTTTCATGTTTTTGACATCAATATTTACACATTTTTATATTGTTCATCCATTAACAAATTATTGTTGCTGTACTTATTTTTTTTTTTACTTTTATCCTCTAACCTTTTTATAAGAGTTAAGTGACTAATACAAAACCATTTTAGAGTATTAGAGAATTCTGATTTTGACTATATACTTACTTTTTCTATGGTTTTATATTTTCTTATGCTTTTGTGTTACTAATCAGTGTCTTTACCTTTCAGCTTGAAGAAATCCCTTTAGCATTTCTTGTAAGGTAGGCATAGTGGTAATGAACTTCCTCATTTTTGTATGTCTGAGAGAGTCTTTATCTCCCCCTCATTTTTGAAGAACAACTTTGTCAAATAAAGTATTCTTGGTTGGCAATTTTTTTCTTTCAGCACTTTGAAAATAACACTCCACTCTCTCTTCGCCTGAAGGTTTCTGCTGAGAAATTGCTGATAGCCTTATGGGGATTCTTCATATATGAGGAATATGTTTTTCCCTTCCCGTTTTTAAAATTCTCCCTCTGTCTTTGATTTTAGATGGTTTTATTACAATGTGTCTTGGAGAAGAGCTCTTTGACTTGAGTTAGGGACCTATGAGCTTCATGAACCTTGGTGTCCAATCTCTCTTCAGATTTGGGAAGTTCTCAGCCATTATTTCTCTCTTTCTTCCTAGGTTTATTGAAATATAATTGGCATTTGACATTGAATTAGTAATCATTATTTCTCTAAATAAGCCTTCTGCTCCTTTCTCCCACTCTTCACCTTCTGGGATTCCAATAATGTGCAAATTATTCTTTTTGATAGTATCAGAAAATTTACATGGGCTTTCTTCACTTTTTCATTCTTTTTTCTTTGTTAGCCTCTGACTGGATACAGGCATACCTCTTTTTATTGTGCTTCACTTTATTGCACTTCACATATTTTCATTGTGCCATTTTTCCAACAGCATTTATTCACTTCATGTTTCTGTGGTAAATCTCATAATATTTCAAACTATAATAATTATTTTTATCATTATATAATTACATAAGAATATGTTATTATATATTATATGATTCTATTATTGTTGTTGTTGTTGTTGTTATTTTCCTTTGGTGACCTGTGATCAGTGATCTTTGATGTTACTGTTGTCATTGTTTTGGGGTACCAGAAACCATGCCCATATAAAGTGGGAACTTAATCCACAAATGTATGTGTTCTGACTATTCCACCAAAAGGCCAGTCTCCCATATCTCTCCCTCTTCTCAGGCCTCCCTATTCCCTGAGACATAAAATATTGAAATCGGGCTAATTAATAACCTTACAATGTCATTTAAGTGTTGAAGTGACAGGAAGGGTCCGATGTCTCTCACTTTAAATCGAAAGCTAGGATTGTTTTAGCTTAGTGAGACATGTCAAAAGCCAAGATAGGCTAAAAGCTAGGCCTCTTGTGCCAATTAGTAAAAAGTTGTGAATGCAAAGCAAAAGTTCTTGAAGGAAATTAAAAGTGCTACTCCATTAAATGCACAAATGGAAAAAAAATCAGGCTTATAGCTGATATGGAGAAAGTTTTAGTGGTCTGGACAGTAGATCAAATCAGCCACAACATTCACTTAAGCCAAAGACCAATCCAGAGCAATACCCTAACTCTTCAATTCTATGAAGGCTAAGAGAAGTGAGAAAGCTGCACAAGAAAAGTTTGATTCTAGCAGAGATTGGTTCATGCGATTTAAGTAAAGAATCCATCTACATACCACAGAAGTGCAAGGTGAAGTAGCATGTGCTGATACTAGCAGAGATTGGTTCATGAGATTCAAGTAAATAAGCCATCTCCACACCACAGAAGAGCAAGGTGAAGTAGCATGTGCTTAAGCAGGAGCTTCTCTCCAAAAGATCTAGCTCAGATAACTAATAAAGGTGGTTATATTAAACAACAGATTTTCAATGTGGATGAGATAGCCTTCTTCAGAAAAAGATGCCATCCAGAGCTTTCATAGCTAGAAAGGAGAAGTCAATGCCTGGCTTCAAAGCTTCAAAGGGCAGGCTGACTATCTTGTTAGGGGCTAATGCAGTTGGTGATATGAAGTCAAAGCCAATACTCATTTAACATCATTTAACATTCTGAAAATCCTATAGCCCTTAAGAATTATGGTAAATCTATGCTGCCTGTAGTCAATAAATAGAATAACAAAGCCTGTATGACAGTTCATCTGGTTACAACATGGTTCCCTGAGTATTTTAAGCCATTGTTGAGACCCCTACTGCTAAAGAAAAAAAAAAATCCTTTCAAAATATTATTGCTCCTTGACAATTCACCAGGTCACCCAAGAGTTCTGATAAAGAATGACAAGAGATTAATGTTGTTTCCATGCTTGCTAACACAACATCCTGCAACACATGTATAAAGTAGTACTCCTGAATTTCAAGTCTTATTATTTGAGAAAGAAATTTTGCAAGGCTATAGCTGCCATGGATAGTGTGATTCTTCTGATGGATTTGGGCAAAGTCAAGTGACAACCTTCTGGAAAGGATCAACCATTCTAGATACCACTAAAAACATTAATGATTCATGGCAAGAGGTCAGTATCAACATGAAGAAGCTCATTCCAATCCTCATGGATGACTTTAGGAGTTCAAGACTTCAGTGGAGGAAGTAACTGAAGATGTGGTGGAAATAGCAAGAGAACTAGAATTAGAACTGGAGCCTGAAGATGTGACTGAATTGCTTCAGTCTCATGATAAAACTTGAAAGGATAAGGAGTTGCTTTTTATGGATAGGCAAAGAAAGTAGTTTCTTGAGGTGAAAACTATTCCTAGTGAAGATGCTGTGAAAATCATTGAAATGACATCAAAGGATTTAGAATATTACATAAACATAGTTGAAAAAACAGTCACAGGGTTTGAGAAAATTGACATCAATTTTGAAAGACATTCTATTGTGGGTAAAATGCTGTCAAACAGCTTCACATGCTATAGAGAGATCATTCAT
Source organism: Martes martes (assembly GCF_963455335.1). Lineage (NCBI taxonomy): Eukaryota > Metazoa > Chordata > Mammalia > Carnivora > Mustelidae > Martes > Martes martes. Next base: position 39,841,809 of record NC_137893.1, read on the forward strand.
GAAAAGAAGATTTGACCAATGTGGCAATCTTTATTGTTTTACTTTAAGAAATTGGTATAGCCACCCCAAACTGCAGGCATTACCACCTTGATTAGTAAGGAGTCATTAACATTGAGATAAGAACCCAACCAGCAAAAAGATTATAACTCACATTCAGATGATGGTTAGCATTTTTTAGTAATAAAGTATTTTTTAATTAGGTATATACATTGTTGGGCTGGCTCAGTCAATAGAACATGTGACTCTCAATCTTGGCTTGTAGGTTCAAGCCCCAAACGGTGTAGAGATTACTTTAAAAAATTTTTAATATTTTTAATAAAGTATTTACAATGTTTTCTTAGATATAATGCTATTACACACTTAATAGACTACAATGTAAGCATAAACATAACTTTTATATGCATTGGAAAACCAAAAATTTCATTTAATTCACTTTGTTGTGATATTTACTTTATTGTGGTAGTCTGGAACCGAACCCACAGCATCTCTAAGATATGTCTGCAATTTCAAATGACCTCTCTTCATTCATAGAGTATTTTGCTTGATTAAGTCTGTTTTTGATCCTCTCCATTGTACCTTTCATTTCATTCACTGTAGTCCTCATCTTCAGAACTTCTGTTTGGTTCCTTTTTATGATTTCTATCTCCTCAATTAAATTTGTTGTTTGGTTCTTGTGGTGTTTTTCTGATTTTCTTTAAATGTTTTTCTGTGTTTTCTTGTAGCTCACTTAGCCTCCTTAAAACGACTATACCAGGGTTGGCTGGGTGGCTCAGTTGGTTAGGCATCTGCCTTCCACTCAGGTCACGATCCCAGGGTCCTGGTACTGAGTCCCTGAACAGGCTCCCTGATCAGCAGAGAGCCCATTTCTCCATCCCCTTCTACCTGCCACTCTGCCTACTTGTGCTCTCTATCTCTCTGTCAAATAAATAAAATCTTAAAAAAAAAAAAACTATATCAAATATAAACAACTGTATTGAATCTTGGATATTTTTGCTCCAAAATCACAGATTGCCCTGTCTTGGTGGTTAGTTGCTAGAAAATTATTGTGGAAGTGCCTGTGTGGCTCAGTTGGTTAAGTGTCTGACTCTTGGTTTTGGCTCAGGTCATGATCACAGGGTCACGAGATCAAGCTCCAGGTCAGGCTCTGTGAGCAGCAGGGTGTCTGCTTGTGATTTTCTTCCTCTTCCTTTGCCCTTCCCACCCTGTATGCTCTCTCTTCCCCTCTCTCTCTCTCTCTCTCTCAAATAAATAATCTTTTTTAAAAAATTATTCTGTTCCTTTGGTAGTATCATGTTTCTTAAAGTCTGCATTGCTATCTTTGCATTTGAAGTAGCAGTCACCTCCTCCAGTTTTTACTGACTGGCTTCAGAAAAGAAATACCATCTGTCAGTGATGCTGGGAATTCTAAGGCATTCTCAGTCTTTTCTATGGATTCAACCACTCCACATTTCTTATGCTGTCTTAGAAGCACACTTTTAATTGTATGATTTATCTCCATCCTGGAAAGCCAGGCCAGGTGCTGACAGCCTCCTGGTTTGCTTTCCCTAAGGTGGTACTAACTTTATGTGTTTTTCCCAGTCCCACAGAGCCAGCCCTGGTTTCTGTGTGTGGGCACTAGCTATTTACAAAGACCCACAACCACTGCCCTTGGGGGCACACATAGGAAGCCAGCTATGGAGCAGGGAATGAGGGGGTTAGGTGAGGCACAATGAGTATTGGTCATGCCCACTGGGACGATCCACAGGAAAAGCATCCCTGAAGACCATGCTTGGGCTTCTTGATGGAGTCCATGAAGTAGCTAGTAGGTTCCATGTAACTTTTATATGCTCTGGCTGCTGTTCTCCCAGCCCCTTTGTGCTCCTCACTCAGCTCACTCCAGTATCCTGGATGAGGCAAGAAAGAAGTGAGGTTTTTTTGTTTTTTGGTTTTTGTTCTGTTTTTTTAATTTATCCTGTACATTGAGGGAAATCAGGAACTAACTCTCATTCTCTCTTTTCTCTGTGGGAGAAATCATCGGCTGATCAGGTCTCTCTTAGCACCAAGCTGTGTCACCTTGGAGAAGGGGTGGTGCAGGTAGTGTGAAACAATTCCTCTTACCCTTTTCAATGTATCCAAACCTTGGATATTTCTACTCCAAAAGTGTGCTGGTACTTCTCCACTGGACTCTCAGACTTCCACAAAGCTACTCTTATCCATTGTCAAAAACAGTATTCTTTGAGAGTAAGATTGTAAAAAACTCTTTTTCTGCCACCTTAATGACATCAGTCGGGACATTATTGTTACTGTTATTGGTCTGAAAATGAAGAAACAAATGAAATGGAGCCAATGAAATGTTATTGACCTGAAAATGGAGACAACTCAAATCTCCACAAAAATAGAATGGATAAATAAGATATTATACATCAATGAAAAAAAAAAAAAACTGTTCCACATGCAACAACATGAGTGACTCCCATAAAAGACACAATGACCAGAAGAAACCTATCATAAAAGAGTACATACTGTGACGTTAGAAGTTTTAATAGTTACTGGGATGGGGTTTGAGGAAGGCTTCTAGGGAACTGACCAAATTTCATTTCCTTATCTGGGTATCTACATAGGATGTTCATTTTGTAAAACCTCTTCCAGATATAAACTTATGATTCATACACTTTCATGTATGTGTATTTTATTTCAATAAAACACTTACCTCCAAAAAATAATGTTTCTTTTCCATACTGACTTTCTAAAGTTAGCAAGAAGAAAATATAACAAAAGGATAGATACCATTGTGATGATTTAATTAAGTGTGAATATTTGCTATTCTCTAGCTCAGTGCTTCCCAACTGGGACCAATCCAGAGGACATTTGACAATGTCTAGAGACCTTTCTTTCTTTCTTTCTTTTAAAGATTTTTTTAAGTACTCTATACCCAACATGAGGCTGAAACTCACAACCCTGAGATAAAGAGTCACATGCTCCACTAACTGAGCCAAAGAGGCACCCCTTGAGACATTTCTGGTTACCATGACTGTGGGTGTGCTACTGGCACCTGTGGGTAGAAGACTACCTGTGGGTAGGAATCCCACAAAATATCCTACAATACACAAAACAGCTCCCACAACAAAGAATTATCTAGCCCAAGATGACAATAGTGCCAAAAGTGTGCTCAGACCCCTCCAAAACTGTAAATTCCACAAAAAGAGTAATCATATGTCTTTTGTTTATATCTCTAAACCTAGGACTAATCAGTATTCCTGCCACACAAGGGCTCTCAGTAAAAAGTTGTTGAGTTAATAAATGAATCTCTCTCTCACTCCCCTTCTCTTTCATGCATATGTCTGTAGACATGCACTCTGGCTCTATTGTGCCTAGGTGTGCCTCCTTGCTTTGGAAGACCTTGCCTAAGAAAAGCAAATCAGATCCCAGAAGGCAGCCCAAGGGAAATGAAGCATGGGGCCAACTATTTACATCCATATGCAGTGTAGGATTAAGAAAAGTGGTAAGAGAAGACAGGATCACACACTTCAGAACAGTCACCAAGAAAAAAAAAATTAAATAGTAATTTCAGGCTAAATCCTGAGATGACATTTAAAAATATGAATTTTTCCTATCTTTTATATCCTTCTGGAATTTAGAAGAATTGGTTATAGCTCCAGTAGGTGGGTGGCTGCCTAAAGGATCCAGGATCATAGCCATTTCTCTCCAACTAATGGTCAGTTTCTTACATTTTGAGAAAAGTTGTCTAAAAATGAAACTTGTCTGGTTTTAATTTTAAAACATTTTTGAAGGTTCCAAATAGAGGTTCTGACCTCTACCATCCCCTTTCAAATCTAAGTAGATAGCATTTAGAAAACATGAGCAGTTAGCAAAGAAGCTTAATAAATGTCTCTCAAATTATTTGTCTGAATTTGGCCAAGTCCGTTAATTCCTCCAGACTTGAGCTGTCTCATCTGTAAGTTATGTGAATTATGCTAAACAACTTCAAGTTCCTTTCACCTAAAATCTGATGATTCAATGATTTAAAAGGCAGAAATTATAAGCTCTAATGAGGTGATATTTTGAGCTTTGCCAAATCACAGGGTTTTTCTAGGTAGTTCCCCTATTACTGCAGAGTGCAACAGTTTTGCTTGATACCATCAACAGGTGTGTAATTAAGCCTGATCTTTCTCCAGCATAGTTCATTTTCCACTGATGGGTCTACAATTAAAACAACTCCCTCCCCAGAGAAGTATACATCAGTGTTATACTTTTCATCTTTAATTACACTGGTTGAAGATGAGTAAATGCGCCCGAGATCCCAATTGGGAGGGAACAGATTCATTAGGTGGTTGTAATATGCCATCCAGTCTGCATTTCAGGTTTCTGTCTCCACATAAGGAAGATGGCCTTCGACAAATCTGCTCAAATATTTCAGTGATTAAGTCCATCTGAAACTGCCTACCTTTGCACTGGTAATTGGCAAATACTAAAGATCTGGACCTTTCAAAGAGATAAGTACAGTGTCAAAGCCAAAGGTAATTTACTACTTCAGTGCTTTTTAGTAGAAGGGCCAAAATAGCCTGTTAACACTTTACAGAAGAAAAAGGAAAGTTTCTAAATTTCTCTATTATCACATCTCTTTTCGGTCAATCTCTATCACAGCTTTTTTTTTTTTCCCTCCTTTCTCATAGCACTAATACAAACTGACTTCATCTATTCATTTGTTTGTTTACTTTTTATATTATTTGGCTCTCTTCATTGGAATTTCAGCTCTGTGTGTTTGGGAACAGACAAGGCAGGGTTGGAGATCTGGTTGATTTAAAACCATATGACTACTTGGAACACAATGTCTGACCCTTGGCACTCATTAAGCATTTGCTGACTGAATGAATAAGTACTAGTTCTGAATATTTCCTTTAAACATCCTGGTTGGTGGAGATTTGGAGGTTTGAGGTAACTAATGTCAAGCTTGTGTGACAGACTTGGTATTTCTTTGACATTATAGTTCTCTTAAATAGTTGGCAGGATTTTGGTCTTTTGATTCCAAATTAATTCAATAACTTAGTATTCAAAACCCATTGATCTATGCCTGGGAATTTTATCCTTCAGCAACACGTCTAGGTGTTCAGCCCATCCTCTCTTACTCTAATGACCCCATCTTGGTTTCTGCCTGGGAGCAATTTGTCACCAGGGTTTTAATTGCCCTGTGTCCTAACCTACCTCACACTATTATGGGAGAAACTGGTCTCTTTTCAGGCAGGAAGGCATAACAGAACAGTTCCCTGAAAAGGCCTGGAGAGTCAGATTTTCCCTAAGCCTCACTCTTACTTCCTACTGTTTCCTACCTTCTTGCCTGAACACACCATCCTTACTTTGTGTATCTTTAATTTGAGGTTTTGGTTTAGGATTTTCCAAACCTGTGAAACAAGACTTTTAAACCATCTCATACTCTGGACTGCAGATAAAAAAGACCTCTCTTTACAAATTTTAGGATTATTTGCCCCAGCTCTTTGAAAAATACCGGTGGAATTTTGATTGGAATGGCATTAAAAGTATAGATTTCTCTAGGCAGTATAGACATTTTAACAATGTTTCTTCTTCCTATCCAAGAGCATGGAATGGTCTTCCATCTTTTTGTGTCTTCTTCAATTTCTTTTATGAGTGTTCTGTAGTTCCTCGAGTACAGACCCTTAACCTCTTTGGTGGAGATTCCTCAAGAAATTAAAAATAGAGCTTCCCTATGACCCTGCAATTGCACTACTGGGTATTTACCCCAAAGATACAGATGTAGTGAAAAGAAGGGCCATCTGTACCCCAATGTTTATAGCAGCAATGGCCACGGTCGCCAAACTGTGGAAAGAACCATGATGCCCTTCAACGGATGAATGGATAAGGAAGATGTGGTCCATATACACTATGGAGTATTATGCCTCCATCAGAAGGGATGAATACCCAACTTTTGTAGCAACATGGACGGGACTGGAAGAGATTATGCTGAGTGAAATAAGTCAAGCAGAGAGAGTCAAATATCATATGGTTTCACTTATTTGTGGAGCATAACAAATAATATGGAGGACAAGGGTAGATGGAGAAGAGAAGGGAGTTGAGGGAAATTGGAAGGGGAGGTGAACCATGAGAGACTATGGACTCTGAAAAACAACCTGAGGGTTTTGAAGGGGTGAGGGGTGGGAGGTTGGGGGAACCAGGTGGTGGGTATTAGGGAGGGCACAGATTGCATGGAGCACTGGGTGTGGTGAAAAAACAATGATTACTGTTACGCTGAAAAGAAATAAAAAATTAAAAAAAAAAAGACCTCTCTTTGCAAGTCATATTTGCTTCCTTCTCTGTCTTCAGACAACAAAGTTTCTATATAAGCTTGTCTCTTTTTGGTAGAACATCACCATGGTTTCAAAATATAGTATAAAATATCCCATATCCTGCCATTTTGCTATCAAGCCCCTAATTAATGTTCCAGCTTCAGTAAGTACATGGCCTGAGCACCAAGATATCAAAGGTGAAACTTTAATCATCTGCTTTGCTGTTGTATAATATAGCTTTCCATTTTCACAGCTGAGATAATATTTAAAAGTGCAACTTAAAAAAAAAGTGTTATGGAAGTGTCTTCATTGTCCTCCACCAATTCTAAAACAGCCCATTCTACAGTGTAGGATCATTCATTTGTAACCCCAAATTCCAGAACTCACTTTTGTATCACAGGTTTTCTGTTGTAAGTAAGAGAAACTGTGATTTAAGTACACAAACAAAATATATTTTAATGGCTCACATAACTAAAAAGTCCAGGTTGTCTAGCTTGAAGACACTGATGAATTTAGGCATATCAAAATGCTGGCCAAGAGTTCCAGAGCTACATCTGAGATTCAAATCTAGTGGAAAAGAACCCACATATGTTTGGCCACTTGATTAAAAAGACTAGCTTTAGTATTAGCTTTAACCCAAGCCAACTGTTTTGATACATCCATCTCTAAATCAACAACTTAGGCAGGGAAATGTCTACCATTATTTGAAAGGCAGAGTCAACTCCATCTGAAGCCAGTAAGTAGAGATTATGAGAGGCAGTTGTTTCCCAAAGGAAAAGTGGAGCATATTTGTCTGAATGGCAGAAGAGCAACTAAGTCCTGGAAAGCCAAAATCACAAATATCCCTAACAACAGTGATTCACAATCAGGAGCTATTTTGCTCCTCAGGAGACCCTTGTCAAAAATCTAAAGACATTTTTGATTGTTAGACCTTGGGTCAGGGGAGTTGTGGAGGGATCAGGGAGAGATAGGTTCTACTGGAATTCAGTGGTTAAAGGCCAGGGATGCTACTAAACATCCTACAATCACAAGCCAACAACCTACAACAAAGAATTACACAGCTCAAAATGTCAGTAGTGTCAAGGTTGATAGACCCTGACCTATAGTAACAGAGATGAAATATTTCCACTTGGTTGCACCAAAAGAAATGGAAATACAGGATGGAGCAGGAACAGAATATAAACACACTTAGAAGACGTACTACCCACTCAATTTAAGGGACTAAGCAGGAAAAGAAAAGATTTTCCAAACACCAGACAAATAATATTTAAGACCTATAAGTATACATTGTTCTGCCATATCTGAACTACATTTCTAAGAAAATGGCTATTACATATTAGTTTTTCAACCCACAAATATGTAGCTTCATTATGCTAACAATAACTCTTAAATATGATGAATGACCATCTAACTCTTAAATCAATGGTCCTGTTTGTTTTTATTCTCATTGACTTCTCTGTAGGATTTGAAGTTTTTTGACTACTTACTCATGTCTGACATGAATTTTTTTTTCTTTTTTTAAATGTGGCCCTATATTTCCCATTATGTCCTATCTCCCCTCTTAGAAAACTCTTTGACTTTTATGATCTCTAATGGTATCTCTGGGTTGAAGACTCACAAATATGTTTCACCAGCCCTTATTTCTCTTCCCAAATCTGGTACCTTATTTCCAGTGGTCTATTACAAATATCTTCCTGAGTATCTTCCTGTCATTTCAGATTAAACATTGATAACAACAAAGCTTTCATTTCCTAAGACCATCTTTCATTCTTGACTTGCACATATCCTCTTAAAATTTTGAATAACTGAAGCTGTGGCACCATCTTTGACTCCTTCTTTAGTCACCTGTCCCAGCAATTCCCTAGTCTTATCAGTCTTATAAACTCTGTTGTATCTTTTCCTTCAATTCCAAGCCCCATTGTTACCCACCTATTTTGGGTGCTTACTGCTTTTTGCTAAGATATTGTAGACTCCTCCTCACTGATCGCCTACTTCATCCTTTGCCAATCTATGCTGCACATTATTGTTAAATTATACTTCTGCACAATTGCTTTGATGATACCAATCACTCTGCTCAAGTGTTCAAAGTCTCAATTGCCAACCAGATAAAAGGCGATTAGTTTAGCTGAGAAAGCAAAGTTCTTGATAATCTGACATCAATGTTACTTTTCTATCCTGTTTCCTGTTGCTGACCTGTACAGACTCCTCTCCAACCCGTGGCTTCCCAACTTTTCTGCATACATCTTCATGATTCTGTTCACACTGTCCTTCCAACTCATAATACTCTACTCTTTTTCTCTCTCAAATATACTCTTACCCATTACTTCTCTCCCACTTCTACTATAGGAACAATTCCGTTCCCGCCTTCATGATCAGTTATAGTCCCTGTTCTCTGGTCTGCTTATGACTGAAGGTAGAAGTAATTTCATCAAATCTCTCCTTTCCCTCATATTCCAGAGTCCACCTTCAAGATCCTCTTCCCATTTCTCCAAACAGAACAATGCTCACCTACACTTTAATACCTAGATCCCTACTTCATTTCTAAATGCAACTGCCAACCTCTATGGCCAGTTTTTATAAAAAGACCTTTTTTCCCCCTCTGTTCCAATTTTCTGTCCTGTCTGGTACTCTCCAACCTCTCAGCACCCACACCCCTCCCCTACCTTCCAAAGTATGTAGTATTGTTACAAGTTCTACCTGATCCCCATATGGCCATGTCTCTCCTATATATTAAGACATCTTGCTACTTCATCAGAAATCTTCCAAAGTCAGCTGTTGCCAAAAATAAGTCTGCCCTTTGAAAACAGTGCCATGGCTATCAAATTGGACAGCCTATCAGCACCTACACCTGATTCAGCTCTTTAATTCCTGTCCTACTCTAATAGGTAGGTCTAACTCCAGGCCTACAACCCTCTCTCCTGGACTAGCCTGCCCAGCTATAGGTAACTGACCAGGACCCACTTTATTCCCAAGACCTCAAGACATTGTGGTCTCTAATGTTGCAAACATTGCCCTTCCTTCAAGCCCAAGCTAAAACCACATTCTTCTCTTCCAATCAGGGCATCCCCAACCTAAACTATTTCCTTCTTTTTTTATACTCTGATAATATGTATACAACTTATTTGATAATTAATCATGTGCTGCCTTTTGACATATCTTCTATTATTTCCAATAGCTATTTGAATCTGAGCTCACTCAGCTTTTCACTTCTGGACTCATTTATTTAAACTGTATGAGAGGCAGTCCGTCACAAATGTTAAAAGCATGGTTTCTGGAACCAGATGACCAGATTTAGTACTGCTTCCTATATTAGCCACATGACCTCTGATTGGAGTTTTTCATATTTAAAGTGGTAAAATAACAGTCCTGATGTCATAGAATAAAGATTAAATAAGCTATGTATAAAAAGCACTTAGGACATTCTGCTCATATTTATTTCATAATCAGAAACTATGTGTTACTTTTAAAATGTTCTGGAAGGGGAGTTTTCTTCTACCTCAGATAATTAATATCATATAGTTTCCAGTACATCCTTGGGGGATCAGGTCCAAAAGTGAAAGTATATAAGTTAACAGTCTGCAATGGAAAAAAGCAAGTAAGCAGGATGCAGTGAATATGCAGCCACAGAATCCCTACAAATAGCATCATAAGACCTTGTGTTTTGTACACAAGTTGTTTGCATTTTGTTCTACTTGCCATTGTCCATTGGTCAAGGAAGGCCTTGGAAAACCAACTGTTGATCTAGAAAAAAAAGGTCAGCGGAGCCTCCAATCACAGAGCCACAAATTTTGAAATCTTGTCCCTTATTGAATCATGCCTAAAAATGCAAGTATTACTTTATAGAGTTCAGGTTTTTAAAGCTGTACCTGAGCTGCCAAAAGCAATTCACACAGGGGAATAAATAGTAAGACATCAAAAGATAAAATAGTTTCCTTTTTAATTAATTTTTTTGCTTAAAAAATCTACTGTATGCTCTTGTAATGTCCTTTAAAGTATTCATTTGTAGTGGAAAGACATAAGGCTAGATCAAAAGTGCATATGTACCATGTTTAGCCTCATTCAAATTTCCATAGAACTTTGTTCATAAACTTAGTAACTTGCCACCAACTCCACAATAATGATTCAATTATCCCTTCCTCCCTTCTTCATATTTTGCACATCAGATTGGCTCAAAGGCTAAGCTTAAGGAAGAAAGCCACATGTATTTTCATTTTGTTTTTGAGTACTATAGATATTGTTATTTTAAGACCCCCTCAACATTTGGATGATGATACAGAACTTTCAAAAGGGCCATGAAGCCCATCCAAATTTTTCCCTTTTTTCTTTCCCAGTATGTCTTACAAGAGCCATGTTCTCTAAAATACCAGTCCAGATGACACAAAAAGTCAAAAACCCTTCCTAGGACATATTCATGCCTCCAAAACTTACCTTGGAAATATCGGCCAACTTGATACAAAAGACCTCAGACAATTTGATCTCAAGCCCTTACTCTCTAAGTTATCAAGAAAGAAAAGTGTAAAGCTTTGATTTAAAGAATGTTTTGTTTTTCACTGGATTAAGGGTTTTTGTTTGTCATCCAGGCAACAGGGGCTCTGTCTATGTGCTTCCCAAGCAAACATTCTATGACTTTATAAATTTCCATCAGGAGCAGGGATTTTCAAAAACTTTCCACCCCAAAATAAGGGAGAAATATGACGTGCTCACATCATTATTAGAGTGTGATTTCCAATGGGTAGAGGAAGCCCAATACCACTGTCTCCTGTGAGGAAGAAGGTAGGCCTATCAGAATACCTAAGGAGTTGGAGCATGATTGAAAAAATTAGAATGATTCCTGAGTGGTCCCAAGTTGTCATGTAAGGGCAGGTGGGGATGGGCTCTCTGTTCCCGTTAATAATCCCTGATGTCTGATGATGCATTTTCCCTTCTTCAACAAGTTAATGACTACTAGAGAGTTTCAGCTCCAACAGAATTTGTATACATAAGAAAAACACTGAGAAAAATGAAGTGTACCTTTCTTTGTACTAAATGAATTTATTTTCAGGTAAATAGGTAACAACCAATAGATAGTTGGGTTTATTAAAATTATTATAAAATTGTGGCCTGATAAAAATTTATGGTGATTAGAATGCCAAATGACTAGAAAACATAAAGCAGTAGAAATAACCACTCACCTTTTCATCCAAGGTGAAAAACAATTTATTCAAGGGAATAAAAATGAATGTTGATTTTGTTCATTTTTATCACCAGTGTAATATACATGGTAGAAAGAAGTCATTTTTTTTTTATAAGGGCTAATAAACTTTTTGCAGTTATTTATCAGGCTATTATAATGCAATCCTTGCTATATATTTCAAATTTCATAACTTCTTTATTTCTTAATTCCAGAAGGTCAGCAACATAGTGGAGCTGAGAGTTTTTGTCTGCTACTAAATTCCCAGAGTTCAGGTCTCAAACTAGATCACTTTTCCTTTATCTCATGCAAAGTATAAATTACTAATCAACAGGGGAAAAAAAACCTAATCAACAGTTATGTAATCTTTTTTACATTAATTTCTCTGGCTGTATACTGGGTTCAATAGCCTTAATAAGATTTCTCTTCATACTACATTTTTCCTAGGAATTTTTATCAGAAGTAAATCCCCACTCAATATTTACAATAATAGATGAAAGAGTCAGGATGAGGGACTATCTAGATCTTCTCATGCTCCCCTTAATCAAAATGTAATTAATAAAATGCTCTATGTCTGATTAAATATACAGTCTGCCTCAGTGATTAAACACAGTGAGGGCAGGGGTTTTTCATAGACAAGGCAGTTTGTATGAAAACAATATACACTGCAGTTAAGAAAATAATAGCTTACATCTATTGAATTCCTATTGTCTCAGATGTTTCACACTGTACTTTGTTAATTCAAACCCCCAGAACAGCATGTAAATGGTTATTAGTGTATCCATTTTTTATTAATGTTATTTTAATTCAAAAAAGTGTGTTAACTAGCCCCACTTCACATAGCTAGTAAGTGTTGGAGCCAGTGTTTGAACTCACTATTTCATGGACACACTTGTGAATTAGGATTTTATTTAGAATTTTATTTCCAAAACTAAGTATTTGTTGATCTAAGTAAGATCTTATACCTTGATTATAAATTTCATGTACATTTAAGTTTCTATATTTTCTTTTGTTTTGCTTTTCCCTCTCTCAAATTTTTCTTTTCATGAGATTTCCACTCTGTAGGAAGAGGCCAAAACCAGAAAGTATATTTTTGTGTTTACAATTCTGAAAGGTCACAAATCTTAATTAAATAAAAATAAATAATTTTCTTCAAGAATACACAGAAAAGCAAATTAATAATTTGCTTACTTTTCTGCTTCACATAGGTATTGGTTGGATCTGAGTTTTTAATAATATACAAACAATTGTGTGGAGGCTGGCATATCTGCTTTGATTTGGAATGTTTACTACATGACATTTTTACTTGCTAAATTATAACAAGGACTACTACTAATAAAATAGTAAATTTTGTCATCTGTATATCAAATAGATAACTACAAAATCCACCTATAACATGATTAAGTATTAACTATTTATGGATAATATTTTTCTGTTTGTTAATAGAGAATAGTAATAACAGAGAAGGTAAAAAATAGGAAGTTTCAGTTCAAATTATGTTCACATTGATAGCATGAGACACTAAAGGCACTTTAGTCTCCTTTCAATTTAACTTGAATAAGTCATACATGCAGCATAGTTATCTTTTAAAAAGAAACTGCTTAACTTGTAAGAATTTCTTATTTTACATAGCACTGAAACTTAAAACAACTGCAAAAATAATATTGGACTTAATTGGAGTTGGAAGATGGCTGTCGAGAAGGACCATAGGCTCATCTCAACTGACAAATACAATCAGATAACTATCCTAAATACCTCAGAAATTGACTGAAGACTGGCAGAACAAACTCCACAACTAAAGGTAAAGAAGAGGTCACATCAAAGAAGGTAGGAAGTGTGGAAATGTGGTGTGGGAGAGAAATGAATTGTGGCTGTGTGGTGGGGAGGGAGCCATCGTCATGGAGAAGGGCAAGAGACAGACTGGCACATAGGAGAGCACACAGAGAAAATGAATCCCCATGGTAGTTAGTTGGCTTGGAAAGCGAGAGAGGCCAAATTTTGTGAGTTCTGGCAACCAGGGGGGCTTAAAACCTGGAGTTTTAAAGGTCAGCAGCCTTGGTTGGGATAGAGTCCAGAGGCATTGGAGCCATTCTTAAAGAAAAGGTAGGTCAAGCAGCGCACAGACATACAGCCTGGAAACAGTGATCTGAAGAGTACCTGGGGCATATAATGCAAAGGCTATTTGCTCTTCTCAGAGCGTGTCTCAGAGAGGCAGTGTTCATGGAGAGACACCTCCAGGAATAAAGGAACTAGCAGGGACCATTTTCCTTCCCCACCCTTCAGCACAAGTACAGGGCCACCTGCAGGAACCAGTGAAGTGCCAGTACTCACTACCAACTTGCTTATACCAAGCCCTGCTGGCCTCTCACTCCAGAAGAACTGCTTTTCTGAGTCACACTTGCCTTAGTCCCAGCAGCACAGTCCCCTTACCCCAGAAGACCAACCCAAACCCCTACCAACACCCAGTTTCCCAATCCAGAAGTTTTGTGGACCCTTGGTTCCAGCAGCAGAGGAGACAGGTCTCATTTCATGAGCAGACAAGAACATACCTAGTAAAACATGCCACATTCAGTCCAGGGACCAAACACTGCCCACACCAGGGAAAGACAGCCTCTGTAGATGACTGGTCTGAAGATTAAAGTGGCCAGGGCACAACAGCAGAGCACAGGCAGCACACAGTGGAGACACTGCCAGAAACTCCAGGCTCTAGGCAAGAGGGGACAGTACAGGCAGGGAACTATAGCACCTTTTCTTCATAAGGCCAATAACCTCAAGAGCAGGAGTTATAGCTGACTTTCCTAACACAGACGAACAGGCACAGAGACTTAGACAAAATGAGAAGACAGAGAAATTTGTCCCAAATTAAGAACATGACAAAGCCACAGCCAAAGATCTAAGCAAAACAGATATAAGTAACATGTCTGACATAGAATTTAAAGTAATGATGATAAAGATAATTACTGGACTTGAGAAAAGAGTCGAAGGCATTAGAGAAATCACTGACACAGAAATAAGGAATAACATAACTGGGCTCAATAAACGAAATCAGAAACATGCTTGATGGAATGAACAGCAAGCTGGAAAAAGCAGAGAAACAAATTAATGACCTAGAAGACAGATTAATAAAAAGTAATCAAGCTGAACAAAAGAGAGGGAAAAAAGAATAATGCAAAACAATAACAGACTTAAGAAATTCAGTGATTCCATCAAACATATAACATCCATATTATAGGAGTCCCAGGGAGAAGAGAGAAAAAAAGGGGTAGAACATTTATTTGAAGATATAATAACAGAAAACTTTCCTAATGAGGGGAAGAAACAGATATCCAGATCCAGGAGACACAGAGGAGCCCCAACAAAATCAACAAAAGCAGAGCTACACCAAGACAGATTATAATTAAAATGGCAAAATATAGTGATAAACAAAAAACGTATTAAAAGCAGCAAGACAAAAGAAGACCATTATATGCAAGAGAAGCCAAATAAAACTATCAATGCTTTCAGTAGAAACTTTCCATTCCAGAAGGAATTGGTGTGATATATTCAAAATGCTGAATGGGAAAAACCTGCAGCCAAGAGTACTTTATACAGCAAGGCTGTCATTCAGAATAGAAGGAGAGAGAAAGAATTTTCCGGACAAACAAAACCTAAAGGAGTTCATGACCACTACACCAGCCCTGTAAGAATACTAAAAGGGCTCTGTGAGTGAAAAAATGAAAAGGGATGGTATAAAGGTAGGAAGCACAAAAGCAGTAAAAATGAATATTTCTATAAACAATCAGTTAAGGAACTCACAAAAGGATATAAAATATGACACCATATGCCTAAAACATGGGGAAGACAGGAGTAAAGAATGGGTTCAAAATTAAACAACTATCAACTTAATACAGATGCTACATGCAGATGTTATCTACAGATCTAATATCAATCAAAACAAAACCATTAATAAATATGCAAAGAATAAAGAGAAAGAAAGCCAAATATATCACTAAAAAAAGCCAACAGAGCATGAAAGAACAGCAAGAAAGAACCAGAGAAAATTTTCAGAAAATAACCACAAAACAAGTAACAAAATGGTAATAAATACATGTATATAAATAATTGGTTTGAATGTAAATGTACTAAAGGCTCCAATCAAAAGACATAGAGTGACAGGATATTAAACAACAACAACAAAAAAAAAAAAACCACCTTATCTATATGTTACCTACAAGAGACCCATTTTAAACCTAAAAACACCTGCATATTTAAAGTGAGGGAATGGAGAGCAATTTATCATGCAAATGGATGTCAGAAGAAAAACCAAGTAACAATACTTATATTAGATGAAATAGACTTTAAGACAAAGACTGTAACAAGAAACAAAGAAAGACCCTATATAATAATGAAGAGGACAATCCAACAAGAAGATATAACAATTATAAATACTTACAAACCCCACATGGGACCACCCAAATATATGAAACCATTAATAAAAACCTAATTGATAGTGATACAATCATAGCAGGGGACTTAACACCCCAGTGACATCAATGGACAGAACATCTGAAAGAAAATCAACAAGAAAGCAATGACTTTGAATGATACAATGGACCAGATGGATTTGCAAATACATTCCATCCTAAAACAGCAGAATATACATTCTTTTCAAGTGCACATGGAACATTCTCCAGAACAGATCACATATTAACCCACAAAATAAGCCTCAACAAATTCAAAAAGACTAAAGTCATACCATGTTTGTTTGTTTGTTTGTTTTTTTCTGACCCCAGCACTATGAAACTAGAAGTTAACTACAAGGAATATGTGGAAAGACTACAAATACATGGAGGTTACATAACATGCTGCTAATGGGTCAACCAAAAAATAAAAGAAGAAATTAAAAAGTACATGGAAACACATGAAAATGAAATCATAATGGTTCAAAACCTTTGGAATGCAGCCAAAGTGATACTAAGAGGGGAGTTTATAGTATTACAGGCCCACCCAAGAAGCAAGAAGAAACTTCAAGTACACAATCTAACCTATACCTAAAGGAGCTGGAAAATGGACAACAAACAAAACCCAGAACCAGCAGAAGGAAATAATAAAGATTAGAGCAGAAACAAATGATATAGAAACTTAAAAAAAAAAAAAAAAACTAGAACAGATCAATGAAACCTGGAGCTGTTTCTTTGAAAAAAATCAACAAAAGTGAAAAATCTGTAGTCTGACATATCAAGAAAAAAGGAGAAAGGACCCAAATAAATAAAATCACATATGAGAAAGGAGAAATAACAGAAATATTTATACAGAAATATACAAACAATTATAAGAGAATATTATGAAATATAAGCAATTATATACAAGACATACAAGTAATTATAAGAGTATTATGAAAGACTATATACCAACAACTTGGACAACATAGACGTGGATAAATTCCTAGAAACATATAACCCACCAAAACTGAAACAAGAAGAAAGAGGAACTTTGAACAGATTGATTCCGGCATAGAAATGGAATCAATAATCAAAAAACTCCCAATAAACAAAAGCACAGGGCCACATGGCTTCACAGGTGAATTGTACCAAACACTTAAACAGGAGTTAATACCTATTCTTCTCAAATGATTCCAAACAAACAAACAAACAAAAATAGAAAAGGAAGGAAACTTTCCAAATTTATTCCATGAGACCAGCATTACCCTGATATCAAGATGAGACAAAGACACCTCGAAAGGGAACTATAGGCCTATATCTCTGGTGAACATAGATGCAAAAACCCTCAAATTTAACAATACATATATCACAATCGAGTGGGATTTACTCCTCTGTTTCAAGGGTGGTTTAATATTCATGAATCCATCAACATGATACACCATATCAGTAAGTGAAAGATAAGAACACTATGGTCATTTCAACAGGTGCAGAAAAGGCATTTGACAAAGTACAGCACTGATTCATGATATTAAAAAAAAAAAAATCAACGAAGTAGGTTTAGAGGGGAGGGAACACACCTCAAGAAAATAAAAGCCATTTATGAAAAACCCACAGGTAACATCATCCTTCACAAAGAAAAACTGACAGCGGCGCCTGGGAGGCTCAGTGGGTTAAAGCCTCTGCCTTCAGCTCGGGTCATGATCTCAGGGTCCTGGGATCGAGCCTCGCATCGGACTTTCTGCTCAGCGGGGAGCCTGCTTCCTCCTCTCTCCCTTTCTGCCTACTTGTGATCTCTATCTGTCAAATAAATAAATAAAAATCTTAAAAAAAAAAAAAGAAAAAAGAAAAACTGACAGTTTCCCCCCTAAGTTCAGGAACAAGGCAAGGATGTCCACTCTTACTACTTTTATTCAGCATAAGCCTAGAAGCCCTCGCCACAGCAATCAGATAACAAAAAGAAATAAATGGCATTCAAATCAGCAAGAAAGAAGTAAACTTTTCATTATTTGCAGATGACAGGATACTAAACAGAGAAAACCCAAGAGACTCCATCCAAAAACTGCTAGAACTGACAAACAAATTCAGTGAAGCCACAGGAATCCACAGAAATCTCTTGCATTTCTATATACCAGTAATGAAGCAGCAGAAAAAGAAATTAAGAAAACAATCTCACTTACAATTATACCAAAAGTAATAAGATACCTACGAATAGGGGCGCCTGGGTGGCTCAGTGGGTTAAAGCCTCTGCCTTCGGCTCAGGTCATGATCCCAGGGTCCTGGGATCAAGACCCGCATCGGGCTCTCTGCTCGATAGGGAGCCTGCTTCCTCCTCTCTCTCTGCCTGCTTCTCTGCCTACTTGTGATCTCTGTCTGTCAAATAAATACATAAAATCTTAAAAAAAAAAAAAACCTACAAATAAACCTAACCAAAGAGGTGAAAGACCTATAAACTATAAAACACTGATGAAAGCAATTGAAGGTGATACAAAGAAGTGGAAACACATTCCATGCTCACAGATTCGAGGAATAAATATTGTTAAAATGTCCATACTATCCAAAGTAATCTACACATTTAATGCAATCCTTGTCAAAATACCAATAGCATTTTTCACAGATCTAGGACAAATAACCCTAAAATGTATATGGAACTACAGAAGACCCCAAATGGCTAAGCAATTTTGAAAAAGAAAAGCAAAGCTGAAGACATCACAATTCTGGACATCAAAGTATATACAAGGTATATACAAAGCTGTAGTGATCAAAAAAGTATGGTACAAGCACAAAAATAGACACATACATCAGTGGAACAGACTAGAAAACCTAGAAAAAAGCCCACAATTACAGGTCAACTAATCTTCACAAGGCAGCAAAGAAAATCTGATGGGAAGAAGACAGTCTCTTCAACGAATGGTTTGGGAAAACTAGACAGCAACATGCAAAGGCATCAAACTGGACCTCTTTCGTACACCATACACAAAAATAAACACAAAATGGATTAAAGACCTAAATGTGAGGCAGGAAACTGTCAAAAACCCTAGAAGAGAAAGAGGCAGTCTCTTCTCTGACATCAGCCATAGCAACTTTTTGCCAGATAGGTCTCCTGAGGCAAGGGAAACAAAAGCAAAAATAAACTATTGGGACTACATCAAAATGAAAATCTTCTGCACAGGGAAGGAAATGATCAACAAAATTAAAGGTAACTTACGGAATGGGAGAAGATATTTGCAAATGACATATCCAATAAACAGTATCCAAAGTCTATAAAGAACTTATAAAACTCAACATCCAAAAAACTAATAATCCAATTTTTAAAAATGGGCAGGTGACGTGAGCAGACATTTCTCCAAAGAAGATATACAATGACCAACAGACACATGAAAAGATGCTCAACGTCACTTAGGAGCAAATCAAAACTACAATGAGATACCACCTCATACCTGTCAGAATGGCTAAAATCACAACACAAGAAACAACAGGCATTGGCAAGGATGTGGGGGGAAAAGGAACACTCTTGCACTTTTGGTGGGAATGCAAACTGGTGCAGCCACTCTGGAAAACAGTATGGAGAGTCGTCAAAAAGTTCAAAATAGAATTACCCTATTATACAGCAATTTTACTACTGGGTATTGACCCAAAGAATACAAAAACACTAATTCAAGGGGTTCATGCACCTCAATGTTTATAGCAGTAATATCTGCAATAGCCAAGATATGGAAGCAGCCATAGTGTCCATCAATTGATGAAATTGTAAAGATGTGGTATATATACACACACACACACATGAAATATATAATGGAATATTACTCAGCCATAAAAAAGAATGAAATCTTTCCATTTGCAATGACATGGATGGAGCTAGAGAATACAAGGCTAAGTGAAATAAGTCAGTTGGAGAAAGATAAATATCATATGATTTCACTCATATGCAGAATTTAAGAAATAAAATAAATGAGCAAAGGGGAAAAAGAGAGAGACAAATCAAGGTACAGACTCTTAACTATAGAGAGCATACTGGTGGTTACCAGAGGGAGGGTTGGTGGGGCATATGGGTTAACTAGGTGATGGGGATTAAAGAGTGCACTTGTCATGATGAGTAGCAAGTGACATATGGAATTATTGAATCACTATATCATACAGCTGAAACTCACAGAACACTACATGTTAACTAATCAGAATTAAAATTAAAACTTTAAAAATAATAATAATAATGTAGGACTTACCAACCAAATAATTTTTACCATTTCACTTTCCTATAAAGAAGTACATAAATATTGCTATAAGATAAATTTTAAAGGAATTCTTTGTCAGACCACATCTAACCTACATTTTGTAAGTACCCACGGCATGAAAAACATATATAGCAATGGTGATAATAGCCAACAGTAATTGCCCATTTGGTATATACTGCCTAGTCTTGTACCAACAATCCCATAGATAATTTCTATTATGATACACAACATATAGATGAGGAAAAGTGAGGCTTTGAGACAGTAACTAACTTGCCTATGATCACATTGCAAGCAAGTGACAAAGCCAGGACTCAACCCAAATTTGTTCGACTCTAACTCTTATGTTATATCATCTCCAAAGCAATACTAGCTTCTTCTCTCCCCCAAGGAAGATCACATTCCCTACAGAGCCCTGGCCTGCACACATAAAACTTTAAGCTCATTTACCAAAGCAATAGTTATTTGTAAACAAAGAGATGAACTTGGTTCAACTTAAAGGGTTTGATCCCTAATTCAATAAATGCTAATTAGAGTGTCTACAGTTTGCCTAGGCCATCTGCTATGTTCCTGGAATGACACAATGGAAAAAGGACATGACCCTGTCATTAAGGGCCTTAGAATCCAATCACAGTGTAGGTCACCATCGCTACTAAAACTACAATGAAACAGCATCTCTGTGTTTCTGAACCTCTCCTCTCCTCTCTTCCGGACACCCAGCAGCAGCTCATGTGACCTGAATATGCTCTCCGTGACTATAGGACTTACATTTAACACTTACACCTTCTCTCTTTTTTGGTAATTTTCACATTGTTTGGGATGATTTCTATATTGTTGTTGTTGTCGTCGTTTCTCTCACCGCAACTATCTGTGGCTGTCGGTATC
The DNA here is from genome assembly GCF_963455335.1 of Martes martes. Classification (NCBI taxonomy): domain Eukaryota; kingdom Metazoa; phylum Chordata; class Mammalia; order Carnivora; family Mustelidae; genus Martes; species Martes martes. Next base: position 39,862,789 of record NC_137893.1, read on the forward strand.
CACAGCCTTTTTATCTGTGGCTGTCGGTATCAGCAGCCACCACATAAAATCACCAGCATGACTAGGTTCACTGAGCCACGCATGGTCTCCCTGCCTGCCTCCACCTAATGGATGTCCTCAGCCTCTCACTGAAGGGAGAGCTTAGCCACCTATCTCAACCTCCCTGGTGACATAAGCCAGAAATGCAGGACAGTTAATGCCCTCTGGTATAGAGTAGAACTGATGAGAGCAAGAGATAGAAAGGGCTCAACTGATAAATTCCTCATCCTTCCTTCCACCAAGACTGTCCTGAGCTGACTGGTTCTATACGGCCCACAGAGACACAGTATTACCAATCTGCTCCTCCTGAAGCTCAGTAACGTATCCCTTCCCCCCGCCTTATTGCCTCGACCTCCTCATTCTTTCTGCCTTGGTATTGCATCTCTCTCCACAATACTCATTAGCAGTTTCTTTTGCCTTAGATGCTTTGTTTTCTAGGAAGGCTCAGGCTAACAGAGTTACATATTTCCCAAAAGTTCTATGTAGTCAGTCATCTCTAGATCAGTATCCTCTTCTCAAAAAAAAAAAAAAAAAAAGTTTTCCCAGAGCTTTGGTATATCTAAAACATAATTGTCTTCAACATTTCTTTCTTCAGAGTGTCTCCAGGTATTCCCAATCCAAAGATGAATTTTTGTGTGAAAATTTTACTCACAATTCATTTAAGCACAAACACCTACAGTCCATCATATTTAGATTTATCTCTTTGTATAAGCATTTATTGTTTCAGGATTTCTCTTTAAAATGTTGAATATCCTTAAACATTATAATACTCAACATGGTTCACGGAAATTAAATTATCTGAATGATTGATTATAGTTGACCTAATCATTGCACTGCAGCCAGCATAGACCAAGGCATAGACTGTAGGAAAGAGGAAAAGGGTGTAGGAAGATGAGATGTGTGAATGACAGAGGCAATAACATGCTTCAAATTTTACCTCAAGACAAAATCTGTATTTACAAAACGATAAATGGGTTTCATTTCTTCATCCTCAATAACTAGTTTATTTGAGAAGCTCCTGTTAGCTCTTTTTAAAACAAGTTCATCACAAAACAAATTGAGATTCACAAAAATCAATTGCTTTACTTTATCTTCACTGCCATATGGAATACTTCACTGGCCAAGACCTTCTTGGTCTTCATCAGCTGAAATGAAGTATAAAACAGGTCTAGAGAACATTTCTACACTTGATCTTAGCCAAAAGGCCCAGAAGCGATTCTAGAGAACATTTCTAGAGCAAGGAGTGGGAGAACATTCTGGAAGAGATAATGGTACTGTGAATAGTCATTAAATACTCTGTCTATAAATTATAAATCATCATGTAAATAGAACCAAATTTTAAGTTCCATAAATAACAGGGATATGACTAGGGGGCATGGTAGAAATCTGTGAACATGTAGATGGTGATTCACTTGGCATGACTCACAAAGCACCCACGTGGGCATAAAATTTTTAAATGGTAGATCAAAAAGTGCATCCAGTTCAAGATTTCATAGCTACTCACTATTAGCATTTAGTTAATCTCCATTGATTTATAACTCCTGTATTATTCCCAAGCTAGTTGTGGTAACCACGTGCACACTAAGAGAAAGCTTTGGTTTTAGCAAGCAGTTTTTCTTTAAAAAAAAAAAAACAAAAAACTGTGTAGTTTCTCTTTCGAAACAGAATTCTTGAGCCTTTTTCTTTTTTGTGTCACTTTTTTATTTCCTCATTCACCTCATTTTAACTAGTCTATATGCTGTCATACTCAGACTACTCATTTCTCTTGGCAAAAGAAGGCTATTTAACCTCTTGGTCATGGAACAGCTTTCAGGTGATACAGTACTTACTCTCCTCCAACATTTCTTCGTGATCTTTCCCTAGAAACTGGCCTTCATTAGGTTTAACGTGTACTTACAGACATAACCTGTTTTGACACTTTGACTTGGCAGCTCATGTGCCTGAGTCATAGCCCTTCTGCCTTCTGGAATTTCCAGAAAGAATTTTGCTGAGTGTCTTGATTAGATAGAAAGGGGTAGTTTCATTGAACAGATGTAGAATACATCTGTTTCAGACATAATCATAATACTTTATGTTTGATTTCCTTCTAACTTTTCAAAACACTTTCACATCTATCCTCTCATTTAATGTCTAGTTTGATGTGGGAAAATGAAGGGAGGGCAGAGTAGAAAGAATGAAAGAAGAGAAACTCAATGGACCCAGGAGAGGTTTGCTTTACTACAGTATATGGGAAAAGGAACTTAGAGACCACAAGGGAACATAAGTGAGGCTGCCATGTGAGGAAACTTACTAAATGACAGGAAATACTTCAATTTGTAGACATAGGACAATGAGGAACAACTTAATTACATTGGAAAATATAATTATTCTTATCTGATATGGTATGTTTCCACAGAAAAGCCCAAAGCCTTTCTTCTATGGTACACAGACTAACACAGGTATTTAGAGGACGGTCTCCGGTCCCAAATAAATTAGGGTTTGAGTGCTAACCTTGCCTCTTACCAGTTGTTCGACCTAATGTACATATTAAGTATGTAATGCATATTAAGTGCTCAAAAAATGGAAACAATTGTTACACATTAAATACAAACATTTTAGCATAGTCTTTTCCAAAAGAACCAAGAAAAAGAATGACTAGACTATAGCCATAACCAAACAAAAATGTCATCATGAAGAGCTTCTCCTTATTGAGTTTCATCAGTTCTTCCTACATCTTCAGCAACTCTCCTTCCTCTTTATGGAAATGAAAATTAAAAGGTGACAAAGTAACTAAATTAATTAGATGATTATAAAGATAAATTATATCTCTTTATGACCAACTCTGGATGCATGGATATACTAACTCTACAACCAACTCCACCACTGAAGAACAAGAAGCAGTGATATATAGACATAGCTGACGACTCATATCAAAAATTGGTGATGAATCCAGAAAGGATTATTTATGTATAGGTTAAAAACTTCATCCTATCGGAACTTTCTGCTCTTTCCGCACTCCACGTTACCTCCTCCAAAATATACCCATCCTTTTCATTAGACAAGTTGATGCTTAATTAGCACTGTATTTCCTAAGAACTATTCCCTCATATGCTGGAACAGCTTGAAGAGTTCATTAATACCCAGCAGCAGCTACATGGCTCTATAGGCTTCTGCGCAGACTATCTCTTGGAAATTCCTTTTAGCAAATTGGTAGAGTACTACAGATTTGTATTGTATGTATTAATCATCATCACTCTTAGAAAAAGTTGAGCCTTTCTCCATTTAAGAAGACTGCTACTTGGGGGTCAGAGTACAGAGAAGACAATGCTATGTCTCTGTGCTTTCTAGACTGGGGTTCATCTGCAGAATTCAAAACCTTTTTTTTTTTTCTCCTTAACCAACTTACAAATAGAAACAGTCCTGTTACAAATAGAAACAGTCCTGTTCTTATCTCATTAAAAGAATCTAGCCTCCAAAGAACCTTTATGTTTCCTCATCCTACAAAGACAGGCATGGTGCTTGAGTCTGATTTATAATTAACACAGCCTAACGACTAAATCGGTCCTCTATTTCCAGATAAAGAAAGCTTACAAAATAGTGTGTAAAATGAGATCAGGCTTAATGCATACGTTTCTCTCTCTGAAACAGTACAACCATAAGAAGTAAAGTGCCAGATGTAGGGTTAGGATTAACTTTTCAGTTACCAATTTCAAATATGACTAATTCTATTCTGGGGATGAGGAGGTTGGATTTAAGTAAGCTTAGGACCAAATTTTTTAATTGCCTCTGAAACAAAATCTTCCTTATAAATTAACATTTGTAATTTTAGCAGGCACAACGTCAGAAGCTAGACTATAATTTTTGGCCTGTAATCCCAAAAGCTTGGCCTATACTTTTAAAAGCTTATTTATTCTGCATTTCCAGTGATCACTGAAAATGTTCATTCTAAATAAATAAATATTAATTATTGTCAGATGCAATAGTAGTATATCCAAGAAACTATTAATTTCTGGGTTAAATGGAATGGAAGCAAAGAAGTTGTGATTTAAAAATGCCAGTGTTAGAGGCCAAAACCCATCTGCCTTAAGGAAATTTCCTATTAAATACAGATGGGACCAGGTGCCTCCTTAGCACAGTAGGCAGCGCGTCAGTCTCATAAATACAGATGGGACCACCCTAGAGAATGGCTTGCACTGCCTGTTCTACTATATCAGTAAAGGCTTTTATCAACCAAACCTTTCTTTCTTTCTTTTTTTTAAGATCTATTTATTTATTTTATAGAGAGCCAGTGGGGGGTGGGGGAGAGTCTTAAGCAAACTTCTCACTGAGCACAGAGCCCGACTGCAGGTCTCAGTCTCATGACCCTGAGATCACAACCTAAGCCAAAACCAAGAGTGGGGGACTCTTAACAGACTTTGCCACCCAGGCGTCCCTCAACAAAACCCTTCTAACCATAGATTCCCCTCAACCTCTTCAGCTTGCCTGCTTTTCCAAGCATGGCTTTCTTTCAGAGAAAACAACCATCATTTCTCTATACTATCTTCTGGGAGCTGCCTTTTCCCTCCCACCTTCCCTGACTCTCTCCTCACCTATCTCTTGCCCTACCCCCACTGCTTGCTGGCTGGCTCCATGATGGTGCTTTCAAACTTGCCCATTTCCAAGTACCTGGGTCACTGGATGACTATTCTTACCTTCCTTTCCCTGTCTACATTCTATGAACACTCACAGGCACTCACCTGGATCGTCCTGCTTAACATCAGTTCTCTTTCCCACACCATCCCAAATCTGCGTTCATCTTACTGGCTTTGCACTAAGGTCTCACCTGTCCCGGTCCAGGTCTGAGCCCTTCCTTACTGGCAGTCAGCCTAATATTCCTCAAATTTTCATGTGCATACAAATCCTCAGGATCTTGTTAAAAAGCATATTCTGACCTAGTATACCTGAGATGGATCCTGAGGCTCTGCATTTCTAACAAGCACTCAGGTGATGTTGATGCTAATACAGGAACCACACTTTGAGTAGCCAGGATTTAGCATTCAAGGCAATGTTGGCAGGTAAGCCAGACTGCCTCTAATTTTGTCCACTTCTTGAGCCACATACCACTGGATTTACATGAATCCTTCTCCTTATAAAACAAGTATAACATTGAGCCTTGGCAGATTTTGCTCCAGTAATTTCAGTTTTCAAAAAGCACACTCAGAATAGCTCACTGTACCCACAAGCACCCTTCAGTCCCTTAACTTGCTCCAAGACTTGTGGAATCTATCACTGCTGTAGGGGGAAAAGCTTTTGAAATGGAATTGAACATGGGGTGCTGCCTGGCATATCAATGAATCCAGTAAGGGATTTTTCTTTTTCTTTTGTTATGCACTGAATTTTTTGAGAGGTAAAAACAGACTAGAAATAAAGTCTCCAGGAGTTCTTGCCTCAGCCATATGCCTCTTGTGCACACCTTAAAGTGCTGCCTCTGAGCCTCAGTTTCTCCAAACATAAAATAGAGTATGTTCCATTCAAGTCTGTTAGAGTAGGATTTTATGGTCTCTAGTGAAACCTGCTATGGAAAGATGCTATAAAAAATGTAGAGTGTTCTTTTGATTGTAGATCACATCTGCACTAAGACCAGAACATTTTTTTTTTTTAACAGAAGAAGGACTTAGTGTTCTCCATTCTCCACATTTTTTCCTTCTAATGAGGTATGGAACTATGTAGACCATAATGACTACAGCTTAAAATTTAGGTTCCGTTACTATGTAATCTCATAAATCTCTCTTAGCTATTAGTAACAGTGAACCTCTACTTCCTCTGATATTTTATTTACCCTGTAAATCAGCTCTATTCTTTCACTTCACACAAAGGAACCTGGGAACCACAGCTCTCCCAGGAATGGAGAGGCAGACAAGCCACTGGTGTATGCCCCTGATACAGATGCCTCCCCTACAGGCAGGCCACCCTAAATGCAGAACTGGAGTCCCATCAATCGCTAAGGACAGTTACGCCAGCAGGGTCCTGGAAGGTGAGGAAAATACTGAGCTAAAAACCGCAGCTGCCTAAATTTCAGCAGCACATCCATCCAGAACAGAGAATGGAATTACAGAAGTGAAAACATTAGCAAGAAACAGTTGCTTGGCATCAAATGTGTCTTACTCTCTTTTGCTTTGATTTCAGTTAACTTCAGTCAGAAGCTAGACTATATGTGTCTACATGTGTAGAGACAATGTGAGCAATCACGTATTTTCCCCTTTTGTGCAGTTTTACTCCCTCACTGGAGACAAGCTGGAGTGAGTTGCTATGGCTTCCTCCTTCTCTGGAGCAATTTACCTACCAGCTGGACCAATGACCTGTTTGATAAAGCAAGTGTGAAGGTCCGATGCCCCTTCATTTGTCTTTCTTTACCCTCTGCCCTGCTCCAAGCATAAGACATGGAAAGATATGGCATATATAGAATTCTAAGAAGAAAAAACTTGATATTAACCTATTTGTTAGGAACACACAGAAAATTTTGATTTTAGTCTATTCATGGAAGACAAAATTTCCCCTAATCAGTTTAAAGGAGCATCTTTTGGGTACCAGTATAATGAAATTCAGTACCCTTTAATTTCTTACAGGCCATTTAGTGTCCAATTTCATAGACTTCAAAGGGAGTTTAATCACACAATGAAGAGAAAGGCTTATAATAAAATGATTTACATGATTCTTCCCTGCTGCAACTACGGGGACATGAACAGAGAAGATAAAAAGCAAGGAAACAAATTAAAGAGGAAAATTAAAGGTGAAGATGAATAGTACTGGAGGTCAAAGGTGATTATGAGGTCAAAGACAAGATAGAATAAGTCTCAAGATCTATGGGATCTGGAGTTGCGGTCTGAATTAGAACCAGAATGAACTTGGAAGTTAGGTAAAGGAGCTCAAAATTAAATTTATCAACAGAAAAAGGTAAAAAGTGATTTTTTTTTTTAGAACACTTTCTTTAGATGCTCTAAGTCTGAAGCAAACTTTGCCTACAGTATTAAGGTCCCCAAGATGTTTATTGTGTGCATGTGTGCACACATGATGGTTTTGAAGAGATAAAACTCTGATTTTCCCATAAGTTTAAATCACTGACTTGTGCTATTCCTACATGGATAATTTCCAAAATGAGCATTTTTCTAAAGACCAAAACAAACATGACTGTACTATGCAAAAAGCAACCCAGATCACTTATCACCTACCTAGATAAGAAAATTCCACTCGACCTGTCCATATCACACTGAACCTCAATTTACTAGCTGACTCACAGATGCCAGTTTCTCTCTGCTACCATGTTCTATACTACATAGTGCACTAGAACAAACTGAGTATACTTTCAAATCTACTATGATGCATCTTTTCAATTGCCTACAAATTGAAGAAAACTCAGTTTTGCATTATTGAACTAAGAATTGAACCATTGTACCAGACCCTTCTTTTAAAAGTCACAATTCTGTTTTTTGAGATTGAGTCTTTTATGGTTTGTCTGGGGGGAGGGGGGACGGGAGAGGGTGGTGGGAAAATGGACATTGGGGAGGGTATGTGCTATGATGAGTCCTGTGAAATGTGTAAACCTGGCGATTCACAGACCTGTACCCCTGGGGATAAAAATACATTATATGTTTATTAAAATTAACAGAGTAGAGAGCCCAGATATGGACCCTCAATTCTATGGTCAAATAATCTTCGACAAAACAGGAAAAAATATCCAGTGGAAAAAAGACAGTCTCTTCAATAAATGGTGCTGGGAAAACTGGACAGCTATATGTAGAAGAATGAAACTTGACCATTCTCTTACACCATACACAAAGATAAACTCGAAATGGATAAAAGACCTCAACGTGAGATAGGAATCCATCAGAATCCTTGAGGAGAACATAGGCAGTAACCTCTTTGATATCAGCCACAGCAACTTCTTTCAAGATATGTCTCCAAAGGCGAAGGAAACAAAGGCAAAGATGAACTTTTGGGACTTCATCAAGATCAAAAGCTTCTGCACAGCAAAAGAAACAGTCAACAAAACAAAGAGGCAACCCACGGAATGGGAGAAGATATTTGCAAATGACAGTACAGACAAAAGGTTGATATCCAGGATCTATAAAGAACTCCTCAAACTCAACACACACAAAACAGATGATCATATTAAAAAATGGGCAGAAGATATGAACAGACACTTTTCCAATGAAGACATACAAATGGCTACCAGACACATGAAAAAATGTTCATCATCACTAGCCATCAGGGAGATTCAAATCAAAACCACATTGAGATACCACCTTACACCAATTAGAATGGCCAAAATTAGCAAGACAGGAAACAACGTGTGTTGGAGAGGATGTGGAGAAAGGGGAACCCTCTTACACTGTTGGTGGGAATGCAAACTGGTGCAGCCACTTTGGAGAACAGTGTGGAGATTCCTCAGGAAATTAAAAATAGAGCTTCCCTATGACCCTGCAATTGCACTGCTGGGTATTTACCCCAAAGATACAGATGTAGTGAAAAGAAGGGCCATCTGTACCCCAATGTTTATAGCAGCAATGGCCACGGTCGCCAAACTGTGGAAAGAACCAAGATGCCCTTCGACGGATGAATGGATAAGGAAGATGTGGTCCATATACACTATGGAGTATTATGCCTCCATCAGAAAGGACGAATACCCAACTTTTGTAGCAACATGGACAGGACTGGATGAGATTATGCTGAGTGAAATAAGTCAAACAGAGAGAGTCAAGTATCGTATGGTTTCACTTATTTGTGGAGCATAACAAATAATATAGAGGACAAGGGTAGATGGAGAGGAGAAGGGAGTTGAGGGAAATTGGAAGGGGAGGTGAACCATGAGAGACTATGGACTCTGAAAAACAACCTGAGGGCTTTGAAGGGACGGGGGGTGGGAGGGTGGGGGAACCAGGTGGTGAGTATTGGGGAGGGCACAGATTGCATGGAGCACTGGGTGTGGTGAAAAAACAATGAATACTGTTACGCTGAAAATAAATAAAAAATTTAATTTAAAAAAAATTACAAAAAAAATAATTAATTAATTAATTTTTTAAAAAAGTCACAATTCTGTGTCCCTTTTTAATCCCAACTTCCTTTGTATGTAAGCCAGTTTAAAGAGGGTTTAATGCTTTTCTCACTTTTCCTGTGTTTAAATGAAGCATTTCTAGGACACCTGGGTGGCTCAGTCAGTTAAGCATCTGCCTTTGGCTCACGTCATGATCTCAGGGTCCTGTGATTGAGCCCCACATCAGGTTCCCTGCTCAACAGGGAGTCTATTTCTCCCTCTGCCCCTTTCCTCACTTGTGCGTTCTCTCTCTCAAATAAATAAATAAAATGTTTTTTAAAAATCAAAAAATAAATGAAGTATTTCCTGTGAGGCTCTAATTATTTCAAAATGTATACAGTTAGCCCTTGAACAATGTGGGAGTTATGAGTACCAAGCACAGACACAGTTGAAAATTCACATATAACTTTTGACTCCCCCAAAATGTAACTACTTTAACATATTCTTGACCAGAAACCTTGCTGATAACTAAACAGTAGATTAACACATATTTTGTATATTATCATACACTGTATTCTTACAATAAAGTAATGTAGAGAAAAGAAAATTTATTAAGAAAATCATAAGGAAGAGAAAATACATTTAGAGTACTGTACTTTACTCATTTTTTTAAAAAAATCCACAAAGAAGGGAACCCATGCAATTCAAACCCGTGTTCTCAAGGATCATTTATAGTTTTAAAAAAAAATGACAGTTGAATCACTATATTGTAAACCCAAACTAATATTGTGCTGTATATTAACTAACTGGAATTTAAATAAAAACTTTAAAATCATTTTAAAAATAATTTTTAAAAAGAGTATTTAGAGTATTTAAAAAACAACAAAAAATAGGGTTACCTACTGCCTAAGATTCTATCCATTTTAGCGCTGAAATTCTCACATCCTGGAAAACCCCCTCAAAACCTAACAAACCGGGAAAATTGATCATCCCATAAAATGAAGTAAGTACTGTGTCTGTCTCCAAAGATCTCATATCTAATGAGAACGTTATAAATTAGTTGCGGGGGGGGGGGGATACACTATTTTGTTTTGTTTTGTTTTGTTTTTTTTCACATGTGAGCATGCCCAAATCTTTAACCCAGAGTAGACAGTGTTAATAGGTCACAGCCTTCTTTCTTAAGCTTGGACATAGCCTCAGAATCTTTCCCAACACAGTGCTTTTCCAGACAGCAGCTATTAATGAACTGAAGTTGGCAACAGAATTGAAACCCATTTGCTATCCTTGCAGTATTCCCTTATGCCAAATAATTTTTCAGGCATTTTCACTCAACAGACAAGCTTAAAAAGGAAGTTTCAATTTCCAAACAATACTCTACACTTGACTGGAAAAAACAAGCATATTAAGAGTTGCTATGCACTCTTTTGCATTTCTTCTGCAAGCTCCTCTCAATATTGTGCAAGGGAACCCACAACTAGTACAGTCATTTGTTTTCAATCTTGAAATCACAACACTTTTGGGAGATAACCTTCAAACTCCAAGATATTTCTATATGATATATAAATACAGCAGTGTTGTTTTTTTTTTTCCATTGAAATGGATGCTAGAATTTAAGAGCACATGGTTCATGAAACAAATTTACAAAACAAGTAACCCCCTCCAGCATCTGTGTACTTTTAAGAATAAAACTACATACAGACCCATAAAAACATTGTTTCTATACCTCTTCTTCCTTCTCCTCATCTTTCAGGAAAATGAGTGGGCAAATAACATCTACTCCAACTTATTAAAGACACTTGTACTTAATAATAAACATGAAAGCTTTCCTTCTGATACATGTAGTGCTCCAGACTGGAATCCACCTCTGTAATATCTGTCAACATTTAACACAAGAGAGCTCTAAAAAGATTTTAGAGTCATCCTGGGTTGAGCTCAAGGCCTGTCCCTACCAATTTCTAGATAACTGATATTACTATTTCTAGTACTTGGTTTCATCATCTAAAAAACCATTAAGTGTAGTCTCTGACTCATTGGGTTACTGTACTCTTCAGTGATACAATGTGCATAAAGTACAACATATGGTAAATAATAGCATTCATTTATTCTATTCTATTAATACTATTATTGCAGTTAATTTCTTTTTCTGTTGTTTTTCAGTAACAATTAAAATCAAAACTACTCACATTACTAGGCCATCAAACAATATTTTGGAATTTTAACTCCTTTTTATTTATTTATATTATAATTAGTTTAGTTATATAATACATCTAGGACTAGTGCTTATATGCCACACAAATATAAATCATTACGTATTTTTTTAAAGATTTTATATGGTTATTTCAGAGAGAGTGTGGAAGCAGAAGGAGGGACAGGGGCAAGCAGACTCTGCGCTGAGATCATAATCCAAGCTGAAATCAAGAGTAGGACTAACCAACTGAGCCATCCAGGCACCCCTAAATCATTATATTTTAATAAATATTTCTAAAAGTCCATTCAACAGTCAGACCATGCATATGGCACTGACACACTCTTGAGAGGATGCATAACAATTCCCATAACTGGACCAACTTAGAAATAAATTCAAATTTTAATAAAAGGTAATATTCTATTCTAAATATTACCAAAGTTTTATGTATCATATATATCATATACATTATATATATTATTTTCTATAAATGCCAAAGTTTTAACTCATTTCTTAGCAATACTTAAGGGGTTGGGTGATAGCATTTACTTTCTACTTTTAAATCTTTTTGTTAAATAAGCAACAAATGATTTCTTTAAAAAAAAAAAAAGAAACACTAAAAGATTGGAATTTTTCCCTCTTCATTCTTTACTTTTGTCCAGGACATAGAAGATTTTCCATAAATGTTGTTGCCAACTGGCTGAAAAGCAAATATCATTGTATGAAAACTGTACCACTTATGTATATTTGGTAAATGATAAAATTTCCAAGTTACTCAATTCATTAAATCACCATTCAGGAGTGTGATGGCAATACATATTATAAATATTGTAGTACCTGAACTTAGTTTTCATTGATCTTACAGAGTATTTGAATTTCATGACTAATATACATATATTTTTAAACTGAGTTTATATTCCCAATATGCTGCTTGGCCCAATTAAGAATCTTGAAATGTGAACTAAATAAGAGCCAGTCACAAGCCTTTATTATTAATTTAAATATGATCTCAAGTAACACAGATACAAATGCTACAAGGATAATGTACAAACAAACAGACAAGCTTAGTCAATCTGATCATGTAGGCATTAAAGTTTCCTTCTGACTTGCCCTCCAGTTGAAAAGATCAAAGTGAAGCCTGGAATTATCATTGCATTGGTTTCAGTCATCCCAGTTTCACAGCGCCCAGTCATTCTGTGTGTGCTATATTCAGGCAGCTGTTGTTGTGGCTCTTGATATGTTAGACTCACTAATAAGTTATTTTCCAGTCTTTTGGAAAGAATGGAGCTATAAGAGAAATGGCTTGTCGTGATGTGTTCCAGCTGGAAGTAAATATGTTCTCCCATTGAAAAACCTGGAGGTTTCCAAATTTTGCCTAACTGAGCACAGGATTAGGACTTGCTAAGGAACCCAGTGGTTATGTGTGATTAAGTAAATAGAGGGACATAGTGACCTAAGCACCAGGAAGACGCTAACAACTCTCAATTTCAATCCCAGGTTTCCTTGCTAACATGTTTTACAACCTTGAAAACTCCACTTAGCCTTTGGCTATCCCTCTATAGCTATAACCCTAATTACTTAATATTTATTGAATACTCATAAAGAACTGGTTTCTGTTAAGAGAACATAAGGGGGCAGGGGGACAACTAGCTCTGTTACTCCAGTGTTTATTTTATAAGGACCACATTAGCAATACTTCACAACCTACCACTTTGAAAACGCATTCTGCACCAGATTGGATAATGATCACTCAATATTTAGAATATACAGTCTCCCTACCTAAGATGGTTGAATTCTGATTTTTTTTTACTTTACGAAGGTGTAAAAGCCATACGCATTCAGCAGAAACCATACTTTAAATTTTGAATTTTGTTTTTTTTTCCCAGGCTAGCTATATGCAGTATTATACTCTCTTAAGATGCTGGACTGTGGCAGAAAGCTACAGCTCCTGGTAAGCCACATGATCGCGAGTGTAAGCAACCACTATCCAACTGTTCTGTATCCACACAACCATTCTGTTTTTCATTTTCAGTACGGTATTCAATAAATTACATTTATTATTCAATACTTTATTGATATTCAATACTTTGTTGATATTCAGTACTTTATTCAAAGTATTCCACAAAAAAGAAAAAAAAAGTATTCAATACTTTCAATACTTTATTATGTTCAATACTGTATTACAAAACAGGCTTTGTGTTAGATGATTTTGCCCAGCTGTAGGCTAAATGTTCTGCGCATGTTTAAGGTAAGCTGGGCTAAGCTATGATGTTTGGTAGGTTAAATGTATTAAAAACATTTTTTAAGTACAATATTTTCAACTTTTAATGGGTTTATGTAACCCCCTTGTAAGTCAAAGAAGATCAGTATTCATTAGCAATTTTCAACTAGATGAAAGACAGCAGGTGGAATTAGCTTACATTCTTGACCCTGTGCACAGTTCCATGCCCTTGATTCAAAACAAAGGAAAGCTTTCATTCTGATAATAGAATCTAGTCTATGAAATGACCCAAGGAAACAGTCGCAAAATGCAGTAGTGAGGCTTTATTACTTTGGCTTTGACTTAGTTGGGATTTGAAGTTCTTCTGGTTCTTTCCTTAAAGAAAAGTAAGTTTGTGCTAAAGCCAAACTTGTAATGGTCTGGAGAAGGCTCCCTTGTGTTAGAATTGCACACCCCATTTCCCTAAATCCATGTCACCAACACACTTTGTCCTAATCTAACAAACTGTTTGCATAGATAGCATAGGAGTTACTAAAAATTCTTTGGAATTGCCACCGTGAATGGTCACTAATGGTCATTTGCTATATTCAGTGTGATGCCACGGTGCTGCAGCTTATTCATGGATGTGTATGACTGTTTGGTTTTCCCTAAAATGAAGAACTGCTTTTGACAGTAAATCATACAGACCAGGATCTTTAGAATAGTTATGCTAGAGTAGGTTTTTTTCTATTTTGCTTGAAACCCTGTTTTAAAATGAAGTGCCAAGATTATTTATCCTAGCCTCAGAAACCTTGGAGAATGTCACATTTGAAGGAGGTGACAGAAGTTGGAAATCACATAACCAGCTAGGAGAATCATTTTTAACCTACTTTTTTAATTCAACATGTAAGTACAATATGCAAGAAGATATTTTTTCTCTCATTTTCTGTGCATGCTTTACATTTTTAAAAGAAATCTGCCATGTAAAGATGGAAGTGATAAAGGTAGGAAACAGTTAAAATGTCTAAAGCCATCTACCTACTTTTGCTTTCAAAATTATCAATTTAGGCCCTACTACTTTAAGATTATTTGTATAAGAGCTATCCTAAAGTTTACATTAGTGTTATCTGTGAAAAAATATTAGTAATAATAGACTCCAAATTCAGTAAATTTATCCCGTGTTATTAGAGCAGAAGTACTACACAGGCATATTTACTCTCTTAAGAGTCCAAACTTTTACTGAACATTATTTCACATTTTCATGATGACTCTGTGTTAGCACTATAAAAATAATTAATTATTGTGTTAGGTTTTAGTATAGTTGTAACCTCATGACTATTAGATGTGCAGGCCATTTGCCCCTACACTAAATTGTCCCAGGCTGCTTCATAATGGGCAATTCTGTAGCATCAGACTTCTCTACCTTTCACTGTGAGCTGTCATTTTACAATATTTGTATTCTCACAACCCTACCTCAAAACCACCTTTGCTTTGAAGGTAGAGATGGGGAAATAAGCAAATTCCTTATAAGTCTGGTTTACCATCTGGCTCGTTTCCATTAGAAGAAGGTTTACCAGGCAGTGTGCTACATTATGAAATGATGGAACAACATAACAGAAAATAATTAGACGGTGTGCAAATTGTTTCCTAACTGATCTTTGTACAAATTGTTTCCCTACAGATTTAATACTATGATCTTATCTTTACCAGACCTCTTTACTTTATTCTACTTCTACAGTTTACCAGTAAGATTTTATTTATTTATTTATTTATTTATTTATTTATTTGACAGACAGAGATCACAAGTAGGCAGAGAAACAGGCAGAGAGAGAGGAGGAAGTAGCCTCCCTGCTGAGCAGAGAGCCCAAAGCGGGGCTCGATCCCAAGACCCTGGGATCATGACCTGAGCCGAAGGCAGAGGCTTAACCCAGTGAGCCACCCAGGCGCCCCACCAGTAAGATTTTAAATCCTAATCGTATACCCTCAAAATTCTGGCCACTATCCTGTGGACATCTGGTAGAGATATGGGTTGGATTTTCTATTCTAGTCCTACAGGTCTTGGATGAAATTACAAGAGTTTCACTGGGTAGAAGCCTAGTTCATTTTGAACACCAGTTATAACTAGTAGCTATAGCTTCTAATGTTAAAAGTGATCCTTTGTAAACATCATTAGAGAAAAATCTCATGATTATCTTTAAGACCCTGCCATGGCAGAAAATTCAATTCCTAGCCTCTCATTTAGTCAAATGAGCCAAGACAGGCTTCCCGTGATGAACATTACCACTACCTCAGTACACTGTATAACAGAGCGAAGGAAATTCCAAGCTGCTATTCATCACCCATGTGAGAGAAATACTTTATGACCTTTAAAGTGGGCCTTTGTACATTAGTACAGCTCTCTGACAATGTTCAACACATTTACTCATGGTGGATTTGACTTCTAGCTCAATGAGATCTAAAGGAAGTTAACTAAAAACACAGAAGGGCAATTTTTATCACTTATTTCTTTGGCAGTCTAGGAATTGCTTAGGAATCCAAGTCCTATGGCCTGAAGTACTCAAACTGCCACTGACACACATAGTAAGTTCAGAGACGGCCAGAGACTGCCTAGACCTCTCAGTTTCCCCCTGGGAGAATCAAATCTGTTTGTCCTACAACTGTGCAGAGATCTATTTTAATAGCAGCACTATTCTTTAAAATTAGTATCTGTTTCATGACTAATTTTAAGGATTATGTGTGACCATTAAATCAATACACTCGTTTGCAGCATGTGGTATTCACTTCACTTTCGAAAGTTAAAGTTCTTTAAAACAGTATCATTTTTCTCTTACAGAATAACCAGTCAGTTAGCATTGTTAGAATCGCTCTCAAATGATTATATTTTGTCATGTGTTTTCACAGTGAGCAAAGGCAGAAGTGGAGAAATGAGCCAAAACTCTCCATCCATATAAAACATAACGAAACCTAATTGAAGAGGTCATGTATCCAGAAGCCAGGGGGGCTTCTTCCTCAGGGGGCTTAGATCAGAGCCCACCCTTTGGCCAACTGTAGAGTGGTCTCTGTCTTCACCTGGGGTCAGTGTATGTGAGGGGTCAAACCTGAAACTGAAAAGTAGAATAATTATGCACTCAGTACCAGACTTCACATGGTGAGATGTACCGCTAAATTATGGCTGGGTAAACTGAAACCATATCCAGGTGCCCGCAGTGCACTTGCTTGATACCTTCCTATCCATGTGCCTCTCTCTGAAGCTCTGGGCAGACAATGGAATGGACGAGCTCTGCTCCTTCTCTTCACTTACCTGTCAGTTACTCTGTCTCTAAAGAATGGAAAATGTTGCTTTCAACTCTAACACCCACTCCATACTTCCCTGTCCTTTTTCTGCCAATGTAATTTGAGCTGAAATACAGAGTTGCTCACTCTTTTTTTGTCCCTGTTGCATAAAAATTGAAAGGGGGAAACAAAGGCTCACGTGAACTTTGGAGATTAATACTTCTTCTGATCCCAGCTGTCAGATTTATTTCTTCTTTGTAGCTAAATCGGGTCATTATGCTACAAATCTTTATTCTAGATGAAAGATTTAAATCTCCACAGAATTTGAGGAGTTGGGGGGTGTGCATAATAAGCCATACATAGTAATTGGCTACAGTGTTATCTGGGTGTTTGTACAGAGGCTGCTATCAAATTCTGATAAACTTTTACTGACCCCTTTCACTTTCCAGAGTCCCTGGGAATCCCAGCAACCAACTGCATTGTCCTGGCATTCAGACTTTTGTGCTCAAGTAAAAACTCTCTTCAATCTAAGACGTCATGTTCCTACAGAGCTACTTTAGGCAATCAAAGAAATTAAAAGATCTTTTGGGTTGCTTTATAATAATAATAGTAATAAAAACTCTATAACTCAAGCATTTGTCCTTGACGTGTTCTGAAATATTTCTTCAGAATTTAAAAATTTTTTAAAAAGCAGACATAATGGAAGGCTTAGAGATTCCATTCAGCTGCTTTAAAATCAAAACCAAAGAACAGCAGTGGCAGCAGAAGTCTGAAAAGGCATTAAGTCATCAAAATTGCCATTCAACGGAACAGCTTTGAAACAGATGTCTTTCCCATCATCTTTATCCAAAGAACCAGGGAGGGGATACTCAATGTACTAGTAAAGATAATAAGGTAACTGGCCTTAAGTCAGTGGTCCCTTCATACAGGTATTTTTTAGGCAAATTTGTTAAATGGTCCCAAAGCACCCGTTATAGTTTTTGTGTCATGTAGCGATCTCTTATTTTCTCAGTATTTTAAAGGGTAAAAGGATGATGGTGAGCACTGAGCCCTAAGTCCGGATACTTATATTGCACTTACAAAAAATGGGAGAGTAAAAACTTATCTGTAGTCCTGCTTAGGCTGAGTAGAATCCACTTCGGTTCAGGAGCCCCAAGCACAAATCAGGATTTCTACAGAGCCTTTCCTGTTCCCATCTCCAGGAGACAGTGATCCCTGTGATTCTATGTGGACAGCACCCTGCAGCTATGCAATGCAAAGGCCCTGGATTTAGGGCCTTTTGAATATGTCCATTTGCCACATTTTTACTCATTTTCCTTCCCAAATTCTAGAGAGGTTTTATTTTCAATTGTTTCAAGAACAGTATACTCCTCTGAAGGAGGAAAGGTGGAGCCTGTCAAGGAGCAGAGGGAAATATTCTTGGGTCAAAGCACTTATGTCAAAAGTCCTATGAAAGCTGTTGGGATCCTGCCATAAATGTTTGAAATCCTGACTGAGAGAAAGGCTTGAAACTAGGGCTGCCCCTGCTCATAATCTCAAGGCCCCATCTGACAAAATTATCTTTGACCTGGTCTTGCCATAATGTCTGAAATTGCTCCCTCTGAAGACCTCTTTCCCGTTAAGTGCCTCTCCTCCAGAAGGTCCCTATTTAAATGCTAATGTTTTACTCACCCAATATCAGTCATTACTTCATCACATTAGCCTCAATCACCCGGGGAAAATGGAACTCAGTCAGGTAAACACTAATGAAAGGCAAGGTGAAAGGGATGTTCCAGAACATGTGTGGGGAGCAAAGATGTGAGTGGTGGTAGTTAAACAGAGTATACTGGGGTCATCAGCTAGAGTGACAAGCAATAAAACAATACTCCCTTTCAGAAGTGGGGTAAACAACAAGCTTCCCGGAACAGGATGCTAAAAGAAGATTAGGGATACTTTAAACAAGATTTATCTCCTTCATAGTTTTATCTAAATTTGGTCCTAGTTGAGTGTAAGTAAATCCAATAAACAAGACAGAAAATACTACATAATCTTACCTAAAGAGACAGTCAAACAGTCCATATGTCCCAGAAGAAACAACTCAACTGGGAACTGCAACACACATTGGCCCTTGCCATTTTAAGATGATCCACTGCAAACTAGGCCAACTCTGTTTGACAGAATGACAGCTATTCCCACAGTGGCTTTGCGATGTTATTTGAAAATCAGATTATTTATTTTTTAAAGGCAACATCCATTGTTAGGCTTGTTTTTCTTTCAGTTAATCTAAATGGGAACATCCTTATCTGCAAGGACACAGATACCTTTTTGTGGAGCTTCCCACAATATACAAATGTGTTGCATGGTAATGATCTTTCTGGTTAAATTAAGATGTTCTGTACTACAAAAGCCTCTATGTACAAACAGCATGGGTTGGATGTAGGAAAGAACTATTCATCGGGTGTCTAAAAGTATGAGACAAATAGCACAAGATGGCATAATATTTGTGCAAGCCTATTTTTTGAAACATATTTGAAATCCAACTTGTTTTATTAATTTTTTTAAATGATGCTTATTCTTAACATGCTCAAATGTCTCCCAGAGGGAAAAGTGGTCTATAAAAAAGCTTTTGATCTTCATTTATTTTCAAGCATCTGCAAATTAAAAGGCCTGTTGGGGAGATATTTCACTCATTTGTTCGCTGAGAGGCACTTTTGTTTTCAAAGGGAAGAAAGTGTTCGTTTAAATTTGGAGGAATCTCCTTAAGTTTAGGAAATAGCAATGTCTCCATGTAAGTAAGAATATGTGGCTTCCCAGGTATTTTTCAGGGGCTCTCTACTGGAAGGGAAATTTCAGAATACTCTATTAATGGGACAGGAATACATGTCCTTCAAAGTATATCTGTATTAAAGAAAACATCTTTGTACTTACGGCATCACCCTCTGAAGGTGAGGGAATTTGTTCCCAGGCAGAAAGAAGATGACCTGGTAAGATAAAATTGTATAGTGTTGGTGAAGACAAAGGCTTTTGGTCAGCCTGACATGGACTTGAGTTCTAGTTCTAACACTTAATTAAGTTGAGGCTGGAGAAGTCATGTAATCCCTCAGAGCCTCAGCTACATTATCTGCAAAATGGACAAAATAATAGTCTCTCCTTCATAAGACTATTGTTAAACATTAAAATAAGATAATGCCTACAAATGGTAAAAGCAGAATGTACAGTTTCTGGCATGAAACAAGTATCCAATAAATAACAACAATCTGTCACATCATTATTCATCCTTGAAACTTTAATCTTGGGCCATGTCTATAACAAGTTCATTTTTGTGTAGCGAAGAAGGTTTAAAGTAGAGAATCATTTACTTAGCAACAACACCAGCATTCTCAGATGCTAGTGAATACTTTTATAGGTAAGTTCTTGTAGCCAAACATAAAATATTTTAGTTGGTAATTGCCCTAAACTCTGGGAAAGAGTTGGGAATATGTACCCTTCCACATCAGATCTAGAAAAGAGTCAAGTCTTTTTACTAATAGTTGCTCTAGAGCCTCTGAACTACCTGTGAAATGAAATCACTTTGTCACCAAGAGAGACAGAGACAATTTTAAAAGGTTACTGACATGTGTGCCTAGCACACTGGCAACATCTCAACAAATATGGAAATCACTGATTCAGTCATTCCTCTTCCTACCAGAAGAGACATAATTTCAACACAGTTTCTTGAGAATCAACAAAGATATGATACAAAAAATCTTTAGTGTTCTTGTTATTCATTCACAAAGTAATTCAATGAACAATGCCAAACATACAGAATCCACTAGCAAGTCTTGTTCAGATCTTATAGATTTTCAGGCATGCCTAAATCATAAAGAAAGATCATAAATTCCATCCTCTGTAATTGTACATATAAAAAAAACAGGTTGCTGAGAGGTTAAGTACTCCACCCAGGGCCAGAAGGTTCACTATGGGAAAAGAAATATGAGAAGGTATGGCTCATGATAGTCCATCCTGGCCTCTTTTCACTACCCATTTATGCCTTATAAGGAAGATAAGAGGTTTGCATATCTCCTAACTCCAAAGTACATGAGTCAAAAGGAAGATTTTCACAGGGAATTGCAAATCAGACCACTCAAGTGAAACTAGCAATTTTATCTAATGTTTATTAAAACAAATCAGGGGTGCTTAGGTGGCTCAGTTGGCTAAACATCTGTCTTCAGCTCAGGTCATGATCCTAGGGTCCTGGGATAGAGCCCCACATTGGGCTCACTGCTTAGTGGGGAGTCTGCTTCTCCCTCCTCCTTTGTCCCTCCCTCCTACTTGTGTTCTCTATCTCTCAAATTTAAAAAAAAAAAAATCAAGTCATGCTACCCTATTAACTTTGCCTAGAATTCTCAATATATTACGAGCTAATAATAGCATAAAGACTAGGAAACTATTTAAGCAATGAGATAAGCCAGACCATGCAGCATCAGTGACTACTGCACAACAGAGATTAATAAAGGTAGGGGCACCTGAGTTGAATTCCACTGATGCACTCAATCTAGGCATGAACTGAAACACTACAATGTTAATAGTCCTGTTGATGATATAAAAGTTTTCCCTTAATAAATTGATGGGCCCAGAATGAGTTTGATTTTAAACTATAAAGCTCTTATAACTTTTTGTTTTAAAAAATGATTTATTTAAGGTTTTCTACAGTTAGCCTTGTTCCTTCCTCAACCACTTTTGTGAAGTCTACATACACACATCCACACGCGTGTGCGCGCGCGCGCACACACACACACACACACACTCCCATTTCCCCATTCCACCCTCATTTCTGCCAGGAATTGTATACTGCACTAATTTCAGTAACCACTCTGCAACAAGGATGGCTGTTTGTTTGTTTACAATTCTGATTTATAGTATAGACAGGAGAAGTCAAAAGCCTCTCTGGGTAAAGTGAAGAACTACTCAGCTACTTCTCAGAGCTGGAAAGGTGTGTCTGTAAGAAGCTAAAAAGAACTGAAACATCAAGCGAGAATTTCCCTGTTCTCATTCAGTCTGAAACCAATATAGCATTGGAAACCTTGCTTCATTCTTCCTTACCCCAGTACCTGCAAAGCTCACATAGCACCCTATAATTCAAACAGAGAATGAGATGGCCTGGGGGCATTGTGTGAAGGAGTTAGGAGCCAGGCAAGGCAGACTGAATTCAAGCTTCCCTGGTACAGATGACAACCGTTAGCTTCCACTATTTCTGACTTCTCCATGCTTGCTATCTAATTATGTCACATCTTGAAAATGCAGCAAGAGAAAATTCCATTTCAGCTCTAATAATAGAAATGGGTAGTATTTACCACTTTAACAGATTGTGCTGTGTTGTGAATGAAGGCTGACTCTTCAGTCACATTATACAGATGAAGTTGCTTCGGCAATAGTGGAGCATATGGGAATTAGAAAACTAAGTAGACTATGGGAGTGATGTGATTTTAAGAAAGTAATTTAATCTAAATCATAGTGTTAAATGGAAATCTTATCCATAAAAAATTGTATGTTGGAAAAGCAGCTAAATGTCTAAGTAGGGGGAAAAAGGCAATTTTAAAATGTTATTTTAAAGTATATTAGTGGCACTGAATCCTATTCTACTGAAAAATCAGATCATTCTTCCAAACAAAAGTTTAGACTATAAACTTAGTAATAGCAATATGCAGCATTAGTGGAAAATAGAAGAAAATGCCAAGATGTCCTTGAGCCACAGATGAAAACAAAATGACTGAATAAACCATTTATATAAACCATAACCAATATAGGAGAGAACAAGTAACTCTTGATGAAGATTCAAATCTTGATGTCTGAAGAAAACCAGTACATATTCGCTATATGGGGTTTCTCCTTATTTTAATTCCCCAGTCCTGCAATTTCAGATTTCCGCCAGGGTCAGCAATGACCATCACTGGCAAACCCCATCACTGTTCTATTAGGAAGCTACATGTGGATACGCACCTGGAGAAAATAAGGAATACTTTCAGCATGTTAAAAACTATCCACTTTCCCCTGGATCATAGGTAAAGACAGGCAAACAAAATAACAAAATAACAAAATCAACTAGAGCAAAGTATAACAGTCTTTGCTGAGGAGAGTGGGAGTGGGAATGAGCCTAAGTGTCTTTCTTAAGGTACAGCCAATTTGCAGCAAATAAACTTCTTGTGATACCAGTAGACCTTAAGAACTGAGAGACCATTCTCTGAGAGGAAAAGAAATACATTAAGTTCTGTGTTAATTAATACCTGACAAACTATTATGGTACCATTATATACCCTAACAGCTGGGTGGGGGCTAGCTAGGTAGCACTTGCTTTCCCTGGATCTCTGGGGTATAATACAGGCAATACCTTATTATATAGTACTTCATTTTATCAAACTTTGGAGATATTGTGCTTTTTACAAATTGAAGGCTTGTGGCAAACCTGTAAGAGTGTTTGCTCACTTTGTGTATAAATGTCACATTTTGGTAATGCTCACAATATTTCAAACATTTTCACTATTATATTTGTTATGGTAATCTGTGATTAGTGATCTTCAATGTTAGTGTTGTCATCGTTGTAGGGTGCCATGAATTATGCCATGTAAGAAGGCAAATTTAAGCCATAAATGTGTGTGTTCTAACTGTACCACTGGCCATTCCCCTGTCTCTCTCCCTCTCCTCAGGCCTCCCTATTCCCTGAGACACAGCAACATTAAAATCAGGCTAGTTAATAACCCTACAATGGCCTTTAAGTGTTCAAGTGAAAGGACAGAGTCCCATGTCTCTCACTTTAAATCAAAACTAGAAATGATTAAGCTAAGGAAGGCGTGTTAGAAAACCAAGATAGGATAAAAGCTAAGCCTTTTGTACCAAACAGCCAAGTTGTGAATGCAAAGCAGAAGTTCTTGAAGGAAAGTAAATGTGCTACTCCAGTAAGCACACAAATGATAAGAAAGCAAAATAGCCTTATTGGTGACATGGAGAAACATTTAGCGGTTTGGATAACAGATCAAGCCAGCCACAACATTCCCTTCAACCAAAGCCCAATCCAGAGCAAGGCTTCAATTCTATGAAGGCTGAGAGAGGTGAGGAAGCTGCACAAGAAAAGTTTGAAGCCAGGGGAGGGTGGTTCATGAGGTTTGAGGAAAGAAGCTGTCTCCATAATATAAAAGTCCTAGACAAAGAAGCAGAAAGTGTTGGTGTGGAAGCTGCAACAACTTATCCAAAAGATCTAGCCAAGAAAATGAATGAAGGTGGCTACACTAAACAACAGATTTTTAGTGTAGGTGAAAAGATGGAAGAAGATGCTATCTAAGACTCTCAGAGCTAAAGAGAAGTCAATGCCTTGCTTCAAAGCTTCAAAGAACAGGCTGACTCTCCTGTCAGCTTGACTTTCTTGGTAATTTGAAGTTGATGTCAATAATCACTTATTATTCCAAAAATCCTATGGGTCCCTTAAGAGTGATGCTAAGTCTACTCTGCCTGTACTCCAGAAATAGAACAACAAAGACTGAGTGAGAGCACATCTGGTTACAACATTATTTCCTGAATATTTAAAACCCACTATTGAGACCTACTGCTCAGAAAAAGAAAAAAAAATTTTCTTTCAAAATATTGCTCCTTGACAATGCACCAGGTCACCCAAGAGCTCTGATAGAGAATGACAACAGATTAATGTTGTTTCCATGCCTGCTAATATAATACTCATTCTGCAGCATGTGGATAAAGAATAATCCTGACTTTCAAGTCTTATTATTTGAGAAAGAAATTTTGTAAGGCTATAGCTGCCATGGACAGTGATTCCTCTGATGGATTTGGGCAAAGTCAAGTGAAAACCTTCTGGAAAGGATCAACCATTCTAGATGCCACTAAGAACATTCATGATTCATGGGAAGGTCAAAGTATCAGCATGGACAGGAGTTTGGAAGAAGTTCATTCCAACCCTCATGGATGACTTTGAAGCATTCAAGACTTCAGTGGAGGAAGTAACTGAAGATGTGGTGGAAAAAGCAAGAGAACTAGAATTAGAACTGGAGCTTGGAGTTGTGACTAAATTACTGCAATCTCGTGAGAAAACCTGAAAGGATGAGGAGTTGCTTTTTATGGATGAGCAAAGAAAGTAGTTTTTTGAGATGGAATCTACTCCTGATAAAGATGCTATGAAGATTGTTGAAATGACTTCAAAGGATTTAGAGTATTACATAAATTTAGTTGATAAAGCAGTGGCAGGGTTTGAGAGGATTGACTTCAATTTGAAAGATTTTACTGTGGGTAAAATGCTTTCAAATAGCATCACATGCTACAGAGAAGTGATTCGTGAAATAAAAGTCAGTCAATGGGGCAAACTTTACTGTTGTCTTATCTTAGGATATTGCCACAGCCACCTCAACCTCCAGCAACCACCACCCTAACTAGCTAGACCTTCCACCAGCAAAAGGACAGTGGCTGACTCACTGAAAATTCAGATGATGGTTGTTAGCATTTTTTAGCAACCAAGTGTCTTTTAATTAAAGTATGTACATTTTTTAGACATTATACAAGTTCATACTATAATTTCATATTATAATAGACTATAATATAGTGTAAATATAACTTTTATGTGCACTGGGAAGTCAACAAATTCATTTGACATGCTTCACTGCCATATTCACTTCATTGCAGTGCTCTGGAACCAAACTCATAATATCTCCAAGTTACATCTGTACAGTGGAACAATAAAACCGTGCCTCATATGAAATCTTGGGAGTATTGCCACCATGATACCCAGAGGCATTTCAGGAGAAAATGTATAAATGTCTAAATCAAAATTTATGACTGTATACATAACTTTTTTAATTATATTAAGTATTTTTTACAGTAGCATAGCTCATACACAATGTTACATTAGTTTTGGGTGTACAATATAGTGATTTGACAACTCTATGCTATGCTACACTCACAAGTATAGCTACCATCTGTTACCATACAACACTATCACAACCATTGACTATATCCCCTATGCTATACCTTTCATCTGCATGACTTATTCATTCCATAACTGGAAGCTCGTATCTCCCACTCATTTCACCTATTTTGCCCATCCCACCAACCACCACCTCCTACCCCCTGACAACCACCAGCTTGTTCCCTGTATTTATGGGTCTGTTTTGGCTTTTTTATTATCTATTTGTTCATTTGTTTTGTTAGTTTCCACATATAAGTAAAATCTTATGGTATTTGTCTTTTTCTGACTTACTTCATTTAGCATAATACCCTCTCAGTCCATCCACATTGTTACAAATGGCAAACGGCAAGAACTCATTCTTTTTAGTGGCTGAGTAATATTCCAGTGTGTGGGTGTGTGTATGCGTGTATAAATATATATATAAACATACATACATATTCTTTATTCATTCATCTATTGATAGATGTTTAAGTTGCTTCTAATGTTGGCCATTGCAAATAATGCTGTAATAAACATATGGAGGCTTATATCTTTTTAAATTAGTGTCTTCATTTTCTTTGTGTAAATACTCAGTGGTAGAATTATTGTATCATATGGTTTTTCTATTTTTAATTTTTTAAGGAACCTCTGTACTCTTTTCCACTGTGGCTGTACCAATATATATTTCCCCTCAAAGTGCACAAGGATTCTTTTTCTCCAAAGCCTTGCCAACACTTGTTACTTCTTGTCTTTTCAATGGTAGTTATTCCAAAAGATATAAGGTGATATCTCCTTGTGGTTTTAATTTGCATTTCCCTGATAATTAGTGATTTTCAGCATCTTTTTCTATGCCTGTTGGCCATCTGTATATCTTCTTTGAAGAAAATGTTTATTCAGATAACCTGTCTATTTTTAATCAGATTATTTGTTTTGGTGTCAAGTTGCATAAGTTCTTTATAGATTTGAATATTAACTCCTTGTCATATATATCATTTATAGATATCTTCTCCCATTTGGTGGGTTGCCTTTTCATTTTGCTGATGGTTTCCTTCACTGTGCAAAAGCTTTCTATTTTGGTGTAGTTCTGATAGTTTATTTTTGAGACATAGCCAGAAAAATGTTGCTAAGACCAACGTCCAAAAATCACCTGCCTATGTTTTCTTCTATGAGTTTTGTGGTTTCAGGTCTCACATGTAGATCTTTAATCCATTTCGAGTTTATTTTTGTGCATGGTGTAAGAAAGTGGTCCAGTGTCATCCTTGTGCATGTTGTTGTCCGGTTTTCCCTGCACCGTTTATTAAAGAGACTCTCTTTTCCCTGTTGTATACTTTTGCCTCCTTTGTTATAGATTAATTGACCATATAGCGTGGGTTTATTTCTAGGCTCTTTATTCTGTTTCATTGGTTTACATGAGCATTTTTGTTCCAATAACATACAGTTTTGTTTACTATAGTTCTGCAATATATCTTGAAATCTGCGATTGTGAAATTCCAGCTTTGTTCTTTCTCAAGATTGCTTTGGCTATCCACATTCCTTTATTGTTCCATACAAATTTTAAGATTGTTTGTTCCAGTTCTATTAAAAAAAAAAACTATTGTATTTTGACAAAGATTGCATTGCAGTTTTAGATTGCTTTGAGTAGTATAAGTTTTTTTTATTATTTTTTATTTAAATTCAACTTAGTTAATGTATAGTATATTATTAGTTTCAGGGGTAGAATTTAGTGATTCATTAGATGTGTGTAATACCAAGTACTCATTATATCAAGTGTCCTCCTTAATGCCCATCACTCAATTACCCCACCCCTCCCACCTCCCCTTCAACCACCCTCAATTTGTTCTCTATAGTTAAGAGTCTTTTATGGTTTACCTCCCTTTCTGTTTTCATCTTCTTTTTTCTTTCCCTTCCCCTATGTTCATCTGTTTTGTTTCCTAAACTCCACATATGAGTGAAATCATATGGTATTCGTCTTTCTCTGGCTGACTTATTTTGCTTGGCATCATACCCTCTAATTCCATCCACGTCATTACAAATGGCAAGATTTCATTCTTTTTGTTGCCTGAGTAACAAAACTAAAACTTTCAATCCATGAGCATGATATATCTTTCCATTTGTGTCATCTTTAATTTCTTTCATCAAAGTTTTATGGTTTTAAGAGTACAGGTCTTTTATCTCCTTGGTTAAATTTATTCCTAGGTTTTAATTTTTTTTTCAGTGTAATTATAAATGGAATTGTTTTTCTTAATTTCTCTTTCTGCTACTTCATTATTACTGTATAGAAACACAACAGATTTCTATGTACTAATTTTGCATCTTGCAACTTTACTGAATTCATTTGTTACTTCTTTTTTTTTTAATTTTTTTTTAAGATTTATTTATTTGTTTATTTGACAGAGACTATAAGTAGGCAGAGAAGCAGGCAGGGAGAGGAGAAAGCAGGCTCCCCACTGAGCAGAGAGCCCGATGCGGGGCTCGATCCCAGGACCCTGGGATCATGACCCGAGCCGAATGCAGAGGCCCAACCCACTGAGCCACCCAGGTGCCCCTCATTTTTACTTCTAATAGTTTTTTTGGTGGAGTCTTTAGCTTTTCTATACACAGTATGAGATCACCTGCAAATAGAAACAGTTTTACTTCTTCTTTCCTAATTTAAATACATCTTACACATTTTTCTTTCCTGACTGCTATAGCTAGGATTTCCAGTACTATGTTGAATAAAAGTGGTAAGAGTGGATATCCTTATCTTGTTAAAGCTCTCAGTTTTTCACCATTGAGTATGATGTTAGCTGTGGGTTTGTCATTTATGGTCTTTCTTATGTAGAAAGAGAACACAGAAGAGAAGAGAGCAGAGGCAGCAATATCTGTGACCTGAGCCACAGCAACTTATTGCTAGACACATCTCCAAAGGCAAGAGAAACAAAGGCAAAATTTAACTATTGGGACTTCATCAAGGTAAAAACTTTTGCACAGCAAAGGAAACAGCTGACAAAAGCCAAAAGACAACTGACAGAATGGGAGAAGATATTTGCAAATGTCTCATCAGAAAAAGGGCTAGTATCCAAAATCTATAAAGAACTTACTAAACTCAACACCCAAAGAACAAATAATCCAATCAAGACCTGGGCAGAAGACATGAACAGACATTTCTCCAAAAAAGACATAGAAATGGCTAACAGACACATTTAAAAAAATGCTCAACTCATTCATCATCGGGGAAATATAAATCAAAACAACAATGAAATGTCACTTCACATCTACCAGAATGGATAAAATGAACAAGTCAGGAAACAACAGATGTTGGCAAGGATACAGAAAAGGGGTGGGGGGGAACTCTCTTATACTGTTGGTGGGAACGCAAGCTAGTACAGCCACTCTGAAAAACAGTATGGACGTTCCTCAAAAAGTTCAAAATAGAACTACCCTATGATCCAGCAATTGCACTCCTAGGTATTTATCCAAAGGATAAATACTGCTTCAAAGGGGCACATGCACCCCAATGTTTATAGCAGCATTATTAGTAATTTATGAAATTATGGGAAAAGCCCATATGTCCATCGACTGATGAATGGATAAGGAAAATGTGGCACATATTATATATATAGGAAGGAAAAATAAAATAAGATAAAAACAGAGAGGGAGGCAAACCATAAAAGAGTCTTAATTATAGAGAACAAACTGAGGGTCAGGGGGGGGAGATGGGTAGGGAGATGGGTTAAATGGGTGATGGGCATTAAGGAGGGCACTCATTGTGATGAGCACTAGGTGTTACATGTAAGTGATAAATCATACATGTAACCTGAAACCAATACTACTCTATATGTTAACTAACTTGAATCTAAATAAAATCTTAGAAGAAATATGTATACATATATGTATATGTATGTGTGTGTGTGTGTGTGTATATATATATATATATAAAGTCTATTTTGTTTCACAAAACTGTTACAGTGTTGCTACTTTGGCTTTTTTTTTTTTCCTCTTCTGTTTGCATAGAAAATCTTTTCCCATCTCTTCAGTTTCTGTCATCATGTGTCTTGAGGTCTAAGGTGAATCTCTTGTAGGTAGCATATAGATGGATCTTTTGTCTATCCATTCCATCACCCTATTTCTTAGACTGGACCATTTAGATCATTTACATTTAAAGTAATTATTGATAGGTATATTCTCATTGCTATTTTGTCAATTTTTTCCAATTGTTTTCATAGGTATCTGTTCCTTTCTTTCCCTGTTCTCTTTCCTTGTGATTGATGAGTTTTAGTGCTCTACTTGGCTTTTTTCTCTTTATTCATTGTGTATCTGTTAATAGGTTTTCAGTTTGCGATTACCATGAGGGTTATATGTAACAACTTAATTATATAGCAGTCTATGTTAAGTTGATGGTTACTCAAGTTCAAACACATTCTAAAAGAATTTCATTTTTACTCCCCCGTCCATGTTTATATTGTCATATTTTACATCTTTTTATATTGTGAGTTCCCTTAACTAATTTTTTAGATATAATCAATTTTACTACTTTTGTCCTTTAACCTTCATACTAGCATTACAAGCAATTGCACTACCATCTTTACTGTATGTTTGATTTTACTTGTGGAATTTTTTCTTTTATAAATTTTCTTGCTTTAATTATGGCCTTTTCTTTTCCACTTAAAGAAATCCCTGTACCATTAGTGGTGGTGAACTCCTTTAACTTTTGTTTGTCTGGGAAATGCTTTATCTCTCCTTTAATTCTGAATGATAACCTTGCTAGATAGACTATTCATGGTTGCAGGGTTTTTTCCCTTTCAGCCCCTTGAATATATCATGCCATCCCTTCTGACCTGTAAGGATGCTGCTGAAAAATCAGCTGATAGCCTCATGGGATTTCCCTTGCACATAATTAGTTAATTCTTTCTTGCTGCTTTTAAAATTCTCTATTTTTAATCTTTGACATTTTAATTACCATGAGTAGGCCACCTTGGGTTCATCTTGTTTGGAACGCTCTGTTCTTCCCGAGCCTGGATGTCTGTTTTCTTCTGCAGGTTAGGAAAGTTTTCAGCTATTATCTCTTCAAATAAGTTTTCTGCTCCTTTTTCTCTCTCTTTTCCTTTCCAGGTCCTTAAAATATCAATGTTTACTTGCTTGATATTGTCCAAGAGATCCCTTAAACTATCCTCATTATTTTTTACCCTTTTTTCTTTTTGCTGTTCAACTTGGATGCTTTTCATTACAGTATCTTCCAGATAGCTTCTAGATTGATCTGTTGTTCTGCATCCTCTAATCTACTGTTGATTCACTCTAGAATATTTTTCATTTCAGTTATTGTATGCTTCAACTCTGGTTGATTCTTTTTATATTTTCTACCTCTTTGTTGACGTTCTCACTGAGTTCATCCATTCTTCTCTTCAGTCCAGGAAGCACCTTTATGACCATCACTTTAAACTCTTTATCAGGTAGAATGGTTATCTCTGTTTCATTTAGTTCTTTTTCCGAGTTTTGTCTTATTCTTTTGTTTGGAACATATTCTTCTGTCTCATTTTTCTTGACTTTCTGTGTTTTTTTCTGTGAATCGGGTGGATCAGCTATTTTTCTCTTAAACTTGAAGGAATGATCTCATGTATGGTCATCCCTTGTCTAGACTGTGTGCCTGTGACTTGGCTGACTGGCTGGCGCTGTGGCTGGCATGGGCAGGGGATTCCAGAGCACTCCATGTTGGAGCTTCCATGGTGAGATGGCCAGAACTAAAGTGGGCATGGACCAGGGTGGTCCTAGGGCTTTCCACACAGAAGGCACCCACCCTAGCAAGACAGCTGAAGCTGAAGTGGGTGAAAGTCAGGATGTCTCAGGGTGCTCCACACAGGGGCACTCTGGCAGGCAGCTAGAGTCAAGGCAAGTGGGCACAAGGGTAACGGGAAGCTCCATGCAGGGATGCCTGTTGAGTCATTTGGAGCTGCAGTGGTATAGGCCTGGAGTGTTCCAGGGTACTTCGTACCTGTGTCACCTTGACATGTTGGCTATACCTGTAGTGTATTCTGTACTGAAGCCACCTTGGTCGGATGTCTTATGCTGGTGTGGGCTAAGGTCTTGGAGCTCAATGAGGCAATAGGATAACTAGTGTTCCCAGAACTGCTCCCATCCACACTATCAAGGTGGAAGGGGAACATAAACCAACACACTCACCATCCCCACCAATCTAGAGAGAGTTTGAGCAGTTCCCCCGCCATTCAGCAGAGTTCTAAGGCTGGAGCCTTTACATTCATTCTAGTTGCTCTCTTAAACTGTGCGTTTTTTTGTTTGTTTTTTTTTTTACTGTGCCCCAAGGATGACAAGTCTTCTTGTCATACAGTCCTTCAGTAACATCCCTTCCCATTGCAGTGTGCAACATTTGATGTAGGGGGTCCCTTTTTTACCCTGTTTCTGTCTCTCTTGCCATTCTCTATGTGGCCTCCCTCTCTTCCATTGTGCAGAAGCTGTTCAGTCATCCCTCAATTCTTTTTCAGGAGGAATTGTTCCATAGATACAGATTTGGTATATCAGTAGAAGAGATGAGTTCAGGGTCTTCCCACATTGCCATCTTGGATACTCTCCTATCTTGTATATTTTCAATGCACCATACTTGGAATTTAAAATGCCAAATTGTCTAGATATCACGTACTTCCAAATATGCCTTCAATAGACAAGGACTATGCTATTTATAACCAAAGAACACCATGAAAAATCTCATTTTCCTAAGTATAAAGTGTAGAAGCTAGGATGAGAGAATTTCCCTTGATTTATAAGCTTTAATAAGGCACTCTAAACCAAGAATGTAGAAGCACATCACTTTTTTTTTATTCTTTTAGGGGATAAAAAAGAAAAATATTTAAAGAACATGGAATTTTGCCCTATTGTGAATATCAGATCTTTTCTAGGAACAAACGATTTTCCAGGAGTAGAAGATATTTCAAAGGCTTTAGTTGAATGTCTAAGAGGAATAGGGAAGAAGAAGTACTCTATAATGAAAAAGAGATGTGGTGAAAAAAGAAAGGTAGAGAGAATATAGATTAAACTCTCTGTCTCATCATTTTGCCCATAATTTTGGTTTGATGTAGCAGCCATGAGAATTCATGATACAGACATCCTATTAGTGAAATTGATCCTGGGCCTCAGCTGCCATTCTATGAAATCCTTCTGAGCCTTTACCCTATGGCTGTACCTCCCACACGTGCAGAAGGGCTACTCAGGCAGATGAGCTCCTGGTTCCTGGGAGGTATAAGACTCTTTTATCATCCAACTTGGGCTCAAGGCCTTGATGAACCGTCCTCAGACTGCACAGCAGGCTAGGATGCTTCTGCCAACATTTTCACTCTCTTTCACTCAAAGTCAAGTTTGCCTCATGATCTAATGATTCTCTTGGCCTTTTCCAAACCCTTCTCTTATTTTCTTTCATAGCTATCTCCCCTAATAAAATTCTTGGATATTAAATTCTATCTTGCTCTCTGCCAAAAAGAAAGGGCATAGTGACCTAAAAGGCTGAAAGGATTTCTGTGCTTCCTACAAGTCCTATTTTACCTCATATACATATCCTCCAGAGGGTCTCTCCATTGTTCTCCAGAAAAACTGCATGGACTTTCAAAAATTTATCTTGGTGAATTTCACCACTTTATGAACTACTCACACCTACTTGGAAGACAATTTTTGAGAACACTTTGAAAAAATGTTTTAACCAGAATGAGACAGTTCATGCAGAGAGATAGTTTATGCAGTCAAATAAATACTCATCAAATGTTGGAAGCCAGATCTTGCTTTAGGTTTCCTTATTTTTAATATTTTAAAGCATATAAATCAAGTGAAACTCTCTCTTTCATCCTAGCTTCCACACTTTACACTTAGGAAAATGAGGTTTTTCATGGTGTTCTGTAGGTTATAAATAGCATAGTCCTTGTCTACTTAAGGCATATTTGGCAGTCTGTGATATCTAGACAATTTGGCATTTAAATTTCAACTATGGTGCATTTAAAATATGCAAGATGACATAAGCCATAAGCTGGGCTTTTAAACTCTGGCTTTTTTATGACTAATATTTAAAATAATGTATCAAGAGGTTAATACCCCATTGAAATTTTCTCTGTCTCTTTTACACACAATTGGTTTGACTGTTATGACTGTCAAAATAAATTAGAAAAGAATTGAGCCAATGGTGCCTTTAGACACAGCTTTAAATATCTCTACAATAGATGAAAAATGAAAAGGTTAAACTAGAAAACTTCTACAGTTTCTTCCAGCTTTAATAACATAGGATTCTATAATTCTGTGGTTTAATGCAGTCAGGTATATTTAGAGTTCTCCCTCCCTGACCATAAGATCCTTCTACATTATGTTCCTTTATGTAAGTTTAGAGAATTTCCTTCTCTAAACATTTTCAGCAACCATGACAATTCCAAGTCTAATATGTGGGCATTGCTGGGCCACTTCTGTAACTAGCATCAATCAGATGATCAAGAACCATAACACCATCTCTGAGAAGGCACAGATCTCTCCTGCCTTTATTCTCGTTTTTGTTGTTGCTTTAGGGGAATAATGATGGAAAAATTACTCTAAAAACATTTCAGCATACTCTAAAAGCAATCTATAACACAGCCTTCCTTAAGGATCATACTTTCTACAACCAAAAGTTCCTTGCAGAAAGTGTCTTCTGAAGGGTTCTAAACCATTGAACAGGGCCAATTAGCCATGCTTAGCCATCAAAATCCCTCAAAGCCATATATGTACAACTAAATTCAAACTTGAGCTTGAATGATGAGAGAGTAAAGAACCATGGTTTGAGTAGGAGAAGCCAATTCCCTCTCTTTTCTAACCAAAAATAAAGGAGAAACAATTAGATATTTGCTGTTATTGCTCAAATAAACTATCAATAATATCATTACTCTTCTTATCCAATGTGCCTGCATTTCATATTTTAGTATCATTTAAATTAAACCTATCTATTTATATGCATAGATACACACATAGATGCACACATGCATATGCATATATATAAGCTTTGACACATCTACTAACTGTTGTTCTTCCTGTCCTGTATTTAAGTCACATAACCAAAAAATAAAACTTTAGGAAACTCTTACCATGAGAATTTTATAAACCTAATCCTTACAGGTGAAATGTGGTTTCTAAATTGTAAATACCTATAAATACAGAAAAATATTCTTTCTTCTTTTCAAAGTCCTCAAGTTCTGTTCAAGTTTATTGCTTTTTCAACTCTATACACATAGTTGTTTTATAAAAGTTGAATTAAACCACTGCTTACTATTCTCTAAATAAAAATTTCAACTTAAAAATTAATTCAATTAAATTTGATAGTAAGATGTTAAAAACCCAAATGTTCTATAATATGTAACTTTTTTTTTACATTTTTCCAATATGGCAGAGCAGTAAGAGACTTTAGTTTTGTCTAGTTCCAGAAATTCAGCTAGATAGGTATCAAACTATTCTGAATACCTGCAAACTCAACCGAGATCTAAGAAAAGAGCTGCAATTCTACAAATAGAAAAGCAACTACTTTCTGCAAGGTAGGAGGTACAGAGAAGTGATTCCAAGGTGATATGTGGGAAAATAAATCAAGAGGGTGAGAGATCCTCCCTAAGCTGGTTACCTGAAAGTGATACAGCAGCAGAGTGCAAAATCGTAACTTTTAGAAGACTGTTCTGGTGAGGATTGTCCCTACCTGAAAGTCACTCAGGTGGTGAGGTGGGGTGGAATCCTAGGTGGGGACAGTGAGCTCTTAGGATCCCTGAGGTCACAGAAAGAACAAGGGTGCCTGAGTGTGACAGAGTTCCCAGGTATCAGAGCCAGGAAGCTGCTCACAATTCAGGGAGCTGAGAAGTGGGCTTTCAGCTACATGTTGCCATAAACCGGAAACTGAAGCCTTGTCCAGTGACCACTCCCTAAAGCAGGGGCCCAGCAAGCTGCAGAACCATGAGGAGACCTCCCCTTTCCTCTCCCTGGAGGAGCAGTATGGGTGTGCACTGCGGGAGTCTGAAGGGTTTGGAGACTTGAAGCCCAGAGGCATGTCTGAGAAAGAAAAGCTCAGTCACAGGCTGGGTGAGCACAGAGTGTGGAGGAAGACCAGGGAGACTGGTGATTGACTGCTGTTCCCTGAGGAGAGGGGGATGGGGGGACATGAGCTTTAGACTCCAGGGCTGGCACTAGGAGGATGCCATTTTCATTCTTATCCTCTAAAGCCTTCAGAGTGGGGCACCTGGGTGGCTCAGTGGGTTAAGGCCTCTGCCTTCAGCTCAGGGCATGATCTCAGTGTCCTGGGATCTAGCCCCCCATCGGGCTCTTTGCCCGGCAGGGAGCCTGCTGCCCCCGCCCTCTCGCCTGCCTCTCTGCCTACTTGTGATCTCTCCCTCTATCAAATAAATAAATAAATAGAATTTTTAAAAAAATAATAAAAAAAATAAAGCCTTCAGGGAATAAAAGTCACTTAAAGCAATCCAGCCTCCACCTTCTCAGTTTAGTCTGGCCCCTGTCAAGGGCAGTGCAGTTCCACTGGGACAAAGACATCTGTGAATCAGTGTAATAGGCCCCTCCCCCAGAAGAGCAACAAGAACATACCGTGAAGACGAAGTTTACTGATCACACAGAACTGCAGAACTCCAGCACTACAGGAAAATAGCATATAGAATTCATGGGAGTTTTTTTCTCATAATTTTCTAGTTTTTCAATTTTAATTTTTTTACTCTTTCCTTTTCAACCAATTTCTTATTTTCTCAACTCTTTAAGTCTTTTTTGATTTTCATTTTTGCAGTTATATTCTATCCTTTCATTATATTTAATTTTATATGTAGATATTTTAGATATAGATATTTTATTATTTTTATTTTTTATTTTTATTTCTACATATATATGTATATTTGGGGTTTTCTGGTTTTGGGTCTCTTCTGATTTGTTTAGTGTATATTTCTCTGGGGTCATTGTTTCCATTTTAGTATTTTGTTCTCTCATTCATCTGTTATTCTCTGGACAGAATGACAAGATGGAAAAATTATATATATACTATATATATAAAGTTTTTCTTTCTTTACAATTTTGGGATGCAGTTTCTTCTAACAAAGAGACAAAAATACACCCAGAATGTAGTGTATTGCTCTGTTCACTTCACCTGTCTGATCATATTCTCATTTTTTTTAGTCTTTTTTAATTTTCATTTTTACAGTTACATCCTATCCTTTCATTGTATTTAATTTTATTTTTGTATACATAGAAGCTTTTCTTTCTTTATAATTTTGGGATATAGTTTCTTCTAACAGACCAAAATACACTCAGGATATAGCATATTGCTCTGTTCTGTTCACCTTTTTATATTTTTTCTTTTTTTTTTGTCTTTTAATTTTCATTTTTACATTTACATTCTATCCTTTCATTGTATTTAATTTTATCTTAGTACATATGTAAGTTTTTCTACCTTTACAATTTTGGGATGTAGTTTTCTAATAAATGGACCAAAATACAAATGGGATCCACTGTATTGCTGTTCTGTTCACTGTCTGATTACATTCTCTTTTTTTTAATTCTCTCTTTTTTTTTTTTTCCTGTTTTGAGTCTTTTCTGATTTGCTTAGTATATATTTCTCTGGGGTCTTTGTTGTTATTTTAGTATTTTGTTCTTTCATTCATCTATTCTTCTCTGGACAGAATGACAAGATGGAAAAACGAATCTCAAAAAAATGAACAAGAGGCAGTACTGAGAGTCAAGGACCTAATCAGTAAGAGCATAAGGAAGAGGTCAGAACTAGAGTTCAGAAAAATGATTAGAAACATACTATCTGGGCTTGAAAAGAGCATAGAAGACACTAGAGAATCCCTTTCTAGAGAAATAAAAGAATAAAAGAACTAAAATCTAATCAAGTCAAAATCAGAAAGGCTATTAATGAGATGTAATAAAAAATGGAGGCTCAAACTGCTAGGAGAAATGAGGCAGAAGAGAGTATCTGTGATATAAAAGACAAAATGCTGGAGAAATAAAGAAGCTGAAAAAAAGAGAAATAAACAACTACTGAATCACGAGGCAAGAATTAGAGAGATAAGTAATACCATAAACCAAAACAATATTAGAATAATTGGGATCCCAAAAGAAGAGGAAAGAGACAGAACGAGGGTGGGAGGCAAGAAGGCATATTGGAGCATATTATAGCTGAGGACTTCCATAATCTGGGGAAGGAAACAGCCATTCAAGTCCAGGAGGCATAGAGAACACCCCTCAAAATCAAAATTGGTCAACCCCTTGATGTATAATAGTGAAGCCTATAAATCTCAGAGACCCAGAGAAAATTCTGAAAGCAGGTCAGGACAAGAGGTGTGTAACAAACAAGGGTAGAAAGATTAGACTGGCAGAAGACCTATCCACAGAGACCTGGCCAGCCAGAAAGGACAAGCATGATATATTCAGGGTGCTACATGAGAAAAATATGCAGCAAAGAATACTTTATCCAGCAAGGCTGTCATTCAAAATAGGAGAGATAAAAAGCTGCCAGGACAAACAGAAACTAAAAGAATATGTGATCACTAAACCAGCCCTGCAAGAAATACTAAAGGGGAGGGGTGCCTGGGTGGTTCAGTGGGTTAAAGCCTCTGCCTTCGGCTCGGGTCATGATCCCAGGGTCCTGGGATCGAGCCCCACATCGGGCTCTCTACTCGGCAGGGAGTCTGCTTCCTCCTCTCTCTCTGCCTGCATCTCTGCCTCCTGTGATCTCTGTCTGTCAAATAAATAAATAAAATCTTTTAAAAATTTTTTAAAAAAATAATAAAAATAAAAATTAAAAAAAAAAAAAAGAAATACTAAAGGGGATCCTTTAAGTGAAGAGAGAGCCCAGAAGTACATAGACCAGAAAGGAATAGAGACAGTATACAGAAACAGTCACAGCAAAGGAAACAGTCAACAAAACCAAAAGACAACTGACAGAATGGGAGAAGATATTTGCAAATGACATATCAGATAAAGGGCTAGTATCCAAAATCTATAAAGTACTTATTAAACTCAACACCCAAAGAACAAATAATCCAATCAAGACCTCGACAGAAGACATGAACAGACATTTCTCCAAAGAAGACATCTAAATGGCCAGCACAAAAAATTTGCTCAACATCACTTGGCGTCACGAAAATACAAATCAAAACCACAATGAGATATCACCTCACACCAGTCAGACAGCTAAAATGAACAAATCAGGAAATGACAGATGTTGGCGAGAATGCAGAAAAGGGGAACACTCTTACACTGTTGGTGGGAATACAAGCTGATGCAGCCATTCTGGAAAACAGTGTGGAGGTTCCTCAGATAGTTGAAAATAGAGCTACCCTATGGCCCAGTAATTGCACTACTAGGTATTTACCCCAAAGATACAAATGTATCTGTACATTTGTATCTTTGGGGGCACTTACACCCCAGTGTTTATAGCAACAATGTCCACAGTAGCAAACTATGGAAGAAGTGCCTATGTCCATTGACAGATAAATGGATAAGAAGATGTGGTATCTAGATCTAGATCTTGATCTAGATACATACAATGGAATACTACTCAGCCATCCAAAAAAACCCTGAAATCTTGCTATTTGCAACAATGTGGTTGGAATAGAGGGTATTTGGCTAAGTGAAATAAGTCAATCAGAGAAAGACAATTATCATATGATCTCACTCATATGTGGAATTTAAGAAACAAAAGAGGGGATCATAGAGGAAGTAAGGGAAAAATACAAGATAGAGGAGGAAGATGAGGAAGATATATAGTGGATCAAAATAAGGAATAGGTAAATACCTTAACATTTGTACTATTGTCTTCATTTAAATAAGTATGTTAGTTTTAACTATGAAGTATTTCAAACATATAGAAAAGTACAGATAATAATACAGCTGACCCTTGAAATTTGGTTAAGAGTACCAACCCCTGCACAAAAATCCATGTATAGCTTTTGACTCCCACAAAACTTAACTACTTTAGCCTACTCTTGACCAGAAGCCTTACTGATAACATAAATAGTTGATTTTTACATATTTTACATGTTATATATTTTATATACTGTATTCTTACAATAAAGTAAGCTAGAGAAAAGAAAATGTTATTAAGAAAATCATAAGGAAGAGAAAATACACACAGAGCTATATTTATTGAAAAAATAAAAATAAAAAACGGGATACCTGGGTGGCTTAGTTCGTTAAGTGATTGCCTTCAGCTCAGGTAGTGATCCCAGGGTCCTGGGATGAAGACCCCCATGGGGCTCCCAGCTCAATGGGTAGCCTGCTCTCCCTCTCCTCCCTGCTCCAGCCCTTTCTCATTATCTCTGTCTCTGTCTCTCCAATAAATAAACAAAATCTTAAAAAAAAAAAATCTTCATAAAGGTGGACCCACACAGTTCAAAACTGTGCTGTTCAAGGGTATAACAAAACACAAAGCACCTTTCCCCTCAATTTAATAAATGTTGATATTTGGCAATATTTGAACTTTTTTATTTTTATTTTTTTTAATTTATTTGACAGAGAGAGAGAGCACAAGTATAAGCAGGGGGAGTAACAGAGGGAGAAGAAGAAGCAGGCTCCACACCAAGGAGAGAGCCTGATGCAGAGCTCACTCCTAGGACCCCAGGATCATGACCTGAGCCAAGGCAGACCCTTAACCAACTGAGCTACACAGGCACCCCAATATTTGGCAATATTTGCCTCAGATATGTATAAAAAATGTAGTAGATACAAATAAATAAAGATACAAATAAGGTGTTAGAGATACCTCACTAGGAGAATTACAGATGCTGACATGTACCCTCCCAGTCCATTTTCTTTAATTTTCAGTGTTCTATTAAATTGTTTTATTCATTTCTTTATTCTTGAACAGTTACGTTGCTTCCAATTTCTGCTAATACAAGGCTGCACTGACAATTTTGAGAATGCTTTTTCATTTGAGAGTTCAACCACAATATGCAACTTAAAAGTAGAATCACTATCTTGTAGGGTATACACATTTTCTTTTTTTTAATTTTTTTACTATGTTAGTCACGTGTATACACATTTTCAAGTCCATAGACCTTATTAAAGTACTCTCCAAAGTAGATACACCAGACATGGTCATTGCAATGCTCTGAGCTCCATAGAGATAGCATGGGGGCAAGCAAGAGTCAGACAGGCATTGGGCGACTCTGTGCCTCACTGAGGAAAATAATTAAACATGGGCAGTGAAGATCTGAAGAGGCCAAGAGGTAAAATGTCATCATGTGCATTCTTTGTGCAAACTTGCTGAGAACACGAAGAAGCACCCAGAGGCTTCAGTCAACTTCTCAGAATTTTCTAAGACATGCTCAGAAAGGTAGAAGACCACGTCTGCTAAGGAAAAATGAAAATTTGAAGACATGGCAAGGTGGACAAGAAGAGAAAGAGGAAGAGAAAACTTATATCCCCCCTAAGGGGGAAACAAAAAAGATGTTCAAGGATCCCAGTGCACTGGAGGCCTCCTTTGGCCTTTTCCTTGTTTTGTGCTGAGTATCACCCAAAAATCAGAGAACATCCTGACCTATCCATTGGTGACATTGCAAAGAAATTGGGAGAGTGAAGTAACACTGCTGCATATGGCAAGCAGCCTTATGAAAAGAAGGCTGCCAAGCTGAAGAAAAAATATGTAGAGGATATTGTTGCATATCCAGCTAAAGGAAAGTCTGATGTGGCAAAAAAGGGAGTTGTCAAGGCTGAAAAAAGCAAGAAAAAGAGGAGGAAGACAAGGAAGATGAAGATGAAGAAGATAATGATGAATAAGTTGGTTCTAGCAGTTTTTTTCTTCTCTATAAAGCTTTTAAACTTGTTACACAACTCACTCCTTTTAAAGAAAAAAAATCAAAATGTAAAAACAAAATAAAACAAAAACAAAGCAGCTGTACCACTGTATCCTAAGACAAGCAGTTTTTGAAAGTTCTTATGTTCTGATATTATTACTAAAATATCATATGATAAGTTTTTAAGTTTTAGTAATCTACTTTCATAAAATGTCCCATTTCCTTTTAAGTTTAATATATATTTTGCTTCCCAATCCTTTATTGGTGGCTTGGATTGAAAATATTTTCACCCAGTAAGGGGCTTATCTATTTTATTTTATGGCTTTTTTGTACAGATCTTCTTTATTTTAAATAGCTAAAGTTATCAACATTTTTAAGCTTTGTGCTTCTTGAGTCTTGTGGAAGAGCTCTTTTCCAAACTTCCAGCATCATAGTTATATTTGTTACTATTTTTTACACTTTTCAATTTGTCCTTGTTTTTAATATATTTAGGGTTTATTTTGTGTATGGTGGGAGGTAGGCTCACAAATTTATTTTTCCCATATGCTTCATCAATTGTCCCATATGCTTCATCAGTTGTCTCGCCATCATCTATTATTTTATCTTTCACCATTGACTTGAAAGCCACTTCTTCCATACGTTAATTTTTCATATACGTACATGGCTATTTCTAGGCTCCCTGTTCTGTTTACACTGATATATTTGTATATCCTTCTGCCAGTTCAACATGTTTTAATTACTGTATCATTTATAACAACTCTTAACAAATGACAGAGTTAGTTCATTCTCTTTAATCTTCTTCCAAAGTTTTCTTTTAGGTTTTGGGGGGGTTTTTTGTCCCTTTAATTCATCCATAGAAATGTTTGAAATAGCTTTGTAAGTTCTGAGAAAATTTAAGATTTAGGTTGAACTAGCTTTTGCTTTGCGAAACTATTTTGGGGAGAAGCAAAATTTTAAGATATTGAGACTTCCTGACCAAAAACATGGTATTATTCTCCATTTATTTAGATCTTCATATATATTCTTCAATTATGTTTTTTAAATTTTTCTACAAAGTCATTTTATGTTAAATTTAATTTCACACATTTTATAGTTTTGTGGCTAAAAGAATACAGTATTTTATTTATTTATTTATTTATTTAACTTTCAGTAGGCTCCATGCCCAGCATAGAGTCCAATGCAGAACTTGAACTTCAATCCTCTGATCAAGACCTAAGTTGAAATCAAGAGTCGGTTGCTTAACTGACTGAAACACCCAGGAACCACATAGGATGTTTTAAAATTACATTTCTAAACCAGTTTTATCTGATTATTCAAATGCTATCAATTCTTATATACAGATTTGTAGACAATATCCTTGATGGACTCTCTGATTACTTCTAATTTATAAGTAGAATCTCTTAAATTTCATAAGTATATAACCATATCATCTGTGACAATGGCACTTTGGTTTCTTATTTTTCCTTTCCCCATACCTCTTATTTATCTTCCATGTCATATTAAGCTTGTGAGGACCTCCTCAGCTGGTCTCTATTCAAATATTGTCTCTTCTCTTCTCCCATTCTTTCTACTTTCCTTCTGGAAATATATAAAATCTCTATATTTATAGATGATATATTTATAGATCTATAGAAATATATGTAGTTGACATAGAAAGAAAAAGAGAGAGAATTCCTATTAGGTGTGTGTTGGATCATATAATTCAGTTGCAGCTATTCTATTGTACTTTCTTTAATATTTCATTTCCTATCTCTTTGTTACAACCTAGACAATGCCATGGGGCTACCTTTAAAGTCTTTGATTATCTCTTAATCAGAACCTAACCAGATATTTGATCCAACCATTCAAGTCTTAATTAATGATTACATTTTTGTAATTTTGAAACATTTTTTTCAATCTGCGTATCATATTCTTTTTTCATAGAGCCCTATTATTTCTTTATGGTT
Source organism: Martes martes (assembly GCF_963455335.1). Classification (NCBI taxonomy): domain Eukaryota; kingdom Metazoa; phylum Chordata; class Mammalia; order Carnivora; family Mustelidae; genus Martes; species Martes martes. The sequence continues at coordinate 39,906,093 of NC_137893.1, forward strand.
TTTATTACTTCTTTTAATACTTTGTTCATTTAAATCACTTTCAGATTATTTATTTAGCTCATATTCTTGGGATGCTTATTTTATCTTTATTTTTCTCTGTTAATTTATCATTCAGGGTCTACTCTGGAGACAGAAACCATATCAGTAATTTGAATAGAGACAATTTTATATAAATAATTATTAATTAGTAAAGGCAGCTAACCACAAAACAGGATAAAAGAAGACTGTAAAGAATACACAAATAGCAAAAATAGAGAAGAGCTATTACCTCTAGAGTTGAGGGAGGTACTTAAGGTAGAAGCAAGTTTGGGAAAGGACCTCAACTACACTTACCTCACCCCATCAAAGCTGAGATTTATACCTCAGCCTTGGAGAGGGTGTAATTAGAGCCTGCTGGGTGGTAGGGATTTCTGGGATAACATTGGTCAGAGCTCTTTCACAGGAAGCTGTCCACTGAGATGCCAGGAACATCTGCTGAGATACCATAGGCCAAAGCTGTTCCAATGAAAACTGCCTGCTAGGGTATGGGCAAGTCTAAGATGGTATGTAGAAAACTGCACATTGGGGTGCCAGAGAAACTAGGTGGAGGGTAAAGTCTATTGCGTCTTCCACATATCATTGACAGCTGGGCCTTAGGAGATGAAAAAAAAAAAAAGAGTTCAAAACTGGGAAGAAATGCCTCATCCCCTCCACTAAACCTTGCAGGACCCCTCCAGCACCCTCTATTAATAAAACATACCATTGCATCACCTGGCAAAGGGTCCAGTTCCATTATTAAAAAAATCAAGACAGGAGGTAGATTTGGATCTGAGAACCAATAAGTTCACAACTGGTTATCTTGGTCAAGTTCATTAACTCTCAGTTTAATATAAACCCCAAAACAGTTCCATGAAGTCAGTAGTATCCCCATTGTATATGAAAGAAAACTGAGGTTTACAGAAGTGATGTACTTGTCTACAGTCATCTATCTAGTAAAGTAGTCAAAATAAGACTGGACTCTGATAATGTGATTCCAGAACCCTCTCTCAACCCACTGCACTCTGCCTTCGGATTCACCTGAGTAATGCCAATTAGGAAACTGTTACAGTTGTCCTGGCCTGGGCTGAAAAGGCAGCCATAAGAATGAGTAGGAGACCTTTCAGAATAAGATCTGACACTTCATAGATCAACTAAATGTAATAGTTACTCCAGGATTCCAGGGTAATCTCAACCTCAAATGTTCTACCCTGTGATCCATAAGGGCATTTGCATTTTATAGACATAAGTTCAGAAAACAAGGGCTTTGTAAATCTAAGGTATACATAAAAGTCAAAAAATAAATCCTAAGAGTAGCATAAAACAAACTCTAGTATTCATCTAATATGATTTTATATAAGATTTATAGCTAATAATTAAGTTTATATGTAACAATTACACAAATACACACACACACACACACACACACACACACACACACACATATATACCCTCCAGCACAATATTCTTAGGTCTCAGTTTGTTTTTACATATGCTATAAATATTCTTAAATTGACCAAAAAGAGAACATGTGCACAATTTTACATAAATGTGAACTCCTGTTCAAGTTGTTCTTTGCTTAGCTTTTCTCAACCTTCTTTGGCTTTTAGTGTCAAAAGATCAATATACAATAATAAAAGCATTTGAGAGGATGTCTAATTGGAGTTTATTTATCCTCTAGATATTCTCTCAATCACTTTTAATATTGTATATTGATCTTTTGATAGTAAAAGAAAAAACAAACTCAAGACCATCCCCTTTTCCAAGGTATCCACATACTAATCCCTAGAATTTGTGAATAAATTATGTTACATGGCAAGGGGGAATTAAGGTTTCAGATAGAATTAAGATTAGTAATCATCTACCTTGAAATGGGGAGATTATTCTGGATTATTCAAGTGAGCTCAGTGTATTACAAAGGTCATTATAAGTAAAAGAGTGAGACAAGAGGGTCAGAGTCAGAGTGTTACAATGTGAGAAAGATAAATTCTCCCCTGGAGCCTCTAAAAAGGAACACAGCCTTGCATAGAGCTTGATTTTAGCCTGAGACTCGTTTTAAATTTCTGACCTCCATATCTGTAAATAATAAATTTGTGTTATTATAACTACTAACTTTGTAGTCATCTGTTACAGCAACTATAGAAAACTAACACATCCTGTCCCATCATCTGAATCAAAGGAAATTTTAGATTTAAAATCCTGAAATCCCTGTTCAAATAATAATCACAGGGATGAATTAATTGATCTTATTTATTGGGTCACACATCCAGAGTCTGTTCACATTCTAAGGCCTCCTCTTTGAATTTTCTCTTATTTGTATGCAAATTAGTCCCCATGTCTAAGCCCTGCAGGTTCACATTCAGAATTGTTATTTTAAGATAATAATGTCATATTCACTCATTCAATTATTCAGTCAATAAGCATTTATACCTCTAGCTGGATCTCAGACACTAATATATCACTCATGGCCAATAGATGTTTCAACTTAGTATGTCCAAAATCAAATACCTGATTTTCCTACCCAATCTATAATTTCCACTGTCTTCTTCACTTCAGTTGATTTAAAATCCATTCTTCTACTTGCTCAGGCCAAAATGCTTGGAGTCATCCTTGACTCTCTTTCCCTCACACTTCCTATCCAATCTATCAACATAACCTGCCTGCTGTACATTCAAAATATGTACACTACTCACCACCTTCATGATCACCATCCATTCAAGCTACTATTTTCTCTTGCCTTAGAGCTTCTAACTGTCCCTTCAGTCTATTCTCCATATAGCAGCCAGACCAATCACACTTAAAACATAAGTCTGACCCCTTCGCTCCTCTGCTCAACAATTCCCATCTCTCCCATCTCACTTGGAGTAACAAGAGCCCTGCTCCCTCCTCTGCTGTCCACTATCATTTCTATGATGCTTTACAGTACTCACTCAGCTCTAGGAATACAAGTCTTCCTGGAACGAGTCACACTGCTGCCTCAGGGACACTGTTTGCTGCTCCCTCCCCGTGCCTCATTCCCCCAGTGAGGCCTTTCTTGCCCACCTTATGTAAAAAAAGCATCCCATTCTCCTCTCAACCTTGTCCTGCTACTTGATATGTAACTTAACCTGTTTCATTTTTCTCCATGGTACCCATCACTATCTGACAGATTATATATTTACTTGATTTGTTGATTGTCCAATTCCCCTCAACCCCACTAAAATATAAGCTCCATGAAAGCAGAAAATATTTTTTCACTGCTTTACCCTCAGCACCTAGAATTGTACCTAGCACATAATAGCACATACACAAATATTTTTGAATAAGTAAATGAATGAATCAATCAACCAATATTGAGCTTCTGCTATATAAATAACTGTTTCAGGTCCTAAGGATATGAAGATTACTGAAACACAATATTTGAAATTGAGGAATTCAGTCTAGAGCAGCACTGTTCAACAGAACTTTCTGTGATGATACAATGTTCAATATGGCAGCCACTAGCAAATATGGCTACTGAGCACTTGAAATGTGGTTACTGTGACTGAGGAAATGAATTTTTATTGTATCTTATTTTAATTACATAAAATTTAAAGGGTCACATGTGGCCAGTGACTACCATATTGGATGATCCAGATGTAGAAGAGATAGAAAATTTACTTATAATACTGGTAAGAATGCAGTGTAACTAGTATCACAGTAGACATGTAATAAAATGTTGTCTGAACCCAGAGAAGAGAGCCACTAATTCTGCCTGAGTTTCGTTTCCTCCAATAGACATTCTAAGAGCACTTGCTGTTTTTCTCTCACATCATTTTGCATTGTTGTGCAAAATATGCAAGATTCATTATTTATTTACAATGATTTACTTGATTTCAATCTTCCTTATTAAGGTATAAGAGCTAGGGCTGTGACTATCCTTAGCTACTGACAGAATTCTTTGCACACAGTAGGTAAACAATAAACATTGGTTTGACTGACAAGTGAAATAGTTATGGGAGCCTTCTTGAGGAGGTGACATTTGAGTTAGATCCTAAAGGATGAGTAGGAGTTTGCTAGGCTAGAACCAAGATAAGGTAGAAGGGTTGGTAGACAGAGAAAACAACAGGTGCAAAGGCCAATAAGCATGGGAGTTTCAGCACTTTCATTAGTACCATAGGGAGTTCAGTGTGGTTGTAATACATATTTAGATAAATGTACTCACTTCTTACTGCTTGACAGTTCAAGTTAACAATTTTGTGAGTAAGAAAATCCCAAATCCAGTATGAAATTAAGAGTTGGACAATTGTTTAGAGAACTGTTACAAAGTAGACTTAGAGGGGCGCCTGGGTGTCTCAGTTGGTTGGGCAACCACTTTTGGCTCAGGTCATGATCCTGGAGTCCCTGGATAGAGTCCCACATCGGCTCCCTGCTTGGTGGGGAGTCTGCTTCTCCCTCTGACCCTCCACACTCTCGCGCGCTCTCTCTCTCTCTCATTTTCTCTCAAATAAATAAAATCTTAAAAAAATAATAATAACAAAATAGACTTAGACTTTTTCAAATCTTTAGCCCATAATAGTCCTATAAGAAGTATAGACCAAAATTTCTCTTTTTCATGATTTAGAATATTATGATATTTCAGTTTATAGGGACCTTAGAGATTATTTAACAGAAGACTTCTTTGGTCAGATGAGGAAATTAGATTCAGAACACAGTAAAATAATATAAAGGTGGGACCATAATCCAGATGTTTTGGCTTCCATTCTGGAGTCATTACCAACACATGGCAAATACACAACCACTTTTCATCCTCTCACTCTGACACAAAGCAAGATACTGGCCCCACAATATGTCCATTAATAACATCTGATCAACTTTTAAAACATACAAGGAAAAGACTCCATCATAAGTTCTCTATGAGAACTATCAAGGCTGCCCAATACAAACAACCATTTTAAGTCTCAAGAAATAGTAACAAACTTCAAAAGAGTTATATTACTAGCAGTGTGAAATGAATTACTATTTTTGCAAGCACAACAGGGTGAAAGTTCTGTGCAATATGTTAAAATGAAAATTGTACTACAAGTCTGGTTTCCCATCCTGATTTAACCATTCTCTAGCTGGGCTACCTACAGCAAATGGTTTAACCTCTCTGAGCCCCCATTTCTTAATCTCTCAAATGTGGGTGTTTGATTTCCAAGGTCCTTTCCAACTCTACGGTTTTCATGTGATTTTGCTGAGTTGCAAGAAAGAAAAAGCAGCAGAACAAATTCCCACTTGGACAGAAGTTTATTATGCTGTTTCTCTGCAGTCAAACCAACAATCTTAACAAAATTTAACATCATTGATACCTTTGTCAATCTCTTTATCTATCAGACTATGTATAAGTCACATGCCCCAAAACAAGCACCAGTATTACATCCTTTTCAGTATTCTGCACTTGATGTGTGATCCAGAAATGTTGTTGACTTTGATGTCTCAGCATCTTACCCACTTGCTACCAGGACTCCAAGGTTCAAGATTCATTCTGAGCATTCCCCAGGGGTCTTATTTTGCAAGCTATAGTATCTTCATTACCAAGCTACCACCAATTTTTTACATTAAAAATATATTGACTTCCCCACGTACAGGTTGAATAGAGGATATGTTTATCTGTCTTTGTGTTATCTTCCTTTAAAATCTCTGAAGATCCTGGAAAACAACAAGGCCTAATTCATTACAAACAAGAAAAAAATAGAAAGAGTTTATTGTTGTGGAGTTTTGTCTTATTACATGATATGCATATATGTGGGTCCCCAAACAGAATCACGATAGTTCACCTTCGTTTCTACCACTGAAATATAAAATTTATGTATTTTTCACTAAGTTCCACCTTTCATGAACAAATGCAGGAAAAATTTTTCCTTTGACTATTTCTTTTAACACACATGATGTTGATCCCTACTTTCTTGAGCTCTCTTAGATACATACCTAAGAATTCACAATTTGTCTCTTAGAATATGAGAATAATCTCCTACAAGCACAATTAAGAACAGATGGTTAAAACCTTTAAGGTAGTATTTGCATAAAAAGATCATCTTACTCTGACACTGTAGAGTTTTATATTACTTTTAAGTGTTTTCCCTGAAAAGAGTACCTCCTCCGTTAACCAAAAGATAACAAAAAGTTTGGCATATTTTTTTACTGAAAAGGAAACAATTCCTAGCAAAGGCACTATGGGGAAGAAAGTAATACATAAAGGAATATGATACACTGTAAATAAAGATGTCACTTCTGCTCAAATGTATGAGAAACTTACACTAAATCTAATGGACTTTAGCCACTTCGTTTTGCCAGAACCCAGAATAAACCTGAAGTAATTCAAAAGCTTCTGTACCAATATCATGTGCTTATTTAAAAAAAAAAATTACTCCAAAGCGAGTTCATTGACTTTCTCTCTTCTATAAATCACGGTAAATCAAGTTTGCTAGTTTGGTTATCGTATGTCCCACTGCACTTCTGTCCTGTTCTGATTTACAGATAGAGTATTGGATAACAGATTAGCAGTTTGTGAACAAGGTGATGGAAACAGTTAGGGAGAAAACTAATTAAAGCAGACATAAACTCTAAAGGAGGAGTCAATCTTCAACCAGAAAAATCCAACAATCTGGTCATTACAGAACTGACTAATAAAAAAACAATTTCAAAAAATACAAATGGCCCATTCAGTAGAGGCAGCCTGGATGATCCTGTTTTGTTTCACATAGAAATGGACCATCCAGACCACAATTGATTGGACTATTGCTGATCATGTGAGATAAATGCAACCAAAAGTCAGCTGAGCAGGGAGCTTCAAGATGACCTGGTATGAAAAGATTTGCCAGAAACAAAGAAAGGTCCAATGAGATTCTTAACATAAACAAAGTTCCAAAACAGATTCTATTTCCATAATAAATGAAGAAAAATTGAGCTATTAGCCATAGGAAATAAAGCTTTAAAATGTTCTAAGATCCATGAGCAGCTAAAACCAAACTAGGGCCATAAAGAAATCAAAGATATTAGGAAGCACAAACCAAGAGTGAGTAAAAGCTGGATGTTGATAAAATGGGTAAAACAGTGAAGTAGTCATTTATTAGATGAGACAAAATGAGACATAGATTAAATAAGAGAAGATAAATGGAGAATCTACTATCAGAATCCCTAGAACTACCTTGGATCTACTACTAATCTTGTGCTATTTTCTTATTCTTGGATTTCTGTGACATGCTCTCTCTTTTATTTATTCTTCAAAAAGTCCCTAATCACTTAAGATAGCCTGGAAATCAGAAATGCCTAATATGACCTTTGTCCATAAACTCTAGGGGTTTTATTTTCTCACTGATATGTTAAAAAATTCTTTACTTATCAAATCTATAAATCTATAATATATGTTTATCATTTGCTTTTAACAAAATAGTAGGCAGCAGCCAGTTTTTGAGCAGCTACCATGTTCCATGCACTGTAAAAATCACTTTACAGGAATTACCTCATTGAGTCCTCAAAATAACCATAAGATGAAAAAAGTTTAACACTAAGAGTTTGACAAACTTGCTTAAAGTCATTGAGCTAATAGAAGGAAAGAAGAGTAGGAATAAAATTCAGGTACGCATCACCATTCTTTATTATTATAATAATTATTATTATGACTATTATTATTAATAATTTTGGCAAAATACACATAACATAAAATTTACCATCTTAACCATTTTTAAGGGTACAATTTGGTGACATTAAGTATAGTCATACTGTTGTGCAACCATCAGCACCATCTACCTCCAGAACTCTTTCATCTTACAAAACTGAAACTTTGTCTATTAAACAGTAATTCCCCATTTCCCTCATTCCCACACAGACCCTGGCAACCATTCTATTTTCTGTCCCTATGAATTTGACTGCCCTGGCTATCTCATATTATATACAGAATTGTGCTTTCATAACTGGTTTATTTCACCTACATACATAGTGTCCTCAGTGTTCATCCATATTATAGCATGTGTCAGAATTTCCTTCCATTTTAAGGATAAATGATATTCCAAAGTATATACCACACTTTATCCATTCATCTGTCAATGGATACTTGGGTTGCTTCCACCGCTTGGATATTGTGAATAATGCTACTATGTATACATATATCTCTATAAATCCTTGCTTTCAATTCTTTTGGATATACGCCAGGACAATTGCAGGATCATATGGTAATTCTATTTTTAACTTGGGGCAGGGAGGGGGGGCGACTGCCATACTGTTTTGCATAGCAGCTGCAACATCCACAAAGGCTCTAATTTCTTCATACATTCACCAACGTTTGTTATTTCCTGTTCTTTTTTTTTATAGTAACCATCTATTCTTCTTTTAATTTATGTGTTTGGAGTATGTTTAAAATTCATAAGTTTTAAAATTTTTATGCAGATAAATTATCAATCTTAAGGTTTAAATATCTTGCTTCAAAACTTTTCCCCATTTCAAGATTATATAAATACTAATTTCTACTACATTTTCTGTGACTTCTTTAATCTATCTGGGATTAATTATGTGAAGTAGAAGCTAAACAATTATTCTTTGGTCTTAATGATTATTGTCCCAACATCATTTTTAATAATCTATTTTCTCAACTGGTTTGAAATTCTATATTTATTATGCATTAATTAATTATATGTAAAAATAAATTTCTAAACTACTTGTTTCAATACCATAAAAACATTGTTGACTATTACAGCTTTATGATGCATTAAAGTACCTGGTAGCACCAGTCTCATTTCATTACTCTTGTTTATCTAAAATATTCTAGGCTATGCTCACATGAGAGGTTTATATAGGTGTAAAACAGTACCACCTAACTTAATTTCATACCAAAGGTATCACCACATTAGAGAATAATACAATATAATTAATGTTCACAATGATGACTCCAAAAATTATCACAAAAATGAAGTGTGCTTAACAGCATTGCCAGAAATAAGCTAGAAAGAATATGATGAATTTTAGTGAGGTTTATATAAAATAATAGCATTATAAAATAAAATTTCAGATCTTCCAAAACTAAGAAACAGAGAATACTAATATTATACATGTACAATTAAAAAAAAAATCCTGTACCACATGGGGATGCATTGGTGGATATTACGCCAAAATGCAATTAGCACTTAGGGGTCGTTAATGCATCTTTACCCAAGACATGAGATCTTTGAATCCTCCAAGGACTGTTGTACTTCCTTTCTCATCAAAACATGTAGAGTCATTATTTTCTTCCAGCTATGGCTTCTCTCCACTCTCATTCATATGATCACTAAATAGTTCTCCCAGGTCGATAGCTATGATGCCCTTCCTAATTTCAAAGAACATGCCCCTCACCCATTTATAGCCTCTCTTTCCTGAATCACTTCCTGAAGATGACTAACCTCTCACAGACTTTGCATTATAATACCCAACAAGACATTCTTCCCTTGTCTTTTTGCCACAGGTCTAGCATTATCATTTATACATCATTTGTCAACCATGCTGAGTCAAAAAATGCTTTAGAAAATACAGATGGCATAAATAGAGGCCACAGAGGAAACTACACAAATTGTAGACACATTTATCTCAAGAAAGCATGATAGAAGGCTCATTAACCGGGGCGCCTGGGTGACTCAGTGGGTTAAATCCTCTGCCTTCGGCTCAGGTCATGATCCCAGGGTCCTGGGATCGAGCCCCACATCGGGCTCTCTGCTTAGCGGGGAGCCTGCTTCCCTTCCTCTCTCTCTGCCTGCCTCTCTGCCTACTTGTGATCTCTGTCTGTCAAATAAATAAATAAAATCTTTAGAAAAAAAAAGAAGAAGGCTCATTAACCAAGAACATTTGCAGTATAAGGCACTAATATCTATTTGCAGTGTATTCAGCAAAGAATCCAACACAGCAGGTTTCATTGACACAGAAGCTAAAGAAGCACCTTGAGCACAGAAATATATATTTTAACAGCATGTTGTGGCCCTGAAAGGGCAAGACTGAAAGCAGGGTGATGGCAACACTTCAAAAAATAATGGAAACCTGAATCAAGTCAATGGCAGCAGGAATGTAGAGAAAGGCATGATGGCTGGTTGAATATGAAAAGTAAAGTAGAAGTTTTCGTCAATAACTCCCAAGATTATTCTTCAGTTTCTTCCACATATTAGTTTAGTAAATCTTTATTAAATGAATGAGTGAATGAGTGAGTGGTTTGTTTAGAATCATATTTAGTGCTATTCAAAGGGGGGGTGTGTCTACAGATAAGATGTCAAATTATAGTTTGTTGCTGATCCATAACAAGATAGGGAGTTCATGCCAGAAGGTAAGTTAGTTAGGTCATAAATTATATTCTTTAATTCGGCAGTTATTTTTATTGTTTCTATGAAGGATACAGTACATTGATTCACATTCTGTCATAACCTCTTAATTTCATTAGGAACTAGCACTTTGAAAAGTATATGATTCTAGATCTTAAATAACAGGCAACTAAATCTGAATCATCTGGGAATCCAGAGGTGGTAATACCTTCTGATGATGTCTGTGGGATCAGTGCTAAACAAAGAAGCTCTTAGTGCCAAGGAGGGGTCTAGAACAGACCTGGAGATTACTGTGATTTTTCTGAGGAATGATTATTTGACTAATATATGGGCATACTTGCAAAAGAGTTCTTGCATTGAGCTCAGGGAAATGGCTATGCCAATATGTCTGTGACCTATGACTGGATTAATAACTATAGTAATTGCCCCCCAAAAAAGGTAAATTAGACCCCATAATCTAATGGTTATTTAAAATATCTTACTTCCTGAGCTGCAAGTACCAAAAAATTATATATACAAAAAATTGGTTTGGCCATCTGCAGAACTTTTCTTGGTGGTTTGTGAATAGGAAATGGATTTCAGAAATTCATCATTCAATGAGTATGCTTCCAGCGGCATGTATTAAAAAAGTCCTAAACCAAACTGGCTCCCCCAAAGAGGGAACTTTCTTGCTCACATAAACGAAAGTCTGGAGGTGGGCTAGCCTTGGGCCTTGACTTAATACAATGACTCTAGCCCATACCCCTGCATTGCTCTAGTTTCTTCTCTCCTCCATGGGGACTTCACCCTAAGACTGGCAGAAAAGTAATTCCAACCATTCTAACCTTACACCCTTACTCTTTCCATCGTTCCCTCTGAAATGAGGGCAAGTTTTTTCCAGAAGTGTCCCTCCCTCAAATCTCCCTTCATGTCCCATTTGCCCAAATTGGAATATGCACAAATTCTTGAACCAATCCCTCTAGCTGAGGAAATGACACGCCTGTTTAAGTCTGGCATCCAAAACAGACACTAGCTAGGGAGTAAGGCTTTACTGTGATTTTCTTAGACTAATTAGGGCTCATCCTTCTATGAGGTCAGTGCCCCAAACCTCCTGCTTACTGTGAAATGGATGACTCAACCCCTACATCCAATACAAGGTCCAACACAAACCTCATTAAGGAATAGAAAAACTACAGTGAAAACTAATAAAGACAAACAGTAATTTAGAATGTTATAACATGAAGAATGTTACAAGGGATGTTTTTGATAATAGATATTTCCAAAAGAAAAATAGTGCCTAAAGAGAACTGGGAGACTGTCAGTGTGTCTGAGTCTAAGTGACCAAAGAAAATTATGTTGTGATTCTAGAAGATGGATTCCAGTAATTTAGGCAGAAATAACCGTAGGGCAAAGAAGGATTAACTCCAAGTTATATCAGCCTGAGGAGACTTCCCTTGGGCAAAACCTAATCTCTTTGCTGTAAATTCTATGCTCACCAAGCAACCTTCCGAATTATTACTTATCCTTCTGAGTGGCTGACCCCCACAGAAAGGGAGTACCTGCTGAAGAAATGCTCCTGACTTAAAAAATCAGTTCTATTTCCCATGGTAAGTGGGCACTGTGGCTTATAAATCATTCTCTTTTGTATTTTGTTAGAGAGTTCTATCCTGCAAAGCTTGATCACACCACCAAAATAATAAAAGTGAGATCTCAGAAAGGAAAAGCTGAGGCTCGGACCCAGGACTACAATGTCTCCATCAAGGTATAATTCTGACAAGGCCTGGCCTAAATCTGCCACATCTCCCTTACGTGGGAACTCTAAAATATCTGAGCAGCGCAACAGAAAATCCCCCAAGCAGTCCCCTGTCCTTTAATTGAACAAAAGGCTCTGAGAGAGGGACTTAAGTGTAGGGGTTATGAGCCAAGTCTTTAGAATAAATGAGATTTGGGGATACCTTTGGGCTCCTCCTACCAACTGTGTGAACTTGAGCAAGTCATTTAACCTCCAAGACCCAGTAGCCCCAGTTATGAAATGGTGAATATCTCAGAGTTGTTATAATGATTAAAGGAGATAAAATTCACAGAGGACCTAGTGCAAAATGAATAGGTTTTTCTGTTGTTGCTTTCTTAGTATTGTGGCCCTTGTGTCAATATTATGTCTTCTGGGTTTGACTAAAAGGTATATGCTAACCTTGCTCAATACAGTGCTCTACAGTAAGAGTTCAGTGACTGTGGCAGAGAATGTGGCAGAGAATGTGGCAGAGAATGTGGTGTCTCAGATTACATGAGACACCAATGTAATTTGTAACATCACATCTTGATCCAGATTAAATCAGTGTGAAGCTCCAGCATGGGTAAAGTCTGATTGTTGTCTGCTTCCTAATCAACTGGTATTAAATTATCTATCTTATTTAGTTCTGAATTGTTTTTAAAAAGAAACTAGAAAACACCACAGAACATTAATTTACAAGAAGAAAAAGTCTGGAGACTGTGTTATATGAGGCATAAAGAAATTGAGTATATTTAATCTTGAAATAAGAAACCAGGAGAGAAAAAGTGAGAAATGTCAGCCTTCCTCAAATATTTAAAGGATTGTCATGTAGAGCAGGGAATAGAGAAAGTCTATGTACTTTTTACTTGTCTGTCTTTCCCATTAGACTAACAAATTTGAGAGAAGAGAATGCATTTCATCCATCACTGTATTCCCAGAAATTGGCTTGGTTCTGGCAACATAAGTACTCAAGAAGTACTTGTTGATTGAATAAGAAGATGGATGGAGGGATGAGGTGAATGGGTGATGGGATGGAGAGAGGGGCAGATGGAAAGATATTATTTAAAACATTATGTTAATGTCAGAATGAACATCAGAGATGAGAAAGCCGAAGTTCTAAAATAGTAAAAGATTTTCTCAAGCAAATTTCTATGAATGGTGACTACACCACAGCACCCTTGATATCTAGTTCTGTATTCTTCCTACTACATATTCTTTCAACTTCCTTTCATTCAAATCTGGTAGAACTGAGAGTATCATGATGAAAATATAATCCTAATGTAGGACTCTCTTATGGGCTGAGTTGCACACCCCCAAATCCATATGTGTATACCCTAACCCCCACTACCTCAGAATGCAACTGCATTTTGAGATAGGACTTTAAAGAGGTAATTAATTTAAAAGGAGGTCACAGGACTGGCTCCAATCCAATATGACTGATGTCCTCATATGAGAAAATTAGGACACAGATACATACAGAGGTAAGGCCATGTGGAGACAAGAGGGAGTGGGTAAAAGGGGTGAAGGTGGTCAAAGATACAAACTTCCACTTATGAGATAAAATAATTTCTGGAGATATAATGTATCTCCAGTATGGTGACCACAGTTAATAAATTGTATATTTGTAGACTGCTAAGAGAATACTCTTTAAAGTCCTCATTATGAGAAAAAAAATTGTAACCTTGTGAAGTGATGGAGGTTGACTAAACTTATTGTGGTGATCATTTATCAATATACACAGGTATCTGATCACTATGTTATATACCTAAAACTAATACAATGAGGCATGTCAATCATATCTCAATAAAACCAGAAGAAAAAGAAATAATTTTGTCATATACATATCTGTAATTATCTCTTCCTGCATGTCACCGCCTTTCTAAATGCATGCACATAATAAGCAATCATCAAGCAATCATGATAAATCTCTTAAAAATAAATAAATAGACGATTGATGATTCTACTCCATTCTAGAGCCATCAGACTCTAAGGATTATATATTTTTTTAAATATGCACAAGCTTTTTTGGGCCTTTAGTAAAGTTACTGCAATGTTTTGCCCCCTAATAAAAATTGAAATTTGAATTATAAGACATAAATGAGACCTCTATAAATTCATCTTCAGCATCTATACCAATTTGATTCATAGATTTTTTTAAAAATGAGAGAGGTCCACAGAAGAAACAACCATGCTGACACATTTATCTTGGATTTCTAGACTCCAGAACTGTGAAGAGATAAGTTATGGCAACCAGAGAAAACTCAGAGCCCTTTCCTCATATAATGCATGTTCAATCTATTTAATTCAGCAGTTTTGTATTATAGCACTAAAGAAGTTTCTTTGATTTGCATATAGAGGCCTATAGTAACTGCTGCCATGGACATTATAGACACTTTGGTATGTCCTCATTACAACACTGCATCTCTGTCACTTCAGTCTCAAAATAATCCCTATAACATTAAGATACTTGGGACATCAAGGCTTAGACTGATTTAGTGACCTATTCATAGACACTAATCTAGTATGTAGTATAATAGCCAAACTATGGAAAGAGCCCAGATGTCCATCAACAGATAAATGGATAAAGAAGATGTGGTATATATATATGCAATGGAATATTAGCCATCAGAAAGAATGAAATGTTGCTATTTGCAACAACATGGATGGAACTAGAGGATATTATGCTAAGCAAAATAAGTCAGTTAGAGAAAGACAAACATCATGTGATTTCACTCATATGTGGAATTTAAGAAACAAAACAGAGGATTTTAGAGGAAGGGAAGGAAAAATAAAATAAGATAAAAACAGAGGGGAAGGCAAACATAAACTCTTAACTATAGGCAACAAACTGAGGATTGCTGGAGGGAAGGTGGGATGGGGTAATAGGGTGATGGACATTAAGGAGGGCACTTGATGTAATGAGCACTGGGTGTTATATGCAACTGATGAATCACTAAATTCTACCCCTGAAACTAATAATATATTATATATTACCTAAATTGCATTAAAATAAAAAATTAAAAACTATTATGTGTAAAGACACACAATTCAAAGGCAAGTCTTCTGAACCCCTCATTCTAAGAATAGTGGCAAATGTTTATCAAGTGCATACTATGTTCCAACTTTATGTTATGTACTTTAAATCCATTATCTTATTTAGTCCCTGTAGCAAACACATGGGCTAAGTGCTACCATCAATCTCTGTTTTGTAGATAAGGGAACAGAGAATTCTACAGGCTAAGTAAGTTTCCTATGAATTCTACAGGCTAAGTAAGTTTCCTATGATCATATATATATAACTGGTAAGCTCAAGCTTTGAACGCAAGCCAGCTCCCTTCAGAGCTTGCATATTTAACCACTACACCTTACCACCTCTAATTCATAACAGTCTTCTCTTCCTGGACCTCCTTCACATGTCAGCCAGGCATAATGCTTGCTCTCTCCAGCAAATGCTCCAGCTACTGCTAAAATATCCATCCTCCATGCCCCCCACTTTGCAGAGCAGGTGCACGGAGCCCACCTCTGGAGTAAGGAACTCTCTGCCTTCTAAATGCAGTGGATGACCTGGGGCTTGACATTTGATGTCATGACTGACAGTCTCCAATTAAACCATTTTAGAGCAGGAGGGGTTTGATGCTACTGTATTTTTTCAGTCTGAGCATTCGGTGGCTTTCCTCCTTGATTTGGGATCACAGCCAACGTAAAAACTGAAATCCTTTCTGACAACATTTGCTGAATTGCCACAGTGTATTAGTCCAGATCCCCGTGGACTGCCTTTCTCTTTGTGCCAGCTTGTCACTGTAGAAGCAGCAAGGAGAGTGACCTAGTGCTTTTAGTCTAGACATATAGTCATCGGAGGCCCTCAGGTCTCTGGGGCAAATTTACAAGCTTTTGAGACAAGGGCTTGTCTGATAACAAAACCAACACCTGATAAATGACACCCTAAAGATAGAGATCTCTGCAAAGAAATGTAGAACTGACAGTCTTCCTAGCATGTCATACTATTTCACCCCATTTGCTTTTGTTTGGTTTGATGATGTCAACCTCATATCCAGAGACCTCTTTCCAAATGATGTAGATTGTCCTCTTTGGATCCAGAAGTGCCCTCACAGGGCCTCCCTCCAAACAGAGAAAAGGTGAGCTCCCTTCCTCCATTCCTCCACTGCCTTTTGGAGCTACAACTGATCTATCAGCAACCCCTGGAAGGTTGGTAGGAAAATCCTGCAGCTCTCACCACCAAGACCCACCATACTCAGAACAAACATGCCTAGGAAGAGGCCTGCAAAAGGAACTGACAGACAAATATCGATCTTTGTTTATGAGATCTCTATGTCCAGATTTCCATTCAGGGCCAAAGAGGGCTGCTACAAACAGGAAAGGGGCAGAGTAGGGCATGGACACTGAGTTTAGTAAATGGCTTTAATAAATACCTCCCAAAATAAGAAAGCTGAAGCTAAATTAAGGTCAAGAATACTTTTCTCTGTTTCTCTGTCTCTGTCTCGGTGTCTCTCACATGTGCATGCGCGTGCGTGCGTGCGCGCGCGCACACACACACGCCTCTGAAACTACCCATTTTATTTATGGAGTTCCTGGAATGCCAGGTGATGTGGCAAGGTGTGAATTCCTTATAAAATGCAAGCAGCCTGGGCAAGAAACAGTTGCAGACCATTCCAACCAGTCACTCTGGCTGCACTGCAAGCCCGGGCTCGAGAACTAAAAATCTATCTCAGATAATTGACATTTATTTGATTGAAACAGCAGGGTGCCCTCCATCACCATGGGAGGAGACCATATGGAAGAACAGTGAGAGTGGAGATAATGTTTGTCTACTGAGTGTGCCAATGTGTTTAGAGATTATTCACAGGGCTCTGGGGATTCCAGTATGATAATGTTTCAGCCAAATTAGAATCAGATTAATTGCTCTAATCTAATGGAAAGACAATGTTTATCAAATTATTGCTCTTTTCACCACATGATATTGCAGTGTCATTATTCTTTGGATTTAAGAAAGGAAATGAAAAGACTCTTGTAACACATCTGTTCAAGAGTTATATGATAGTGCTTTTCCCACTACACACAGGACTGAAATGCAGTTGGCAATTCTGTGAAGTAACCAATAAATTAAAGTAAAAGATCTGTAGTGGATAAATCTGCTGGAGTCCTATGATATCAGTTCATATTTTCATAAGACAATCTAAAGTCAATTAGCTTTTTCCAGATTTGAGAGATTTTGTTCTTCATATTATGTAGGGAGTGTTTTCCTCTATAAATGGGGAAGTACTTTTTCGAAAAACCCTAAGTGGTACTTACAACAAAATTCTAACACTCCTTTCCAAAATACCAAAATCAGCTCCTTTTCTCAACACCCATAGAGGAAATGGGGCTTTATGGATGTGGAGGAGAGGGTGCAATCATCTGTGGCCTTAAGTCACAAAGAACCATCAGCTCCTCAGCACTAAAGTGCTTGTCCATCTTATAGCTCCACTCTGGCCCATCATTTGCATCCCTGGGAATTCTCAGAGGCTACAAACATCAACCAAGAGTCACTTTAGAGAGCAACAGAGAGTCACACATGAACCAGGGCCTTCAAAGAAAGATACTGGTGATTAGCCGGTGCTTCCCAACACCTACTAGGCTGCACGCCCAGCTCCAACAGGGAATTTGGGAGGAGTTACAGAAGGATTTTTCTGCCATCCACATCTCCATAGGGGACTCTGTTGGTCCCTGCAGAGCAGAGAGGAAAGATCAAGTGGCACGATTTGTATGTTCACTCTTCTGTGTACACTGATTATTTCAAAATAATAGCAGCACAAAGCCCTCAAGTGTTCAGGAAGGCTGTGGGGAGGTAACTGTCAGGATTTTGCTGGGCCACATGCCAGGTCAAATCCATTACCTTTTCTTTTAGAGCTAGTGTCTTTTGCAGAAGGATCTTAGCAAGTGGGACCAGATAGGACAAAAAATGGAAATTACTTTCTTTATCATTAATTCTACATTATATGATACTTCTAATAAGATACTTCTAATATGATACTTCTAATAAGATATTTCTAATGAGTTAAGAAATCTTAACTTCACCTCCCTTTTGTGGTTGGCTCATCATACTTAATGCTTACAAAACATTGTATCATTAAGTTTGAGGTCCTTTTAGTTATCTATCTCCCTCCCCAAAATAGTTTGTTATATTCTCCAACTCAAAATGACATAGTCACAAAATGATATAATCACAAGGGCTGAACAAAGATTCAGGTCCAGATTTTAATTTACACCATGGTTAACTTCTCTGTACCTTAAAGACATTCCTAGAACTTGAAAAATTTTTTTAAAAAGCATGATTAGACTATCATTACTGAGTTGGTCTCAACAATATCTCAAATGTCATTATAGACCACATTTGTGGGGTGTCGAGACAAGGTTAGGCATATGTGAATAGAGTCAATTGCTCTCTGATCTGTCCAAGCTCAAATCTTGCTGTGATTTTCATGTTCCTGCCTCAACAATGGGCTCCCCTGGGTTAAAAAAGAGTTATTCTTGAGAAATAAATGAAGAATATCGTAGTTGTATTGATGCCTATGAAAACAGTGTATGTTTTCCAAGACAAAGCACAGAGCTGTAGATCTTCATTAATTACAATGCACTGGAACAAAAGCAAATGCAACCACTATAATTAACAATGCAATGCCTATAACCCCTGTCTAAATGCTTTCATTTCACTATAATTTAACAGTAAGAGCCTGAGAAATTATTTTAATCCTTATTTTTGCAATTCATTTTGAAAAGGTTGTGAGACTCAGTCTGAGGCATATTCATACATTCATTTACATTTTTATTTTAAATGGCTTCATTATCAAACTTCTTTAAACCCTACCCTATCATTTAGAACTGAATTCCAAAACT
Source organism: Martes martes (assembly GCF_963455335.1). Classification (NCBI taxonomy): domain Eukaryota; kingdom Metazoa; phylum Chordata; class Mammalia; order Carnivora; family Mustelidae; genus Martes; species Martes martes. The sequence continues at coordinate 39,925,029 of NC_137893.1, forward strand.
TTATTGTAAACCAAGTATTTGGAGTAACATCTGTGGGATTCATACAAATATTGTAATATGATGGGTATATATTTTACCTCTTTATGTGGGAAAAAGAAATTCATTCTTAAATGAATCAAAGGAATTACTTCAGCAGTATATTCAAGTAGTTATCAACTTGGATAACTTATAACAAACATGGAAGAACAGGCTGCCAATACATAAATATTTACCTAATGCTTATACTGTATACATATTCAATACAAGTAAGATGTCAACCTGGCCCACCAGTTAGAAAGGTAAAATAAATAGTAATGAAAAAATTTAGAAAACAGTTACATGCTGATTTAAGTAGTTCTGTCACCATAATAGCAATTCAAGAGAGAGAAATCAGTGTTAGAAAAAGTGAAAAACTACCTTTATAGAGAAAGTAGCACTGACATTACCTTAATAGCTAAATATGATTCCAATAGGTGAAGAGAAGAGTAAAAATAATAACAAAAGCAAAACACAATGAAGAACAAGAGTAAAAGGCCCACTTGCTGACAGAGGAAATACTTAAGAATAATCAAGAATAACATTGAAAAAATAGTGAGAGAGAATAGCCCACAGGAATTGTCAAAAACATGAAATTGGACCTAACTTGGTACAGTAGTCAATGTTGGAAGCAATGAGGGAAAGTGATAAGTATGGGAACTTGGTAGCTAGATTATTTGGAAAAATGAAACCCTGGAATTAAAGAGGTAAAATAAGGAGCTGACAAGATTAGGACTTCAGCAATGGACTTCTAGGGAAGATGGTGAAATAGGAGGATCCTAAATGCAACTCACCCCATGGAAATACCTAGATAACACACACATCAGCATGCATAACCCAGAAAACAACCTGAAGACAGATCAGACTCTCCACAGCTAAATGTAGGGAAGAGGCCATGTCAAAGAGGGTAGGAAGAGCACAGACACCGTTGGGAACCAGGTCAAACTGCGGGAAAGTCCACAGGAGGCTGGGGGTACTACGCGCACAGAGAAGGGAGAAGAACAGATGCCACACCAGGCACCCCAGGCACAGAGGACCTGGACTGAGATAAATCTCCATAAGACTGGCTTTGAAAACCAGAGAGGTTTAACTTCACAAGTTCCTCACAACTAGTGGGGCTTAACAACTGGAAATTTAAGAATCAGTGGGCTCCAATCTGAGAGTCAGCAGGGCAGAGCCCCTGCCCTTAAAGAGACAACATAACAAACAGCCTCACTCCGATACTTCATAGGAGTAGTTTGAAAACACCTCGTATATATGGCAGGGAGATTTATTTACTAATCTCTGAGCATGGATTGAAAGGGAGGGATCTTTGGAAGACTTCTCTAAGAACAAAAGAGCTGGTGGCACCATTTCCCTCCCTAGCCTCCCAGTCTAGATATATGGATATGTGTGGGAACCAGTGCAGCACAAACACTCTTCACCTAGCTTGCTAACAGCACCCTCCCACCCCCACATTTTCCTCCACAGCTGCCCTCTCCAACCTGCACTCTGCAAGAGTTCTCCAGAGTTGTTCCAGGTCTCCTCCACAGCAGACCAGCATAAACCTTGCTAACACTCCACCCCATGTTCTCCTTCCAACCCATCCCCTCCAACCCAGCCTAGGCAGGAGTCCATCCAAAGCAGCACCACAAGTATGGCAGTGTGCAAACAGCCCCAACAGGGGCCAGCACCACTCCGAAGTGACTCCTGTCCCAGGGAGAGGGGAACATAACACACACACCAGTTCAACTCTGGCCCCAGCAATGGGCTGGGGGCAGATATTTGGTCTGACTTCAGATTTTGTTCACCAATGAAAGTTTCTCAGGGGACAACACAGGGAGTGCACCCTGCAGTTCTGAACAACTGCAGTTCTAGCAAATCCTGGGTCTAATACAACTCAAGGAGGCCCCAAACTGACCCATAAATAACACAGGAACCAAAACCCTGCACATGACAGGCAAAGAGAGCCAATGCAGACAACTGGACTAAAGGCAAATGCTGCTCAGCCACAACAGTAGGGCACACACAAGAGACACCCCTAAAGCACCCACCAAACACCCCTGAAGCACTAGGTTCTGGTGAACAAGGGACTCTGAAATGCAGGGCATTACAGGACCTCTTCTTCATAAGACTACTACTTTCAAGGGCATGAGACATAGCTGACTTTCCTAACACATGGATACAGACACAGAGAATTAGAAAAAAATGAGGAAACAGAGGAATATGTTCCAAATGAAAACACAGGACAGAGAGACAAATCAAGAAACAAACTCTTGATTACAGAGAACAAACTGATGTTTAACAGAGGGGAGGGGTGAGGGGATGGGTTAAATAGATGATGGAAATTAAGGAGTACTCTTGTCATAATGAGCACAGAGTTATGTATGGAAGTATTGAATCACTATATTGTACACAGGAACTTAATATAAATATTAATATATTAATATCTATAATATATATAATATTATATATAATATATAATATAGATATTAATATATTAATAATATAATATAAATATAACTAATGTTAACTGGAATGAATGAATGAAAGGGAGGAAGAAGGAAAGAGAGAGAGATGGAAGGGGGAGAGAGAGAAAGAAAAGAAGGAAAAGGAAGGAGGAAGGGAGGGAGAAGAAAGAAAGAAAAAAAGAAAGAGAGAAAGGAAGAAAGAAAGAAAGATGGATGGACAAAAGCACAGTAAGATAGCTAAATGAAATAGAGATAAGTAATATCTTTAATAGAGACTTTAAGTAATGGTCATAAAGATACTCACTGGACTTGAGAAAACTCAAGTAGGGGATTTCAGTGAGACCCTCAATAAAGAGATAGAAAATACAAAAAAGAACCAATCAGGGATGAAGAATTCAATAACTGAAATTAAAAATACACTGGAGGGAATAAATAGTAGACTAGAAGAAGCAGAAGGACAGATCAGTGACTAGAGGACAGAGTAATGAAAAGCAATCAAGCTGAACAGGAGGAAAAAAAATGATAAAAAATAACACTAGATTAAGAGAACTCAGCAACACCATAAACATACCAACATTCACATTATAGGGATCCCAGAAGAAGAGAGAGAAAAGGGGGCAGATACTTTACTTGAAGAAATAATAGCTGAAAAATATCTGAATCTGGGGAATGAAACAGAAATCTAAATTCAGGAGCACAGATCCCCTAACAAAATCAATCCCCGAGGTCCACACCAGGATACATAGTAATTAAAATGGCAAAAGAGGGGTGCCTGGGTGGCTCAGTGGGTTAAAGCCTCTGCCTTCGGCTCAGGTCATGATCCCAGGGTCCTGGGATCAAGGCCCTCATCAGGCTCCCTGTTCAGCGGGAAGCCTGCTTCCCCCTCTCTCTTTGCCTGTCTCTCTGCCTACTTGTGATCTCTCTCTGTGTGTCAAATAAATAAATGAAATCTTAAAAAAATCAAAAATAAAATGGCAAAAGGTAGAGCTAAAGAGAGAATTTTAAAAGCAGCAAGAGGGAAAAAAAAACAGTTACATACATGGGAAACATTGTAAGGTTATCTGCTGATTTTGCCAACCAGAAGTGAGTATCATAATATATTCAAAGTGCTGAAAGAAAAAAACCTCCAGCCAAGAATACTTTATCCAGTAAGGCTATCATCCAGAACAGAAGGAGAGATAGAGTTTCCCAGACAAAAGTTAAAGGAATTCATGACCACTAACTCAGCCTTATAAGAAATGTCAAAGAGAATTATTTTAGTGGAAAGAAAGACCGTAAGCAGAAGTAAAAAAGGTAGAAACAACAAAAACAATAACATTAAGCCTGCCTATAAAAAAGCAGTCAAGGATTCACAAAATGAAAGAAAGGCAGAAAACAGAGAAGAAAGCAAGAGAAGAAAGAAACAGAGAACTAAAAAACAACCACAAAACAAGTAACAAAATGGCAGTAAGTATATACCTTTCAATAATTATTGGAATGTAAGTGAACTAAATGCTACAATCAAAAGATGGGGTGACAGAAAGGTTTGAAAAAAGAAAAAAAGACACATCTATAACCTTCCAACGAGAGACTCATTTTAAATCTAAAGACACAGGCAAATTGAAAGTGAAGGGACGGAAAAGCATTTATTATGCAAATGGAAGTGAAAAGAAAGAGTAGCAATACATATATTGAACAAAAGAGACTTTAAAACAAAGACTGTAACAAGAGACAGAGGACACTACATAATCTTAAAGGGAACAATCCAACAAGAAGATATAACAATGATAAATATTCATGTACCCAACATGGGAGCATCCAAATACATAAAACAGTTAATAACAAACATAAAGGAGGTAACCAATAGTAATACAATATGAGTAAGACTTTAACACCACTTTCATCAATGGACAGATCACCTAAAATCCACAAGGAAAGAGTGACTTTCTTTGAATGACACATTAGACCAGATGGATCAAACAGATTCATTCAGAACTTTCCATCTTAAAACAGCAGAATATACATTCTTTTCAAGTGCACATGCAACATTGTCCAGAATAGATGACATGTTAGGCCAACAAAAGGAGTTTCAGCAAATTCAAAAAGATTGATGTCATAAGATGCATCTTTTCTAACCACAACACTATGAAACTAGAAATAAGCCATAAGAAAAAATCTGAAAAGAACATGAATACATTGAGGTTAAACAACATGCTACTGAACAATGAATGGGTCAGCCAAGAAACCAAAGAAGAAATCATGGAGACAAAAGAAGAAAACATGGAGACAAATAACAACAGAAACACAACTGTCCAAAATATGTGGGGTGCAGCAAAAGTAGTACTAAGAGAGAACTTTATAGCAATGCAGGCCTACCTCAAGAAACAAAAAAGTCTCAAACAACTTAACCTTACACCTATATATAGGGGTTAGAAAAGAACAAACAAAGCCTAAATCCAGTAGAAGGAAGGAAATAATAAAGATTAGATCAGGATTTAAAAAGAAAATAGAAACTAAAGAAATAATAGACCAGTTCTTTGAAAAAAAATCAACAAAATTGATAAACTTTTAACCAGACTCATCAAAAGAAACAGAGAGGACTCAAATTTAAAAAATCAGAAATGAAAGAGGAGAATAATTAACCAACACCACAGAAATACAAATAAATATAAAAAACTGTTATGAAAAATTATATGCCAACAACTGGACAACCTAGAAGAAATGGATAAATTCCCAGAAACATATACCTCCCGAATCAAGAAGAAATAAAATATTTGAATGGATTACGATCAATGAAATGGAATCAGTAATCAAAAAACTTCTAACAAAAAGTCCAGAACAAAATGGCTTCACAGGTATATTTTACTTAACATTTAAGAAGAGTTAATATCTATTCTTCTCAAACTATTTCAAAACATAGAAAAGGAAGTATATCTTCCAAATTCATTCTACGAGGCCAGCACTACTCTGATACCAACACCAAATAAAGATACCACCAAAAAAAAAAAAAAGAGAGAGAGAGAGAGAGAACTAACTATAGGCCAATATCTCTGATGAACATAGATACGAAAAACCTCAACAAGCTATTGACAAACCAAATCCAACAATACATTTTTAAAGAAATCATTCACCATGATTAAGTGGGATTTTTCCCCAAGATGCAAGGGTGACAGTATTCACAAATCAATCAACATGATACATCACATCAATAAGAGAAAGAATAAAAACCATACGATCATTTTGATAGATACCAAAAAAAAAAAAAATTAACAAAGTACAACATCCATTTATGATAAAAACTCTCAATTACATTGGTTTAGAAGGAACCTACCTCAACATAATAAAGGCCATTTATGAAAAATCCACAGCTAACATCATGTTTAATGGGGAAAAACTGAAAACTTTTCCCATAATGTCAGAAGGATGCCCACTTTCACCACTTTTAATAGGCATAAGCCTGGAAGTCCTAGCTACAGCAATCAGACAACAAAAAATAATAAACGATCATTAAAATCCATAAGGAAGAAGTAAAACATTAACTATTTGCAGATGACATGATACTTTATATAGAAAACCTGAAAGACTCCACCAAAAAACTGCTAGAACTGGTAAACAAATTAAGTAAAGTCACAGGATATGAAATCAACCCACAGAAATCTGTTGCATTTCTATACACTAAGAATGAATCAGCAGAAAGAGAAATTAAGAAATCAATTCCATTTATAATTGCACCAGAAATAAACCTAACCAAAAAAAGTACAGACCTGTACTCTGACAACTATAAAACACTGATGAAAGAAATTGAAGATAACACAAAGAAATGGAAAAACATTCCATGCTCATGAATTGGAAGAACAAATATTGTTAAAATGTCTATACTACCCAAAACAATCTAAAGATGCAGTGCAATTCCTATCAAAATGCCAATAGCATCTTTCACAGAACTAGAACAAACAACCTAAAATTTGTATGGAACCACAAAAGACCCTGAATAGCCAAAGCAATCTTGAAAAAGAAAAATAAAACTGGGGTTATCACAATTCCAGACTTCAAGTGATATTTTAAAGCTTTAGTAATCAAAACAGTATGGTACTAGCACAAAAACAAACATACAGATAAATAGAAAAGAATAGAGAGCCTGAAATAAACCCACACTTGCATGATCAGTTAATCTTGAACAAAGGAGGAAAATATATATAATGGATATCCATTATATATATTTTGGGGTTTGAGTCCAGTATAATGGAAAATAGTTTCTTCAAAAATGGTGCTAGAGAAACAGAACACTACATGCAAGAGAATGAGTTGGACCATTTTCTTATACCATACACACACAAAAAACTTAAAATGAATTAAGAACCTAAATGTATTGATCCAAAGGGGCACGTGCACCACAATGTTTATAGCACAATGTCCACAATAGCCAAACTATGGAAAGAGCCTAGATGTCCATCAACAGATGAATGGATAAAGAAGATGTGATACACACACACACACACACACACACACACACACACACACTGGAATACTATACAGCCATTTAAAATGAAATCTTGCCATTTGCAATGACATGGCTGGAACTAGAGGGTATTATGCTAAGCAAAATAAGTCCATCAGAGAAAGACAATTATCTTATGATCTCACTTATATGAGTAATTTGAGAAACAAGACAGAGGATCATAGGGGAAGGGAGGAAAAAATGAAACAAGATGAAACCAGAGAGGGAGACAAACTATAAGAGACTCTTAATCTCAGGAAACAAACTAAGGGTTGCTGGAGGGGAGGGGGTAGAAGGGATGGGGTGGCTGGGTGATGAACATTGGAGAGGGTATGTGCTATGGTGAGAAAAAAATATATATTATTTTTTTAAAAAAGGAATCTAAATGTGAGACCTGAAACCATAAAAATCCTAGAAGGGAGCACAAGCACTAATATCTCTGACATTGGCCATAGCAACATTTTTCTAGATATACCTCCTGAGGCATGGGAAACAAAAGCAAAAATAGATTACTGAACTGCATCAAAATTAAAAGCTTCTGAACAGCAGGGGACACCTGGCTGGCTCAGTCAGTAGAGTATGAGACTCTTGGTCTTGGGTCTTGAGTTAGAGCCCCACACTGGGGATAGAGATTACATTAAAAAAAAATAAATAAACAAAATCTTTTTAAAAAAATGGTTCTGCACAACAAAGGAAACAATCAATAAAACTAAAAGACAACCTACTGAATGAGAGAAGATATTTGCAAATGATATGTCTGATAAGGGGTTAATATCCAAAATACATAAAGAACACATACAACTCAAAACCCAAAAAAAGCAAATAATACAATTAAAGATGGGCAGACATTTCTCCAAAGACATCCAAATGACTGACAGATACATGAAAAGATGCTCAACATCACTCATCTATAGGAAAGTGAAATTAAACCTAAAATAAGATGTCATCTGACACCTGTCAGAATGGTTAAAATAAAAAAACACAAGAAAAAAGTGTTGGTAAAGATTCAGAGAAACAGAAACCCTTGTGTACTGTTGGTGGGGAGGTGGGAAATAGGTGAAGGGGATTAAGAGTATACTTGGCATGAGGAGCACTGAGTAATGTACACAATTGTTGAATCACTATATTATACACATGAAACTAATATATTACTATATATTAATTATATTAGAATTTTTAAATTTAGGACTTCAGGGATGATAGCGGTATTGGACTTCCATACAAGCAAAGTAGGAAATCACAAAAACTACTGATTTTCAAAGATCCCTATTCATTATGGATTATGTCTAAGATTTAGACCCTTCATTGTTTCAATGCAAAGTTTCATTCCACTTTAAAGAAACTTGAGTTGCAATAATAGGACTGGGCAATGTGATAAACTATTATCAGATATTCTTATCTCAGAGAGAATAAAGGTTTTTGTGTTTTTGTTTTTTGACAGTTTTAATTAGAGGACAAAAAATAGACTGGTAGCACTTTCAATCTGAGCTAACAGGAAAGAGACACCAGTGGGAATTTTCGGAGTCCAGAACTCTATGTTTGAGGGTCCCAAAAACAAACTTCACAAGCATCACTTTTAACCAGGTACTGGGTGGGGAAAATGGACATGCAGAAAACATAAAAAACATTTTGAAATAAAAGGACAAAATTAATGTAGATTCCATGAAGGAGATTTGGAATGTGGAACATTCCTTTGAACATAACTTCAAAGTTATTTGAAGACTAATATTAGTGGGACCCCTTATAGAAATAAAGTAGTTAGGAGGAGCTAAGATGGTGAAATATAGGACCCTAGGCCTGGTCCCTCAAAGACAGCTAGTTCAATACCAAATCATTCCGAATACTCAAGAAATCAGTCTGAGGGCTGACAGAACAAACTGCAAAATGAGAGAGAGAAAGGGCCACATCATGGAAGGTAAGAGGTACAGAGACATGATTTGGGAAAGATACAGAGCACAGGTGCCACTGAAGGGAGAGAAATCTGATCACAGAGATGTGAGAAAGAGAGAGAGAGGGAGAGAGATGCACACAAGAGATCACACAAAGAAAACACTTCCCCAAAGCCATTGACTAAGGACTTATTTTTCTGAGATTCTACAACCAGAGGGCTCAAAGACTGGAGTTTCATAGGTCTGCAACATGGCGGGTGTGGAGGCTGGTGGGCACTGTAGTGCTCCTGTGGAGAAGGAAAGCAGATAGCCTGGGGGACAGAAGGTGTGATTTGAGGATCCCCTGGGGCACACTGGGAGAGACAGTTCACCCTTCTTGGAGTGCATTTGAGTGATGGCATTGCTTCTCCAGAGACAAAGCAACAAGAAGGTATCATTTCTTTCCACTGCCGCTCAGCTTAAACTCACTTCAGTAAGCAGCAGAGTGCCAACAGTGACAGCATAAACCACTTAAACCAAGCACCACTCACCCTGTGCTCTGCAGGTGCTGCAAGTATGCCTAAGTAGCAGTGCAGTGGGCCCCTCCTCCAAAAGACCAGCACAAATCCTCCACATGCACCAAGTCTACTGATCATAGAGTGCTGCAAAGTTATAGCACTAGTGGAGATTGCATCAGGTCCTTTAACAAGTAAATCAGAGAACACCTAGTTAAAATTTCCCCCACTCTGGACAAGGTTGAAACACTCCCAACTGCAAGCAAGGAGAAACTGCAGAGGACTGACCTCAGGAAAAGAGCAGAGCAGCCAAAACACTGCAGCAGAGTGTACACAGCATACACTAGAGACACTTCCTAAAGCACCAGGCCATATAAGGTCATTACTCTCTGGAGCAGAAAACATAACAGGCTTTCCTAACACACAGAAGACAGAGACCTAGACAAAATGCCAAGAGAGAGGAATTCATCCCAAAAGGAAGAACAAGAAAAGGTCACAGCCAGGGGTCTAATTGAAATAGACATAAGTAATATGATTGATCCAGAATTTAAAGCAACAATGATAATGATACTAGCTGGGCTTGAGAAAAGCACAGAAGAGAACCAGGGAGTCCCTTACTGCAGAGATAAAAGGCCTTAAACCTAGTTAGGCAGAAGTAATGCAATAACTGAGATGTGAAAACAACTGAGTGTAATGAACACAAGGATTACAACTGAGCATAATTCCACAAGGAAGAAGCAGAGAAATGAATAGGTGATATAGAAGATAAAATTATGGAAAATAATGAAGCTGAAAAGAAGAGGTAAAGAAAAATATTGGATCATGTCTACAAGTCTACAAATGTAGACTTAGGGAATTCAGCAATTCCATAAAGTATAATAACATTCATATCATAGGAGTCCCAGAAGAAGAGAGAGAAAAGAGGGCAGAAGGCTTATTTGAGCAAATTACAGCTGAAAACTTCCCTAATCTGGGAAAAGAAACAGACATTGAAATCCACGAGGCACAAAGAATTCCCATCAAAATCAACAAAAGCAGGCCAACACCAGGACATATTGTAGTTAAATTTGCAAAATATAGAGATAAAGAAAAATCCTAGGAGGAATTAAAATGGCAGAGGAGTAGAGGGACCCTGAGCTTGTCTCATCCCTTGAACACAACAAGATGGTTATCAAATTATTCTGAACACCCAAGAAGTCCATTAGAGGTCTGAAAGTACAAAAATTGTAAATCTATAAGGAGAAAAGCGACCACATTTTGGAAGGTAGGAAGTGCAGTTCACTTGGGGAGACATAGATGTGGATGCAGCAATGAGGGAGGCTGCTTATGGAGGCTATTGCAAAGTATTAGAAGTGGCAGAGCACAAAATCTGAACTTTTAAATTCACTACTATGGGGGATATGCCGGATTAAAGGTGCTCAGATGGTGAAGAGGGGCAGAATCCTAGGTGTGACAGGGTGGTCTCAGGATCCCCTGGGTCACAGAAAGAACAGGTGGTACCAAAGTGCTGGGCTGTTCCCAAGCATATAAGCCAGGAAACCAGCAAAAAGCAACAGGTCTTGGCACCAGCTTTTTGCTGTAAACTATAAACTGCGCCACAGTCATGTACCACTTTCCTGGGACAGGCTGGCAAGCACAGCAAGACCACCTATGAAATTTGGAGCTTTGAAACAAGGTCAGGTGCCTGAGATAAAAAGGCTCAGACAAGGGCAGAGTGAACACAGGGTTCAGACAGAAACCAGGGAAACAAATAGGGTAACTAACTAACTGCTTTTCTGTGAGTGCTCACTGAAGAGTAGGAGCACAAAATTTCAGCTCCAAGGCTGGAGAGCAGGGCACAGCCATTTTCATCCCACCCATCAGAGCTGAAAGACTTAAGGGAGTAAAACAGCACCATCTAGTGAAAGCCAAAGCAGGGGACACCAAGCCCCACTCCACTGTGTCCTGAAAAAGCATTTCCACTGAAAACAACTCATCCTGAGAATCAGTGCAGCAGGCCAGAAGACCAGTGCAACAACGAGCTCACACAAACTTTACTGATCATATAGTACTGCAAAGCTTCAGCACAAAGGAAAATAGGATCAAGCTTCCTTTTTTACTTTTATTCTTTATTTCTTTTATTTTATTATTTTTTTCATTTATTTTCTTATATTTTCCAATTCTTTCTAATATTGTATTATTTTTTTATTTTTATTTTTTCATATATTTTTTATTTTTGTCTATTTTCATTTTTTATATTTAAATTAATTTAACTTAATTTTTTAAATTTGGAATCTACATTCTTTTAACAAGCAAACCAAAACACACCCAGAATCTAGTCAGTGTTTTTGATTTTTTTTTTTTTGGTTTTTGGTTTTTGGTTTTGTGTTGTGTTTTGTTTTGCTTGAGTTTTTTTGTTGTTGTTGTTGCTGTTTCTTACTTTGTTCTTTAGGCTTTTTTGTTTGTTTTTTGTTTTGTTTTGTTTTCTGTTTTGTTTTTGTTGTTCTTTTTTCTCTTTCTTCTTTTCTTTTCTGGACAAAATGACAAGACAGAGGAATTATCCCAAAAGAAAGAACATGAAGTAGAACTCACAGCCATGGATTTAATCAATACTGATATAATAAGATGTCTGAGCTAGAATTTAAAACAATGATTATTAGTATACTAGCTGGGCTTGAAAAAAACATAGAAGACTCTGGAGAGTCCCTTACTACAACATAAAAGAACAAAAATCTACTGAGGTTGAAAATAAAAATGCCACAGCCAAGATGCAAACACAAATGGAGCCCATATAAATGAGAATGGACAAAGCAGAGGAGCAAATCAGTGACAAAGAAAATAAAATTGTGGAAAATAATGAAGCCAAAAAGAAGAGGAAAAGAAAAGCAATGGACCACAAGGATAGACTTAGTTCAGTGACTTAGTAAAATGTAGTAACATTCATATCATAGGAGTTCCAGAAGATGAAGAGAGAAACAAAGGGGAGAAGGTTTATTCAAAGAAATTACAGCTGAAAACTTTCCTAATCTGGGAAAGGACAGAGACATCAAAATCCAAGAAGGTCAGAGAACTCCCACTAAATTTAAAAAAAAAAAAAAATCTGGTCATTGCCAAGGCATGTCACAAATTCACAAAACACAAAGACAAGGAAAGAATACTAAAAGCAGCAAGGGGAAAAGACCCTTAACCTACAAGGAAAGACAGATCAGGCTGGCAGTGGATCTGTCACAGAGACCTGGCAGGCCAGAAAGGAGTAGAAGGAAATATTCAATGTGCTGAATGGGAAAAATATGCAGCCAAGAATTTTTTATCCAGCAAGGCTGTCATTCAAAATAGAAGGAAAGATAAAGAGTTTCCCAGATAAAAACTAAAGGAGGTCATGGTCACAAAACTAGCCCTGCAAGAAATTTTAAGGGGGACTTTTTGAGTGGAGAAGAAAAAAGACCAAAAGCAACAAAGACTATAAAAAAAAAACAGAGAACATCACCAGAAACACCAACTCTACAGGTAACAGAATGGCACTAAATTCATATTTCTCAATAATCACTCTGAATGTAACGGGACTAAATACTCTAATCAAAAGACATAGAGTATCAGAATGGATTAAAAAAAAAAAACAAAAACAAGATCCATCTATAAGCTGCCTATAAGAGACTCATTTGAGACCTAAACACACCTACAGATTGAAAGTGAGGGGATGGAAAACCATCTATCATGATAATAGATATCAAAAGAAAGCCGAAGTAGCCATACTTACATCAGACAAACTAGATTTTAAAACAAAGATTGTAACAAGAGATGAAAAGGGGCATTATATCGTAATTAAGGGTCTATCCATCGAGAAAATCTAATGATTATAAATATTTGTGAAATACATAAATCAATTAATAACAAACAAAAAGAACTCATTCATGATAATCCAATAATAGTACGAGACTTTAACACCCCATTTACAGCAACAGACAGATCATCAAGTAGAAAATCACAAGGAAACAATGGCTTTGAATGATATGCTGGACCAGACAGACTTAACAGATATATTCAGAACGTTTCTTCCTAAAGCAACACATTATACATTCTTCTCCAGTGTACATGGGACATTCTCCAGAATCAATCACATAGTGGGTTGCAAATAAAGCCTCAACAAGTACAAAAAGATTGAGATCGTATCATGCAAATCTTCAGACTATGACACCATGAAACGAAGTCAACAACAAGAAAAAATTTTGAAAGACCACAAATACATGGAGGATGTTAAAGAATATTCTATTAAAGAATGAATAAGTCAACCAGGAAATTAAAGAAGAATTTTTAAAATACACAGAAGCAATGCAAATGAAAAGCATGACATGAAAATAAAAATGAAAACATGACAGGCCTAAACCTTTGAGATGCAGCAAAAGTGGTCATAAAAGGGGAATATATAGCAATGTAAGCCCACCTCAAAAAGCATGACAAATCTCAAATACACAACCTAAACTTATACCTAAAGGAGCTAGAAAAAGAACAACATATGAAGCTTAAAGCCAGCAAAAGAAGGGAATTAATAAAGAGTAGAGCTGAAATAAATTATACAGAAACAAAACAAATAAATAAACAAAAACAGCAGAGCAGATCAATGAAACCAGGAGCTGGTTCTTTGAAAGAATTAATAAAATTGATAAAGCCCTAACCAGATTTATCAAAAAAAAGAGAATGAACACGAATAAATAAAATCTCAGAGAGGAGAGATAATGGTATAAATGCAAACAATTATAAGAAATATAAACAATTATAAGAGAGTATCATGAAAAATTATATGCCAACAAATTGGAAGAAGTAGATAAATTCCTAGAAACATATTAACTACCAAAACGAAAATAGGAAAGAAACTGAAAACATGAACAGACTGATAACAAACAAAGAAATTGAATCAGTAATCAAAACTCTCCCAGCAAACAAAAGTCCTGTGCTAGCTGGCTTCCCCGAGGAATCCTACCAGACATTTAAAGAAGAGTTAATACCTATTCTTCTCAAATTCTTCCAAAAAACAGAAATGGAAGGAAACCTTCTAAACTCATTCTAAAAAGACAGCATTACCTTGATGTCAAAACCAGACAAAAACCCCAATAAAAACAAGAATTACAGCCAATCTTCCTGATGAACATGGATGCAAAAATTCTCAAGAAATTACTAGCAAATTAAGTCCAACAGTCATTTAAAAAAAATCATTCACACACACACACAAAAAAATATTCACCGCTATCAAGTGTGATTTATTCCTGCATTGCAGGAGTGATCCAATATTCACAAATCAATCAACATGATACATCACATTGATAAAAGAAAGCATAAGAATCATATGATCTTCTCAAAAGATGCAGAAAAAGCATTTGACAAAATACAGCATCCTTTCCTGATTTAAAAAAAAATTAACAAAGTAAGAATAGATGGATATCTCAACATCATAAAGGTCATATATGAGAGATTCATAGCTGATATAATCCTTAATGGGGAACAACTAAGAGCTTTTCCTCTACAGTCAGAAACAAGATAGGGATGACCACTCTCACCACTGTTATTTAAAGTCATACTGGAAGTGCTAGTCTCAGCAAGCAGACAACAAAATGAAATAAAAGACATCCAGATTGGCAAGGAAGAAGCCAAACTTTCACAATTTGCAGACAACACGATACTCTGTAGAAAACCTGAAAGACAGGACCAAAAATTGCTAGAACTCATTCATGAATTCAGGAAAGTGGCAGGATACAAAATCAACTTTCAGAAATCTGCGGCATTTCAATATACCAATAATGAAGCATTAGAAAGAGAAATCAAGGAATCGATCCCATTTGCAATTGTACCAAAAATAATAAGATAACGTAGGAATAAACCTAATCAAAGAGGTAAAATATCTGTACTATAAAAACTATAGAAAGCTGATGGAAGAAGTTGAAGAGGACACAAAGAAATGGAAAAACATTCCATGCTCATAGATTAGAAGAATAAATAATGTTAAAATGTCTATACTATCTGAAGCAAGCTACACATTTAATGCAATCCCCATCAAAACACCACTGGCATTTTTCACAGAGCTAGAACAAACAATCCTAAAATTTGTATGGAATCACAAAAGACCCGAAATAGTGGGAAAAAAACCTTGAAAAAGAAAATCAAAGCAGGAGGCATCACAATTCCAGACTTAAAGTTATACTACAAAGCTGTAGTGATCAAGACAGCATGATACTGGCATAAAAACAGACACATAGGTCAAAGGAACAGAATAGAACACACAGAAATGGCCCCACAACTGTATAGTCAACTAATCTTCAATGATGCGGGAGAGAATATCCAATGAAAAAAAAAAGACAATCTCTTCAAAAATGGTGTGGGGAAAACTGGACATCAACATGCAAAAAAAAAAAAAATGAAATTAAAGCTCTTTCTTACACCATACACAAAAATAGACTCAAAATGGATGAAAGACCTTAATGTGAGGCAGGAAATCATCAAAATCCCAGGGGAGAATACAGGCAGCAACCTCTTTGACCTCAGCTATAGCACCTTCTTCTTAGGTCTCTGGAGACAAAGGAAAGAAAAGCAAAAATGAACTACTGGGACTTTATCAAAATTGAAATCTTCTGCATAGTGAATGAGACAATAAACAAAACTAAAAGGCAACCTTTGGAATGGGAAGATATTACAAATGACGTATGGGATAAAGGGTTAGTATCCAAAATCTATGAAGAACCCATCAAACTCAACACTCAGAAAACAAATAATCCAGTTAAGAAATTTGCAGAAGACATGAATAGACAGTCTTCCAAAGAAGATACCTAGAGGGCTAACAGACACATGAAAAGATGCTCAACATGACTCATCATCAGAGAAATACAAATCAAAACTACAATGAGATACCATCTCACACCTGTGAGAATGGTTAAAATTAACAACATAGGAAACAACAAGTGTTGGGGAGGATGAAGAGAAAGGGGAACACTCTTACACTGTTGGTGGGAATGCAAACTTGAGCAGTCACTGGAAAAACAGTACAGAGGTTCCTTGAAAAGTTAAAAAATAGAACTACCCTATGATCCATCAATTGCACTACTAGATATTTACCAAAGGACTCAAAAATGCTGATTTGAAGGAAACATGTGCCTCCATATTTAGAGCAGCATTATCAACAATAGCCAAATTATGGAAAGAGTCCAATTATGCATCAACTCATTAATGGATAAATAAGATGTGTGTGTGTGTGTGTGTGTGTGTGTGTGTGTGTGTGTGTGTGTGATGGAATATTACTCAGTCATCAAAAAGAATGAAATCTTGCCATTTGTATCAATGTGGATGGAGCTAGAGAGTATTACGCTAAACAAAAAAGTCAGTCAAGAAGGACAAATACCACATGATTTCATTCATATGTGGAATTTAAGAAATGAAACAGATAAACATGGGGGGGGGGGAAGACAGGCAAACCATAATAGACTCCTAACTATAGAGAACAAACTGACAGTTGCTGGAGGGGAGGTAGGCAAGCAGGTGGGTTAAAGACAGATGGGTATTAAAAAGGGCATTTGCTGTGATGACCAGTGGGTGTTGTATGTAAGTGATCACAAAATTCTACTACTGAAACTAATATTATACTGTATGTTAATTAACTAGAATTTAAACAAATACTTAAAATTTTTTAAAAAAAGAAAGAAAGAAAGCAGTTATAAGAACCCATTTTAGAGGTAAGTGAAAGTCTTCAATTTTCCTTTCAGGTACTCTAATATTGCAGGTAGCTGACAATATGTAATTATAGCAAGGGCAAAAACAAGATGACTAATACAGATTTGGAAGTCATTCAACATAGACGTGCTAGCTGAAGTCAACAGACATACCTGTAGGGAACAGAGAGCAGAAAACGTGACTGTGACTTTGGCTTTGGCTTTGGCTTGGCTTTGGCTTGGCTTTGGCAAAGAGGAATGGGAATGGTATTAAAGAGTGGTATAGGAACTAGCAACGGATACAGAAAAAGGGCAGGGAAAAAAACAGGAAAGCACATTGCTATAGAAGTCAATGAGAAGAGGGTTTTTTAAAAATTAGTAGTCAGCATACTCAAATGTTGAAAGGAGTCAAAATGGATAAGAACGGAGGAAAGTTCATAGATCTGGAAAGAAAGAAATTCTTAGTAATTTTTAAGAAACTTAATGTAATGGGATAATACAAATATAAAACAGACATCAAGTGATTAAGTGTTAAAATGTCATGGGCAAATGAGAAGCAGAGAGAATTGGTAAGCAGTGATGTCCCAGAATACAAAGGAGGCTATAATCAGAGCTAAGAACTTTGAGTTTCAAAGTTTCAAAGTTGAGTTTCAAAGGCAGAATGAGAGGGTGAGCAATGAGGAACTTACTGTCAAAAAAATGAAAATCCAGAGTTAGATCTCAGTGGTTTGATTTTGGTAAAATTGATCAGGGATCATAGTAAAGTCCTGAGGAGTGGACAATAATAGAAAATATGAGGACTGCAGAAATAGGTGAGCACTTGCCCAAACCTCATGTTTCCTGAGCTAATTGGCTGTGTTTAATCCAGGTACTATATCTCTGCTAGGTACTATATAGTCTATAGTGAAGAAGCAAAAGTGATGGCCACAAGGAGGCTGCCCAGTATACTCCCTGTGTCCTTTCCTCCAGCCTTTAGAATCTGTTCTCAGTAACACAGACAAAAGCCACAGAGCACTCCAGTGTTTGATGCCACACTACTTAAAGGATGACTTCATGGGAGGAAATAAGCTGGTTTGGGAGCACTGGCAGGGCAGTTTTCTCCAAAACCTTGCTGGGACAGGGTCAGGTGGGGGGAAAGATCAAAATAAAAATAAATTTCCATATCACTATCCATGGAGGGATATTTAACTGTTAACTATCCTAGGCCAACATTTCCAGAAGAAGCTTCCATTAAAAGCTAGTTCAATGTGACATTAATCAAAAACCCATGAAAAGGGTTCCAAAGTCAGATAACTTTAAGAACCACTGAGTTAAGTAAAATTGAACTGGCTTCTTTACTGCAGGATTTCTCAGAGCCTTTAATATGTTAATGTTGTACTGTAAATCTCCAAGAAAGATTCCTCATTTCCCAGATCTCTGTGACCATAAAGTATTTTTTTTTTCATGGAGCATCTAAAGGGGAGAGTGAGGAATTCTGCAGTAGAGCCCATTGATAAAAACTGGTGCCTGCAGTTTCATAGCTGGTGCCCTCATCTACCCCTGAAGGATGAAAGTCAGTAGGCATAGATCCAATATAGTCAGTGGGGAGTTTTTAATCTCTTCCTGATACAGATATACAGGGTAATATCTGAGGACTGCCAAAATATATCAGACTTACTGATCATCATACATTCCTACTGATCCATGAAGAGGGTGAAGATCATCCAAGAGAAGACCCAGGGAGCATCCATAGAGCAGACATCAACTACACTAACACTCATTTAACTGTGAACATTTTGGCACCCTTCATTCTTTCAAATCCTTACATAATCAGGAGTATCCAGGATGAGAACTATATTTTTTTAAGATTTTATTTATTTATTTGAAATGGAGAGAGAGAGCAAGAGAAGAAGAGAACAAGAACAAGCAGGGGGAGCAGCAGCCAAGAGAAAATCAGGCTCCCCAGTGAGCAAGGAACCCAATGGGAGCTCAATCCCAGTACCCTGGGATCATGACCTGAGCCAAAGACAGCTTAGCTGCTTAAACGAATGAGCCACCCAGGCAGCCCCAGGATGGGAACAATTAACCCTATTTACTCATATTTATTTACTTAACTTACTTACTTACTTGTTTATTTATTTATTATTGTGTTATGTTAATCACCACATAGGACATCATTAGTTTTTGTTGTAGTGTTCCATGATTCATTGTTTGCGTATAACACCCAGTACTCCAAGCAACCCCTGCCCTCCTTTACCCATCACCAGGCTCACCCATCCCCCCACAATCCTCCCTTCTAAAACCCTCAGTTTGTTTCCCTGAGTCCATAGTCTCTCATGGTTTATCTCCCACTCTGATTTCTCCTCCTTCATTTTTCCCTTCCTTCTCCTAATGTCCTCCATGCTATTCCTTATGTTCCAGAAATAAGTGAAACCATATGATAATTAACTTTCTCAGCTTGACTTATTTCACTTAGCATGATTTCCAGTTCCAATCCTTTCTGATAGCTGAGTAATATTCCATTGTGTATATGGACCACATCTTCTTTAACCATTCGTCTGTTGAAGGGCATCTTGGCTCTTTCCACATTTTGGCTATTATGAACATTATGAACTGCTATGAACATTGAGGTGCATATGGCCCTCCTTTTAATTTTTTGAGGAATCTCCACACTATTTTCAAAGGGGCTGCACCAAACTGCATTCCCACCAACAGTGTAACATTTGCTGTTTCGAACATTTGCTGTTTCTTCCCTTGTTGATTTTTGGCATTCTAACTGGTGTAAGGTGTTATCTCAATGTGGTTTTGATTTGAATTTCCCTGATGGCTAATGACGATGAACTTTTCTCATGTGTTTGTTAGCCATTTGTATGTCTTCTTTGGAGAAATGTCTGCTCATGTCTTCTGACCATTTTTTGACTTGATTATCTGTTTTTTGTATGTTGAGTTTGAGAAGTTCTTTATAGATCTTGGGTAGCAGCCCTTTTTCTATAGTGTCATTTCCAAGTATCTTCTCCCATTCTGTGGGTTGCCTCTTTGAGTTGTCGAATGTTTCCTTTGCTGTGAGGAAGCTTTATATTTTGATGAAATTCCAAAAGTTCATTTTCACTTTTGCTTCCCTTGCCTTTGGAGACGTGTCTTGAAAGAAGTTGCTGTGGCCGATGTCAAAGAGCTGAGTGCCTATGCTCTCCTCCAGGATTTTTATGATTCCTGTCTCACTGAGGTCTTTTATCCATTTAGAGTTTATCTTTCTGTATGGTGTAAGAGAATGGCCCAGTTTCATTGTTCTGTATATAGCTGTCCAACTTTCCCAGCACCATTTATAGAAGAGACGGTCTTTTATCCATGGGATATTTTTTCCTGCTTTGTCGAAGATTAGCTGACCATAGAGTTGAAAGTCCATATCTGGGCTCTCTGTTCTATTCCATTGGTCCATGTGTCTGTTTTTGTGCCAGTACCATGCTGTCTTAGTGATCACAGCTTTATAATATAGCTTGATATCAGACAACATGATGCCCCCAGATTTTTTTGTTTTTTTTTGTTTTTTGTTTTTCAACATTTCCTCAGCAATTCGGGCTCTTTTCTGGTTCCATACAAATTTTAGGACTTTTTTTTCTAGCATTTTGAAAAATGCCATTGGTAATTTGATTGGGATGGTGTTGAAAGTATAGATTTCTCTGGGCAGCATAGACATTTTAACAACGTTTATTCTTCCAATCCATGAGCATGGAATGTTTTTCCATCTTTTTGTGTCTTCTTAAATTTCTTTCATTAGTATTTTGTAGTTCCTAGGGCATAGATGCTTTACCTCTTTGGTTAGGTTTATTCCAAGATAACAAGATACACCCAGGAAGACCTGAAATACCCTTCCTCACCCACATAGAGGGATTATAATTATTTAAAAAGCAAAAACAACAGAAGTTCATAAAAGTTAAGGTATTTTTTCAAGGTCATTAAGCTTCTAATTAGAAAAACCAGGACTCAAACCAAAGTCTTCTAATTTTGAGGGCAATGTTTTTCCACTGCACAAGGAAAACAAATAGCCTGAGAATACAATACTGTTTTTTAAGTTTTTTACAAGTAAGAATCAGAATTTTGAAAGAGTAAAGGATAATAATAGAAGAATATTTTGCTTTGCAGATGATGGCAAAGAGTAGGCCTGGGCCCTGGCATCAAATGCCAGAATTACATAACCTTGGCTATTGATTGGTGTTTTCTCAAGGAGAGGAAATAATCTGTTTTCTAGAAACCAATAGACTAAGACTCACAGTAATGGGAAATTTTAAAAATGCAGATAAGCTGTTACATAACATAACCATGGTAACTTACTACAGTAGAAATAGTGGTTACATTGAAGAACAGAAAGCAAAAAGAGGGAGAAAAACAAAAAGGAACAATGCCCAAACTGACTAGTAATTCTCAAAATTAGTATCTCATTTTCTGACTAGCAAGGTCAAAGGTATTGGATAATAAAGTGTTTATCCATGAACAGTTCAAAAGCTTACACATTTGTGGAAGACACAAAATTCAAAAGGATGGCTGCTTAAAAGAATCATGATCTAAGAAGTTCTGGAGAAGTTGAAAAGGGATTACTACATTTAAAAAATAAAACCCAACAGGGGAAAATGTGATATTTGCCTTGACTCCAAAAGATCAGCAAGTTCATGATAGGAGTATATATCTAAGTAGCAACCTGTATTTAAAAAGAACAATGGGGACACCTGGGTGGCTCAGTCCATTAAGCAGCTGACTCTTGGTTTGGGCTCATGTCATGAGTCTGCTTCAGATTTTTTCTCCCTCTCCCTCCAGCTTCCTCTCTCTCTCTCTCTCTCTCAAATAAATAAAATCTTAAAAAAGTAAAATTTTAAAAGAACAATGGATTTTAGCTTATAGCACATTCTATGTGCATCAACAGCATAATATGGCCACAAAAAAGCTATTATAGATCATATTTGTCACTATAATTAACACTTTAAGCTGCCAAAAATCTTAGTGTTTAAAATAATAGAATTGTATTTCACAGTCATGTTGTCTAATGATGGATTGAATGGTTCTTCTGTATAGCTCTCAACAATCTGGTGACTCAGGCAGGACCTAAGACTACTTCTACTTTGTGGATTCACATCATCTGAATCACATGACCCTCAAGGTGAGGCCTTAGTGCTATATTCTTATGGATCAGACTTGGAAGTGGCTTATCATTTCCACTCATATCCCACTGGGAAGAATTAGTCATACGACTACATTTAGATTCACATGGAAAGGAAATATTCATAAATGTATATTTATTGCATGACCACTAACAATCTCTGCCACATAAACTTTAAAAATATCTAGTAAAATATAGCATGTGGACTAAGAGATGTAACTGTCAGTTTTCTCTGGGGCTCTGATGAGGCCTCACGTGGCACTCAGTTACTCAGCTTTAGTCATGGGCCTCATACTCTAAAAAAGATTCTAAAACACTGAACCATGTTCCAAGAAGGTTAACAGAATAGTGAGGGTAAAGTATTATCACTTAAGGAATAGCTATAGGAAATAGAGATAGTTAACCAACTGGTGGGTCCAAGGAGATACAACAGGTGACTTCCAGCACCTAAATGACTATCATTTAAAAGAAATGTTAAAGTTCTCCATCAAGGTCCCATGGAGTAGAATTCAGCAAGTTTTATAAAAGTGAGATCTGGAAAGGACCGAATGAACTGTGTCTGTATGTCATTCTCCCTTTGCCAGAGATGTTCAAGCAGACCTTAAATCATTAGTTGGTGATCACCCAAATGAAGTTCATCTTCATTATTTATGGATTCTGTATTTATGAATTTGCCTATTTGCTAAAAGTTATTTGTAACCCTGAAATCAATACTGTTATGCTTCTGCAGTAATTCACAGACATAAGCCGAGAAGCAAAAATTTGAGTTGCTCAACATGTACATTCCCAGCAGAGGTCAAACACACACTGCCTTCTTGTTTTAGCTCTTGTAATATTTTTCTTCTAAGATTTTATTTGTTTATTTGACAGAGAGAGAGCAGAAACAGAGGGAGAGGAGGAAGCAGACTCCCCTCTGATCAGGCCTCCCCAGGACCCCAGATCATGACCTGAGCCAAAGGCAGCCGCTTAACCAACTGAGCCACCCAGGTGCCCCTCAGCTCTCATATTATAAACTAGACTCCTTTTGACATGTTTTTCACCTTTGTATGCTTTTTGTTGGTGATTTCACTGTTTAAAGTATCCCCCAAATGTAGTGCTGAAGTACTGTCTGCTGTTCCTAAGCACAAGAATATTCCTTATAGAGAAAACAGGTGTACTAGATAATTTTCATTCAGGCCTGATTTATCCACGAGTTCAGTGTTAATGAATCAACAGTATATATTAAATAAGAAACACATATGAAACAAAGTTATATATTGATCAGTTGATGAAATTACTGTGAAAAGAGGCTCACAGGAACCTAACCTTTTATTTCACTTAGGAGCAATGGTTTAATATCGGTTCAATGTTCATGATGACTGCATAGAACATAACTATCTCAAAAGAATTAACTTTACAGATTAAAAATAATAATAATAATACTCTTAACTGAAAATTACTATACACTTACCAAGTAATGTGAATTATAGCAGGCACTCTATAAGGATTATCTTCTTTAATTTCTATAATAATCCCATGAGACTGCATTCAATGTTCATGATGACTGCATAGAACATAACTACCTCAAACAGTGAGAATTAACTTTACAGATTAAAAATAATAATAATAAAAATAATACTCCTCTTAACTGACAATTACTATACACTTACCAAGTAACATGAATTACAGCAGGCACTCTATAATGATTATCTTCTTTAATTTCTATAATAATCCCATGAGACCAGTAGTTTATCCCTTTTAAAAATGAGAAAATAGAGATTTATACTTATCTAAGGTCCCAGAATTCAAACTCTGATAGCCTGACTCAAAAATTTGTAATCTTAATCCCTGCACAGTATGGAGTCTCACTACTCTTCCCACCCTCAACTGGTAAGATGCTGTGACTTTTGCCTGAATCACAAACAACTCATGCCTGAGTCCTTCCGTGTTTATTATCTCATTTCCTCATCTCCTTTTTGTGAGAAAAAAAAATCACATAATAATCCTATGAGAGGTTATTTTTGAATTAGACATATATAAAACCTGGGAGCCCATATACATTGCATTGCTTTCTAAATCCCAGATGTGCAACTCCCATCGGCCCTTTAATAGCTCATTGGTGAGAAGACCAAATGATGCTGCCAAACATCCCTCCTTGCAGACCAAAAGAAATAGCACTTACTGCTAACTCCACAACATAATCTCCTTCTCCCCCTAGTTCTGCCTGCAGCCAGAAGGAAAGAGAAAAGGAATGAAACATACCATATCAGCCCGGCTTCCAGGTCCCTAGATCACTGAGGGCAGGGCTTTCCCTATGTACTGTTGTTTTGTTGTTCTGGGAGCCCTGAGTAAGGGATGCCTATGTAACTAGGATGTTGAATAGACAGGATTCATGAAATATAATTAGCAAGTATCTTTTTTTTTCTGCTTTCTATTACATATTTAAATTTTATTCAGTGGAAGAAAGTTCTTCTGCCCCCAGATGCAACCTTGGGCAGTACCATACATTTTCAGTTCACTGTCAGATAACAAAATGTCCCCAGAGATATTAGGTCACAAGAAGAGGCTCAATTTGGTAATCAGAACATCTGGTCCTATCTTTCCCTTCTTGTGCCTGCCTTTCACTTCCAAAGCCTCATCTTACTCTACTGCCATGACTACAGTAGGAGGAAGTAAGAGAAGGAAGGGAGAAACAAAGGTTTTATTTGGTAATATTGCAAGACAGCTTCACATTCTCTGCATCTATCAAGTGTTTAAAGCACTTATTTTTGAGGCACATTTGAGAGTTCCCTAGGGATTCTCAAGCACTGTGATCCTCTGTTGCCACTTCTCAGAATCAGGCTGTACATCTGCTCTCTGGCTGGTGACTCAATTCCTTCTGCAGCTGCAAAGGTTCCATCGTGACCAAAAGCTTTCTCTGTCTGCTGAGGTGCAATCACTCCTCTCATTAGCACTATTGAACAGGACTGAAGGCGGCCACCACATCAACTCTCTCTCATGCATAACTCATGTCATGAGAAATTCCTGCAAATTGTTTATCTGGACAAATTCAGAGTATAGAGGCTAATCCCAATGTATCAAAAACAACTCACTCCTCCAGTGTGAAGGCAGCTGGGTAGTCCATCCATCATATCCTAGATTCACCATGCAGAAGACAGGCACCTTCTAACTCTCTCCATTGATGATATAGGGGTAAAAACTCTCAAGTTATCCAGCACCTTTCTCTAAAGAAATCCTTTACAAAAAATCCTCTGTCTACAAACATCAACCTTTTCAACTGTTTTCTATATTCAAAGTGAGTAAAGGATTGAAAAGTCATAAAGCCAGGTTTTAAGCACCTACTTTGAAATTCCAAACAGATACTCTGTCTCACAACTCATTCTGGTGTCTGATATCGATCATATCTTGGTACCTCAGTTAAGATTCCAATTTAACATTTTGTATACATATATATTTCTTTTTCCCAAGACATAAAATGCATTTTCCAACCACTCAAGAATTTGGAAGGCGTAGTTCTATGTGGATGCCATGCTGTAAGCCATTTGCAGTTACACAGTGTAGTCTTTAAATTTTTAAATTTGTTTTGTCTTCTAAACTCACACAATTACAGTAACTGGAAAAATTATGAAATAAGGCAATAAACTTTTTACATAATTATTTCCTAAAGAGATAATGAAAATTCTTCTCTCAAAAGTAAACCTGCAGGCTTAACAAGGGATGAAGTCCCTTATGTATTGAGTACATGGTCTGCAAAATAAACTAGCACAGCAGTTTTATCCAAAATGGCTATTAAATTTCGCCTAGGTAGGTGTTGTTTTGACAACTTCTATTTCTCAGGGACCAACTTCATTTTTTTCTCTCCTTGTTTCAAGGTCAGTGGTTAGTTCTTTATCTTCATATGCTTACATTAAAAAAATTTTTCTCATTAAGTCTTAAAAAGGGCATAACTCCTCAAGCAACTTTTAGCCTGGAGTCATTTCTCATTTTTTTAAATTCTTCTTCCTCTTTTTTTTAAATATGGAGTCAGAGCTAATAATTCTTCCTCTTAACTCTTCAGTTTTAATAGGGTCACAAAAAGCATTTGCCCTGACTCTTGCAGAACACAACTATTCTTCTTTCCACATTGAGGTGCTTAAGTCACCTCAGTCCTCTCCTTGTACATAAAGCACATTATTCTCCAGCCTAAAGGGTAAAGCCCCTGAAGTTATCAAAGAACTTTGAAGGGCATCTAGACACTAATAAGGCTGGACACGACTTCATGAGGCTTAGAGTGGCTGCCTATTATGAAGATGTTTGGATAGTATTATTTAAATCCAGCTAAGTTATTTATTTGAATATACATACAGTAAAAACCTTAGGAGAATACATAAAGTGTCTAGACACAAAGCCACAAAATAAAATCCCAAAGACAAATTGAACTTGATCATGTCACCTGCCTCCCATTTCATAGCTTGTGGTTTGCTTTTCAGTCCACAGAGCAATGGTCTCTACAATAAGGTATGTGAGTGCAGGGGATAAACAAGTTGAGTCATCAGAGTGTGGGAGTAAAATGTTACAACTTCAATTTTTAGGTACCTGAAATATAAGAAAGTGGTTAAGGATTTCTAATATTTAAAATATGCACTGATTTCAAGGATTTGACAGTGGAGCCTTCAATCATCCATTTACTTAAGCACATTACAACACACTTCAGTTTACATATTCCACACAAAATGGATTTACAGTTTATATGGAATACTTTTACTAAAGTATCACCATCACAAGATGAAACATCTTGTGGTGCATCACAGGATGAACAACGAAGCTATAGATTAAAGAAAATACTAATAAATCTAATGAATAACCACAAAATGACAAGACAAACATTTTTCCTATTCCTAGTTTGAACTCTCAGTCACCCACAGCAGGAGGCGAAAGCATTAATAAAATAATCAGAATATTGCTGACATGCCTTGAATTACAAAAAAATAAGTACAAAATCTGCTCCTTCTGGGTAAACATGACAGTATAAGAGAGAGAGAAAACAACTTTCCAAAGGAAACCTGGCTTTGGAGAGAATATTTTGGAAACAAATGTTTAAAAATTTTTTTTTTGTTATACGATTTTTGCTGGAAATGGTTTGTATCATCTTCAAAAACTGCCAACTCAAGATATTTAAACTCTTATCTTCCTAAACTGTGTAAAAAATTCCAGGTGAACAGTTTCAGTGGCATGAACACATTGTGAATGCATTGTATAAAATATGAAAACAAAGCATTCAAATTCATTTGCATACTGACAAGCAACTGACAGCAGGGAAGGTATAAACATACCAGATGAATTAAAATAAAAACTTCTACATAACTGGTGGATAGTTTTGAAAAATAATTATCATAATTTGTAAGTGAAACCAACAATGTACTTCTTTCATTTGAATCCATGTATCTGTGTGAGTTACCATTTTCAATTGTGATACCATAAAAACTGCATATTAAAGAAAACTAATCTTGAAATGATAACTTCAAACAGCGGTATCAGTGTT
This sequence comes from Martes martes, assembly GCF_963455335.1. Lineage (NCBI taxonomy): Eukaryota > Metazoa > Chordata > Mammalia > Carnivora > Mustelidae > Martes > Martes martes. The sequence continues at coordinate 39,952,652 of NC_137893.1, forward strand.
AAGCCAAGATTTTCAAATATAATTAAGCATATTCATTAACATCATTCTCATTAAACATCATCATTATTATAAGACAGCCAAAAGGTATTATGAATCATTAATAATGAAAATAAAAATTAGTCTAAATATTCATTTTATTTTCCGTTACCTTTTTGAAATCTCCATATTTGTACAATTTATGATGTAAATAATATAGTACTAATAGAGTGTTCCAGGCAGATAATTTATGGAAAACAAATATATTTAGAACTAATGCTCAAATTATTTTACTGAGAGAAGTTGTACAAGCAAAGCAGAAACCACAGGCTTGGGAGCTAAAGTTCAGGCTTCCTGGTCTGGCACAGGTTCCTCTCATTCTGGCTGCCTCCTTTCCTGTCGATTTCCCCCCACTGTCCTCATGATCACCAGAACCATGTTTTAGTCAGTCTGACTACCTGTCTCCTAAACACACCAAGCTCTCTCATATGTCTGTGTCTCAGCCTAGAATGCTTTGTCCTCTTTTGTCCATTACAGAATTCTAACTTTTCCTGTCGGATTTAGACCAGATGTCACCTCTCCTGCAGAAATTTGCTCCACTCCCCTAAGCATATGTCAGCAAAGAGATCTGGTATGTGAGGAGACATATTAAAGGGGGCATGGTGACCTTGACTCTCAGTTCTGTCACTTGAAATCTAGATATGAGGAAGTTACTGAACCTTATTGATGTTCAGTTTCTTCTTCTGTAAAATAGAGATTCTACACAGCCTTGTACCAAGGGTTGCCAGACGTTTTCTATAGTAGGCCAGGTAGAAAATACCTTTGGCTTTGCAGACAAAAGAGTCTGTCTTATGACTACTCAGTTCTGCCCTCATACCACAAAAGTTGATATAGACAATACATAAACAAATTGGCATTGCTGCTTTCTAATAAAACATTACTGACAAAAATGATTGATGGACCAGATTTATGGTTTGCTAATCTCTGCTTAAAGAACTGTGGCAAAGATAAAAAGTAACAAAGAATGTAAGTAAAGCACCTGGCATATAGTGGGTACTTAGTTTATTTTGTTCCAGGCCTGGGGAAACATCAGTATACAAAAACAAACGTGATCCCTGCAGTCATGTAGTGAGGGGGAGATGGATATTAAACAATCACACAAATTATATAAATAAACCCACCTCACTCCCAGCTCCCACCAAACCTCACTTGCGCTCAGACTTAATCAGTGTCATCAAAAGTCTCCTCTGTTGCCTTCTTTTATTTGGTCATCATTCTATGAAGAAAATATAGATGGTGGTATGAGAGTGTACAGCATGCCCTATGGAAATGACACTACAACTTCAGCAATGAGTTAACCATGTGAAGGAAGAGAGACAGAAGTGTGTTCCAGGCAGAAACCAAGATGTGCAAAGGCCCTGAGGAGGAAAACAGTTTGGTCCACTTTGCAAAATAAGAGGAAAGCAGAGTTGTGGGGGGAGAGTTTGCAGATCAAGCTGGACAGATAGGTGGACAGATAGGGAGGGATCAAGGGAACTTACAGGACATGTAAAGATTTGGGGATTTAATTCTAGGTCCCAAAAGGAAGCCTTAACTATTCAATGATCATATTTGTATATCCAGCATATAGAAGTCAGTGATTATTGTTATTATATGATTATTAATAATGTAGCAAAAATACTATTATGAACAAGTAATGACTAAAAACACTTTTGAAAATAATCCTTCCTTCAAAGTCTCCCCCAAAACCCTTTTTGATTGTGCCCTCTGTTTCCTTCTGGACTACCTGATTCAGGCCACTAAGAAAGTTGTTTCAGTCCCAAGTGAAATGTGTGGTTCAAGGTAGAGCACAGGCCATTCTCTCCACTCCTGAGGATGCAGTATGGAAGCAGTCAGGGACAGTGGGCATCACTCAGCGACTCATAGCTGCTGGAGTACCAGGAGCCTGACCGTGGCCCCAATGCCATGGGCAGCACTGGTGGTGGCATTCTGCACCAGATATCTTCACAAGTAAGCAGGAAAACTCAAGTGAGGCCCAGCACAGGGAACATAGGATGCTGCATGTGAGCTCAAAGGAGGCACCTTCCCTCCCTTCTTTCCAAACCAGGTATTTACAGAAACAATTGCCTAGGTCTTTGAGGCAGGGAGCAAGGAGTCTTGTGGAAGCAGGTGAAATGCAAGCCACGAAAATGTGGTCCATAGGACCAGTTATACTTCGATTCTGTTAGTGGAAAAAAACAAACATTGGGTTAAGGCATAGAAGAAGAGGATGAAAAAAGAAAAGGAAATGGAAAAGATGAGAACGAAAGGAAAAGGGACTAGCAGACACAAAAAGGAGGAGTACTCATGGTCTTCTCTGCATGAGTGTTACAAGAGGGAAGAATAATAAAGGGGACCAGGCAGTGGCATGAGATACCAAAAAACAAAACTGAAAATGGGGATAGAAACAGAAACTGAAAGGGGCAGATAAAGATGGACAGACAGAGCCCAAGAGAGACAAAATAAGTTCAATATATTTCTGAAGTGCTTTTTGCAAAATAAATTTCTTTTGTCACATCTTGTTATTTGTGAAAATGAGCAAACTGTTGCCTGTTGTCACTGATCTTTATAATTCTGATTATAAATTTAACTAGTATTCCCCAAACTGTCTTAACTCTGCACTAGTGGAGATAGCCGCAACAGGTCCCTGCATGGAAGGAGAGGGGAGAGAATCTGCCAAAGGGGAAGAACAGTGATGTCTCACAGGCTTCTTGCCTGTGGTTCTAAAAAATAACAATCATACCATACATAATTAAATTTAAAAAAAATACCCTCTCTCATTTGCAACAGAGCAATGGCTTTCCTCCACTTGCCATCCTGCAAACTTAAGGCAGAGTTGCATTAAGTTACACACCAAACATCACTCAGACTACTAAGGCACAGAGGTGGGAGGTAGATGCTCTTGGCCTGGCCAAGCCACAGACTCATTCTCACTCACCTTATCTCCTCAGTAACAAGGTAGAAGGTCTGATGCCTTGCAGGACATAAGCCTGGAAACATTTGTTCTTCTGAGCCCTCATTTCAGAACAACTTATTTGATTCTGGTTTCAGGCAATGAGATTAGCAGATGGTTTCTCCAACACAAAGCTAAGATATTGGCAACACTTTCAAGCACTATTTTTAGGTTCTTCTCTGCCAACCACCCTTCCCCACCTACACACACACATAAGAGCAAGAGGAATTTGAGGCAGAGAGTACAGCCTAAACAAAAAACTTCAATGGAGAAGCTAACACAGAGATCCTAAATCACTGAGCACACTTCCTTCTCAGGCTCAGTAATACTTAAATTATCCAATACTGAGCCCCCAGTATTGGATAATACTGTTCTCCTCATCCCTCAGAGAATGAAACAGTTCAACTATGCAGTGAGATGCAGTTACAGCTGCATCTCACTGCATAGTTACAGTTGCAGTTACAGCTATAAATGTCCTAAATATGGAGTCATCACATAATTATCCAAATTATGAATTGAGACAAATTATCCATTCCCGGCAAACATTGGGTACCAGAGATATCACAAGGCATTTTCCTGGTCCTCTTAACCTAGTTTCCCAGGCAGGAAAACATGACACTGGTGTCTAAAGGTGGAGGGGAAAACTACAGGACAGAACATATAGAAGATTCTTAAGATACAAAACAAGGGAGGGGTGTGTATATGGAGGGAGTGGGGGTAAACACAGCTCTTTATATGTCTATTAAATACAGCATCGGGAGACTTCCCCCAACTTCCTGAAGAAAAAAAAAATGTCCAGATTTATCATTGTTTCCTTGACCCTGTCATAAGTAGAAAGCAGATTAGAAGAATAAGTGAGTCACAGATCTCCTCCTTCTCCTCACTGGGAGGGCCGCAGGATTTACATATTAGCTCATTTACTCCTCAGTAACAACTGCCTGAGGTAAGCACTATCAATATCCCAATGGTACAGAATGGGAAACATGGACTTCAGGAAACTAAGCAACTTACCCAACTCATTCATCTAGTAAGTGGCAGGTAGCAGACCAAAATGCAGATGTTTCCAATTTCAGAACCAAGTTTCTTAACTTCTGTCTATACTGTAACACAGAAGTGATTCTGCAACAAGGGAACAGCGATTAAGGTATATTAGTTTCACTGAACTTTGATGAGTATGAGACCTAGTGTGTTTCTTGATTACAATGACACTGTTAAACTCTGCCATAACAGAGAATTATTTTTTATTTCTAACTCTCCAAAATACTTCTTATTTCTAACTCTTTTTATTTCTAATAGGAGAAAACTGTCCTGTTTTCCTCTACTTACCTCATCACTTCTAACACCAAATGTGTGGGTTTTCCACTCCAAGCAATCCTGACACTAACTTCCTAGAATTAATATAGACCCTACAAGTTAAGAGCTCAGTCCCAGGAAATTGCTCCCTCTTGCCATTTCAAATACCAACTGCAAGTCCAGGTTTCAGATGTGCTTCTAACTGATCAGCTATAAACAGGAGTTTCCCACACCCTCTCCTCAGATTTGATAATTTGCTAGAACAACTCACAGAACTCAGGAAAGCACTTTACTATTACCTGTTCATTATAAGATACAACTCAGGAACAGCCAAATGGAAGAGTTGCATAGAACAGGGTCTTGGGGGAGTGGGAGGTGCACAAAGATTCTATGCTCTTTCTGGATGCACCTCCCTACCAGCACTCCCACATGTTCCCCAACCTGGAAGCTCTCCAAACCCCTTCATTTAGAATATTTATGGAAGCTTTATTACATAGGCATGTTTAATGAAATCACTGGCCACTAGTATTTACTCAAACTCCTGCCCCAGACACCAAGGAGAGGGGCTGAAACTTCCAACCTTTTAAAAGTTTAGGTTGGTTCCCCTTGGCAACCAGCCTCCATCCTTAGGTTATCCAGGAGCCCCTCAGCAAATAGCCATTCATTAGCATACAAAAAGATACTTGTCACTTCAGAGATTCCAAAGGTTTTGGGAACTATAGACCAGAAAATAGGGGCACAAGCCAAATACATATCTCTTATTACGTCACAGTTCATTTCTTTGTTTTACAGAAAATCCATGGTGCTAAGGTAAGTTAATGCATATTAAATTCTTTTTAAAAATCAAGTCCTTGGGGGCGCCTGAGTGGCTCAGTGGGTTAAAGCCTCTGTCTTAGGCTCAGGTCATGATCTCAGGGTCCTGGGATTGAGCCCCGCATCGGGCTCTCTGCTCAGCAGGGAGACTGCTTCCCTTCCTCTCTCTCTGCCTGCCTCTCTGCCTACTTGTGATTTCTGTCTGTCAAATAAATAAATAAAATCTTTAAAAAAAAAAAAATCAAGTCCTTGGGCACCTGAGTGGTTCAGTTGGTTAAGTGGTTAAGTGTCTGCCTTCAGCTTAGGTCATGATCCCAGGGTCCTGGAATCAACTATCGGGCTCCCTGTTCAGCTGGGAGCTTGCTTCTCCTGCTCCTCTTTGCTCATGCTCTCTGTCACTATCTCTGTCTCTCTCAAATAAATAAATAAAATCTTAAAAAAAAAATATAAAACAAAATAAAAATCAAGGCCTTGACTTAAAAGAGCCTCATGTTAATACACAATGGGTTTAAGCTGGGAGTTGTGCTCATGATTAAGATTCCCTTTACAAGAAACCAAACCTGAACACAGAAGTTGCTGTCACTAAAAGTCACATTGCTAACAGTTTTATGAGTCTTCTGAAAATGATCAAGTTGACTTAGAAGATAAAGATTTGCCAGAGAGATGTTCTTGGCAATGCATGGTTCCTTGTTGAAATGAGACAACAGGAAACACGAAAATGCAAAGTTCGTGGGAATATAATTTATTTAATGGACAAAACCATCTTATTTGGTTAAAAGAATGTGTAGCTCCCTGATATATGCTATTACAGAGCAAACTGTTAGAGTTACCAGACAAACCTAGAAAAGAGTAAGTACACTCTTCCAGAATCACTGACATAACCTCAGCTTTAACAGTCCAGGTATATGGTTTCTATTCACAATTACAGACTCTCAGAGACACCCATACTCCACATCTATGTCTCTGGGAGAAAAAACCTCTTATTAAATTGATTTGCCCTTTGTCACTGTCACAGATATGTTTTCCCTGTTTTGACAGGTAGTTGTAATTCTATTAGCAGCCCATCGACTTCCCTGTGAAATCGATCTGTGTTGGGCTGGCTGGATCTTCTTAAACTGGCTGATTTATTGCTTCTGCATGTTTTTAGAAAAAGAGAGGACGTGCATGCTCACAAGTAAGCTAAAGAGTCAAGGAGCAAGAGAAGAAGGAGAGAAAAACAGTCCTCTGTCACCACAGAGTATAAAGTATCTAAACAATATTTGAAAACAAATCATTTTTAGCCTCACTGTTGGCTGCCTCTGTGACAGGTGAGCTGTGACCTTTTGTCAGCAGCCTAGCTGAGATGTCTGTGATGCCAGCCATATAAATGACTGTCAACTTCCCTTATTAATTTATTTTGCTGTCTCATGTATAAACTAGAAGAAATTGCTCACTTTGCATGTCCTCAATGTCGATCTATGTTTACCTAATTTTGATCTTGTACATCACATCTCACAGTAACCAGAAAACAAGTAGCTGCCTCCATGTACCCCTGTCTCTGCCTGAAATCTTGCCATTGAAAGGAAAGCACTCAAGCCAATTTGCAGGAGATCACAGTTTGCCAGAGGTCAGAGACAGAAATCACCACTGCATTTTGTTTAAAGAACCACATCAGAAAAGAAAGAAAGGAAAGAAGAGAAGGGAAAGGAAGAAAGAGGAGGGTGCAGGAAGGGAAGGAAACAGAAAAGAAACTTAATACACACCCTTTTCTTAAAGTTCCATCCCAAGATTTATAAAGAAATCAAGCAATGCTAAATTAAAATGGAATTTGTAAAGACTAGGCAACCTGAAAATAAGTTGATTTTCCTGGTATTAAAGAAAAAAATTATTGCACAGTTACATTTCATTTCAAACTGAAAATTATTCTAAATATTCTAGTGTTAACTTCATGAACATAAGTATGAATAACATCTCATGAGTACCATTTGTAATTTCATCCTTGAGCAATATAGTGAACAGGCTAATTCTAAGCAGAATTATTACTAGAAAATAAAGTAGGAAAATTCCACTTCTGCACCCTTTATTCTCCATTTATGTATCCCCTATACATTTAGGGGCTTTCAACCAAGACACTCCATTCACTCTTACCTTCCAGGATAACAATGGATCTTTCTCCATCTTCTTTACCCAAACCTTTTCAGATGGTAAGCCAGCAAAGTAATAAAGTAATGTTTATATAAATGATAAACTAACAAGATTTAGTATATTAACTCTCCCAGATTTTGCATTTTTCCTGGAAATTTTTATAAACACAATAATCAAAAATAGAGACTGATGATGAGAACCCTCAGCACCACTGAAGATAGATCAGTGGATGGGGATACTTGTCAGCAGGGGTACCTTTCAACAACCTGAATGTGCTGTTTCTAAAATGCAAAATATAACTCTTCTGTCCTACAGAGCCCTGTAGACACTGACAGTCCTGTGCTGTGCTATGTTATCAGCTTAGTTAAGCTGAGACACCCTGAAACTTCCAGATTAAGTTGGCCCAGACAGGAATTTGTATAGGACTGGAAGACAGAAAAGAAGCAGCAAACTTTACTCTTGAAAGATGGTTACAGTTAGACATTGTAGCAAAGAGATGCAGAGCAGCCTGGTGGGTCCCAGCTTCTCCTCACTTTCCTCTGCTCTGTACCCAGCTCTTCTTGACAACAAGATGGCCCTGCTGGCCAACAGTGGCCCCAGGCTCAGCTATAGACCCTCAAAGGTGGTAACTACACAAAACAACAGATTCCCAAAGACCTTTCCATGGTCTGACCTCGGCAGCTTGATGAGCTATGCTTCTCAGATAACTCAACACAGATTTCCTTGCAAGCTCTGACTGATCCATCTTGGCCAGTGCTTCAGGCATAATGGTTAATAACTCCTTCTCAGATCCTCAACTCCCCTTCAGGGCTGTACCTCCCCAGTTCCTCCCACATTTGTGTCAGGTCTAAGCCCTATAAAAAATCTCCTATTCACCTAATACTCACAGTGCCCCTGCTTCCTAACTAAACCTGACTGATACAGTCCCCCCACAGAGGATCTTTATAGAGGCATATCCTATACATGTGAGGCTGTACACATATGCATGATTCACAGCCATAAGGTACTATCTGTTACCAAGTACCATAACCAAACTTAAACCTATATTATATCTGAATCTCTGACTTGTGTTGTGTGAAATGAAATTCATAACTTGTCTTTAAAATTGTTTATCATTTTTAAAGCTGAGCCTGATTTTCAATATGTGCTCTCTATGCATCAGCTAAATTTAGGAGGTTACAGACTCAAGGTTCACAAACAAATTACCAATGTAGTGATCATCAACAATCATCTTGAAACTCCAAGCTAAATAGATGGTATTATACCACTTATCCTCTTAAGTGGGGTCCCCGGTCATGAATATTTGCAGTTCCTGAGCAATATTAGTCCTAAGTCAGAGGTTGAAATACTTAGATCTCGGGACACAGAGTACGCAGGATAAATACAGATCCCAGAATGTGTCCTATCTAAAATTTTGTACAAGTTGGGAGGAGGGGAAGGCCAGTTTATTTTGTTTCATTGTGGTAAGAACATTTAACATGATATTTATCCTCTCACCAGATTTTTAAGTGTGCAATACAGTATTGTTATCTATAGGTACAATGTTGTACAGAAGATCTCTAGAACTTATTTATCTTAAATAACTAAGAAGCACAGGCCACTAAGGTCTGATCGCATCCCCAAGAAATCAGTGTTTAGCTTATGGCCTCCAAATGTCTTTCTCTTTAAGATTTTATTCATTTATTTGGCAGAGAGAAAGAGAGCAAGCACAAGGCTGAAGAGCAGTAGGCAGAGGGAGAAGCAGGCCCCCCACTGAGCAAGGGGCTTGATCCCAGGCCCCCCAGGATCACGACCTGAGCTGAAGGCACATGCTTAACTGACTGAGCCACTCAGGCATTCCTCCAAGTGTCTTGATAACAGAGTTGACTTAGGTTGGAGTCATATATAACATAGCAGAGTTGTTACCCATTCACAATTGCTATTAAAATTTAAAATGACATGCATAGATACTGGTTTCTATTTATTTATTTTAAACTTGGATATGCTTGTAATGAAGAAGGGGCTTGAGTAAAGGGTAGAAAGGAGACCAGTGCAGTATGAACAATGGGAGAATCACAAAGAAAAGTAGAAAAGACAAGACCAATTCAGTATGAACAATGGGAGATTCACAAAGAAAAGTAGAAAAGTATTCATGCACTGAATAGTAAAAGATGGAATGGAGGTACATAGAGATAATAAGGAGGGCCTAGAGTTTAGGAAAAGTAAGGGAGGAATTTACAAGCACACATGTATACACACGCTGATTATAAAGTATGAGGGTCAAGGGAATTGGGAGGTAAACTTTGGAAGGGATAGACTTGTCAGCCTATAAATGTTGCCTTTGTATCTGATGCTCACAACTGGACAAATCAAATTTGATCAGGGCCAGGTTCACATACTCAATGGAAAGTTGACCTATGAAACTGATAGGTGCACTAAGACCACTCTTAAAGGGACCTGCTTCTGTCACTTAACATGCATGATAGCAAAGTAGGACTTCAGAAGGGAGAAACGCAAACTTCTTCCATGAATTTTACACCCATTTACTGTCTGGATTGGAGGGGGAAAAGAATGAAAGAACTGCATCAGTAAATACCACAATCAGAGAATTCTAGCTACAACTTTTTTCCTCATAGTGAACTGACTTTTAAAATCCTATCTCTAAAACCATTGAGGCTGGAAACATAACCATAATATGCAGAGATTTTCTTCTTTGCCATTAATATCAAGTGCTGAAAGAGTGCTCAAAATCGCACAAGTCACACGGACAAGCATAATACCTGCCTCTGAAAGTTTTCAGAACATCACAAAATAGCACAAATAAAAGAAGAAAAACTTCTCTGAAGTTACTTGGGTGTCAGATTACATCTGTAGAATCAAAATTATACCACAATATTCTTGTCTGATTTTTAATTTGCTTCAAGCCAAATAAACATGAATAATGAGAAAGAAATCTCAACCTAGGAGCTGATAACATCATAAACTATACAAAGGACACTTGGTTGGTTTCTGTCATAAAATTCCATCATAAAATCACACCTGCATGAAAAAAGTTTTTGCCAGTTTCTGTCTTTTCCCCTCAAAATAGCCATCTCTGCCAAAGGACATTCAGTTCAATGCCTGGAACTATCAGTTATTAGGGCTTGTCAGCAGTCAGAAATCATTCAGATATACTTCCTGCACCCATCTGAAGCTATAAATAAAAATTGTACACTAGCACATACTGAACAAAAGGTTTGGGGCTTAAATGACAGCAGTCAGGATTTAGGTTAGATAGAAATAAATATTTTGTGATAAGGAAAGTTAAGATATTGGAAAGGGACATATTGAGAGAGACTAGAGCCCCCTCACCTCTCTAAAATGATTTGAAAACATGATGTATTTTTCACCAGGACCCCACAAATCAAGAACTCAGGTATATAACAACAACAACAAAAGATTGTATCTATTCATTGCTCTTTAGATTATCAAGTCCTACAATTCTATGATTAAATCAGAGAAGCAACATGGAGAAACTTAGTCCTCATTCTCATTCTTTTCTAAAATATGAATCCTTCCATGTCTTTATCACCATTTTCCCATTAATCAAAATTATCCATGAATGGGATTATTAACAAGCGTGATAACAGAAATCCAAGAATAATTGGAGGATCTCTGGACTTTTGTTCAAGAGACCTCAGTTCCAGTTTCAACACCACTCTACTAGCTATGTGATCTTGTTTAAAAAAAAAATATATATATATATACATATATATATATGTGTATGTGTGTGTATATATGTGTGTGTGTGTGTGTGTGTGTGTGTGTGTGTGTGTGTGTGTATATAAATTAACTGCTCTGATATTCAGATTATTCATGAGTAAAGTACAGGTCATGATCCCAGGTTTACCTTACCTACTTCACAGGTTTGCCATAAGGATCATAAGCAGTAATGTCTATGAACTGCTTTGTAAGCTATAAAACATAAATCATGTAATAGTGTCACTATCACTATATGACAAGTGGCTGTACAATCACATCCAAATCACAGAAAAGCAGATTGTGCTCAGTTAATAAGAACATATAATGCAAATTCAGTGAATAGTAAGCAAACACCAGCAGGATAGGCGCAGGGAACAAAAACCAACTGAAATGTTTACCCAAGTTGTTATTGAACAGATGGAAACCACAAGGTCTCTGCCATACTTCATATTCTCTGGGCCTCCTGTGTTTAGGGGACAGATTTGTCCCTTTCAGCTTTTCAATCCTTGATATAGTTTTCCACCACCTTTGTTACACTGAGATTCACTGTGTTAAAGCTACTGACATCTAGCTCTCAGGAGTCTAGACACTTGTTCAACTTTAGGGAGTATAGAATACGAAACGATTCTCTGTCTTAGGCCCATGAGGGTTTATATTTAATTTATGAATGTAGGTTGGTCTACCTTTGCTCTGTGGTGTATTCTTAATCTAGAAGGCTTTAAACTTTTCAAGGCAGTGGAATGGGCAAAATAAACTTTCTTAAAATGAGGAGATAACCAAAAACCAAGATACACCAGAGAAACTTATATAGAAATTCATATAGAATGACATACTATTTCTGTAATACATTTGTCATAATAATTAAAATTATTTCAAGGTACCTTGCAAAATATAAAAGTACTAAATAACAATTGCAAAACCTTACAGGTAAGTGTTTGATGACAGATATGGAAAAAAGATGAGGTGTAACAGATAAATTCTCTTTTCTTTTGAAATATAATGTAATAGAAATAAATTGTGAAGTTCAAAGAGGCATTCAGATTTTAAGACTCTGCTAAATATTACCTATAGGTATACCCAGGTTCTTTATGGCCATTTTGTACTTTATGGTTTTCTTCACAAAATTCATAGAACCTGTTTCAAATTTTGTTAAGACAATATATAACTTGAAATTGCACTAAATGTCTCCAGTAGCCAAAAGTGGCATCCTTAAAAACCAAGATGCTTTTGTGATGCATAGATGATTCAATACTCAAATGCACAATTTCTATTGATAATACCTGAATCTATTTAGCCCAAATTAGCAACTGCATATAAATACACTAAAAATAATTCAAGAGTTAATTTTCTATTTAAGAGACTATTTAGGCTCTTCAATTACCCATGTCCATTCTGGTGTACGATTTTTAATCATTTTAGAGATTATCCCTCCAACAGACTTCTAGCTTTGTTATTTTGTCTTGCTATTTCAAACATTGAGGTTATAGTCTTTTCCTTGTTTTGAAAAATGTGTGTGCTCCTGAAAGCTAATAAACCAATGTGTATTTACAATGTGTTAGGTTTCATACTCTGTTAGGCAGTAATAGACACAGAAGACGGTCCCCACACAAGAATCAGCCAAAAATCAAGCCAATGAATAATTGAGTGCTAAGTTGTGCCATAGAATGCAAAAATGTTCTTGCAAATCAGAGGAAAAAAGAACTCTAGGAATGAAATTGTTCAGTATAATCTTCCTGGAGGAGAGGATTTAAGCTAATCTTTGGAATATAATTTAGGATTCAGGGAAAAGGTAAGGGATTTTCAAGTTGGGAAAAGTCTCTGAAGAAATCAGTCCAAAGTTCAGACTGACTGGAAATAAGGGATGATGTTAAAATGAAGGATAAATTTGGCTAGGCAGAAAAATCATTTTACAGAATCTTGATAACCTGACAAAGAAGCCAGGCTTGATGCAATAAGCCAAAGAGAGCCATTAGGCTACTTCATGAATAAGGATGTAACATGAAAGATTAGTGTTTAATGGAAGCTTCAGATAACAATTATATGCAAAGAACTGAATGGAGACACCAAAAGCTGGGACACAAGTTTGGAGGCACTTACATATACCTAGATGGTAGTTTCAGAATCAGAAAAAAAGGTATAGGACAGAATACCTGCAAGAGAAATCACTGAGTATTTTTTCAGATGTGGAAACTATGGGTTAGGAAGATTGTATGACTTGTACAAGTCAATCATCTCCCCAGTTAGCAGCAGTCAGGACTAAAACCTAGATTTCTGAACACCTAGAAAATGGGAGAGATTTTGAAGAAAGAAATTGCAGTTCTTGATCATAGGCAAGTTTGGCAATAATAATAAAGATGGAGAGCATAACAATAACCACTGTGGTTTAGATTCTAAAGGTAAACGGTATGGTTTAGCAGTCCTATACAATTAACTATGAGGGAAATAAGAAAACTAAATTGGGCAAAGCTAAGGAGTTAGAATTTTATTATGTTGAATTTTAGATGACGGTAGAATATCTAGGTGGACTCATCTTACAACAATTGAAAATAAGGAACTGTTCAGGGCTAACAGGACATTTCTACAGCTCCTGCCCAGACCTCTCTCCAGACTTCCAGTATCACCATATATCCAACCACTCATCTGACACTGGCACCTGCAGTTTATATTAGCCCAAACTGAAATCATTGTCTTAATTCTCTCTCTTAGTTAGTACCATTATCCATGCTGTTCATTCACTGGAAAAATATTTATTGTCACTCACGTCAGTAACCTGAGATTCATCTTCATCTCCTTCTCTTACCTCACTAACTATAACCAATCAGTGACCAACTCCTCATTGATGTTTCCTCCTTCCTATTTGTTAATCTTTACTACTGCCATCTTGGTATAGACTCTTGTCAACTCATGCCTGGTTTATGGCAATAGTCTCCTACCTGGTTCCATTGTCTGCTCTGGATCCCATTTTAGCCTTACTCCATATAATTACTAGAATGGTCTTCTAAAAAGCAAGTCAGACCATTAGGTTACTTCTTTACTTATAATTCCTTGATTACTATTCTCATAATCTATATGGAGTTTAAGGCTTCATAATCTTATCCTTGTTTCCTTCTTAGGAGTTTCAAACAATGGAAATATATGGAATTGTCTGATTAGTCTATATGGTTTACATCTCAGTAGCTTTGACTGGGTAACTCTCGCTTCTTGGATTGCCCTTTTCTCCACATCTCCCCTACCCATACTTTCCACCCCTCCTAGTTATTGAACAATTCTCCTATTGAACAATTCAGTTTTGAGTTCAAAACTGAGATCAAAAATGACCTCAAGATAAACTTTACTGATATTCCCTTATTCAAGGAGAACTGATGAGCTTCTCCTTTATATCTCCTTTGTACATAACCCGTATTAATTTATTGCAAGTATAGTTGAATGTCTATATCTTCACCTAGACTGAATGGCCTTTGAGAGCAGAAATCATATCCTATTCACCAACTGTATCTCCTAAAAGAGAGCCTTATTAACAGTATTTACTTTACAAAGGTCTGCAGTTATGCATTACATAGACATCTGAGATAAAGACACACATTTGAATGAGTCTGGAAGTGCAAAATTCCCAAACAGATTGCTTCAGAGAGCTAGATGACAGTTAAGGTCTAACAACAGCTAAAGAGGCCATAAAAAAAGACAAGAGAAGGAATGATAAGTACTTTTCAAAAAGCTAAGGAAGAAATAGTTTTAAGGAAAAAATGGGAAGAAATCATTTAAAGGGAATTAAAAATATTAAGATATATTTATAAGGTTATATTTATTATATTTATTAAAAAGATTTATGATTAATATAACAGTGAAAAACAAAACAATCCAAATTTCAAAAAAGGGCACCTCTTGACATACTGATTTGATAAAACATATGATGCCAAAGAGTTAAATATGAAAATGCTCATGCACAACAATGCTAAATGAAAAGTAGCAGATAATGCTGCACAACCCATTGATTATGAGCATATAAAGACCAATGAGCTTAAATTAAAATACTGCAGATGAATTTTTTTAAGATTTATTTATTATTTCAGAGAGAGAGAGCATGTGCATGCAAGAGCCAGTGTGGGAAGGGGCAGAAGTAGAGAATCTTCAAGCAGACTTCCTGCAGAGCCCAATATGGGGCTGATCCCACAACCCATGAGCTTAGGAACTGAGCTGAAACCAAGAGTTGGACACTCAACCGACTGAGCCATCCAGGCACGCCAACATTGCAGATGAATTAATATAGTTACTGCACTAAGACAAAGGAATTAAATATTTTTTCTGAAATATTTGTTTCATTTAAAAGTATAATTTTTTTTAAATAATGGGTGTTCTCAATATTGAACTCAATTTAAAAGGTCAGTTATTTATAAATAAAGTCATGTCTTAACCTGGGCTTGATAGTTCCTACTCAAAAGCATATAGTACTGGGTGCCTGGTGGCTCAGTGGGTTAAAGCCTCTGCCTTCAGCTCAGGTCATGATCCCAGGGCCCTGGGATGGAGACCTGCATCGGGCTCTCTGCTGAGCAGGGAGCCTGCTTCCTCCTCTCTCTCTGTTTGCCTCTCTGCCTACTTGTCATCTCTGTCTGTCAAATAAACAAATTCTTTAAAAAAAAAAAAAGTATATAGTACTGAGTCCTTTTATAAAGAAACAATGCATAACAAAAATTATCAAATCATGATGTCTTTGCTTTATAAGCTCAAATTGTTATGGCTTGTTTTTTTAAAACAAGACATACTTGCACTAACTAATATAAAGTTATTTTATGTTTGTGATGGCCTTCGCTCTAAAACATGAATAACTGAGGTTTGACTTTACCAGTTCTGTTTCCTAAATTAAAGTTCCCAAAAGTTCTTTATAAGTCAATTACATGCTAAGTCAAACGATAATATATATGGAAGACCTAATTATTAGGAGTAAAAGTGTTCAGGACACCAAGTCCCTTTATTTCTAACCACCTACATAGGGCCATCATTACTTCCTTGGGATATCATAAGAAAAGGTTTGGGTGTAGATAATAGGTTGAAATAGGAGAGCCAAATTAAAATGCCCCAGGCAGGCTAGGTAAATTAATGAATCGAATCAAACTTAAGAGCACATGCCCATCCATAAGAGAACAGTAGCTACTCAATTCCGTGACAGGTTGCTCTAAAGAAATGCCAGTTCAGTGTTGCCACAGCTTCACATTAAGCAAGAGAAGGAAGAAATCCAGATTTATCTGTAAAATCTCCCAATATAAATGTCTCTTGTGAGAATGATGATATTAGAGAATAATTGGGCCCATAGTCCTAGGTAGGCTCAATTATTGCAGGTCATATTGAAGGTCATAGCTTGAAAGTTTTATTTCACTTATTCAGTGTTTTTTAAAATGTTGAGTTTCTGCTCCATTCCAGGTACTCAGTTAGGCAAATGATTAGCAGGAGTTATTAAGGATACAGGCCTATGGTCACTATGCTGAAGAAAAGTTTACAGAGGAAAGCAGGGAGGCCCGGTCAGAAAACCAAAAGGAGATCTAGTGTGCTTTGGAATAGCCAAGAAATCATAGAATTCCAGTGAAATAAGGACTGAACAATGTTACAATTGAAAAATCAGAAGTTATGGGTGATGTTAGAGAGAAACATTTTAATATGTGCTAGGAACACAGATGGAAGAACATAGAATGGAGAAATAAATGGAACAGGAGAAATTAAAGGCAGCAAATATGAAACAGACTTTTGAGAAGTTAAAAAAATAAGGAGAAAAGATCTATTGTATAATAGCAATAGCATACCATGTAGGAAGAGTTTAAGAATCTTTAAGGATGGTAACACTTAAGCAGCTTTGTAATCTAAGGGGTAGTCCCCATTACAGGGCAAGAAGTTTAAATACTGTGGATATTTAAGATTCAGGAGAGAGAATGGAAGACTGAGAGAGAGAGGAAGTTTCTAGGGGATGCAAAAGGGACCATAGTGGGGTGCAGCTGAAAAGAATTGGCTTTAAGCAGTATGACAGAATTCTTATCTTAAGAGAATAGGAGAAAGAAATAGGAATTGGGTAAAGATGAAAACAAGTATGGGGGCTACATTGTAGGGGTGGTGGGAACAATAAAATGGGTTAATTTTTCTCAAAATAAATCTCTTCTGTAGAAAGTTGTGTCAGACCACATAAACCTCAAAGACTTCTCTTTATCTGAAGGCCCATGCATCCTAGTCCACAATCCCTTTCCCCAAGTCCGAACATTGAGGTTGGCATCATAGAGCTTATCATTTCAACAGAAGGAAAGGAAAGAAAAAAAGAATAAACTTTTATTTCTTCTGAACCTGAGGTATAATTAATATAAAATACTTAAAATGTACATCCTTGTGGATTGATATATGTATGCACTGAGAGACAGGTCTCTCATCAGGTTAATAAATGCATTTATTTATTAAATTGGGGAGTTGCAAACATTTAAGTTCTACTCTCTTAGTCAATTTCAATCATATATGACAGCATTATTGACTATAATTACAATGTTTTACATTAGATCCTCAGAACTTACTCATCTTATAGCTAAAAGTTTGTACCCTTTTGCCAACCTCTCCCTATTTAATTGATCCGTCAGCCCCTGGCAAACATTTTTCTATTTCCTGTGTCTATGAATATGATTTTCATTTTTTTATGTGAAATCTAAAAAAAAAAAATGAAACTCACAGTCATTGATCTGAGAGATACTTTACTGAGGAGACTTTCTTTTTGTCATTGTATGTACTTGGAGCTCTTGTCAAAAATTAGTTGACCATGTATGTGTAGGTTTAAGTCCAGGATCTCTATTCTGTTCTATTGATCTGTGTGTCTGTTTCTTTATGCCAGAACTATCCTGTTTTGATTACTATAGCTTTGAAATATAGTTTGAATCCCCTGTTGAATCATTCAATATAGTTATATTCTTCAGCTCTGTGATTTCTGTTTGGTACTTTCTTATATTTTCTATCCCTTTGTTGAAATTCTCACTTTGTTTATGCATTGTTCTCTTGACCTCAGCTTTATGCCTATTATTTTCAACTCTTTATCAGGGACATCACTTGTCTCTATTTCATTAAGGTCTGGAATTTTATCTTATTCTTTTGCTTGGAACATATTCCTCTATTTCTTCATTTTTCTTTACTCTTTGTGTTGGATTTGATGCGCTATATAAAACTTTCACCTTTCTGTCTTGATGGAGTGCTCTGTAAAGTCAGGAAACTTATCTTTCAGCCCAGCCCTAGCTCTTGGTTTTCTCAAACCTTTGTGATTGTCCAGATTGCCTTCTTTGTTCTTAATGACTCCCAGTAGTTGAGACTATGCCTAAACCTGTCCATGTACCAAAGGAGAGGATGTCAGTCAGCACCTAGATGCAGGCTGATGGAAAGCCAGACACTTGGGCAGCAGTTTTTAAAGTATGCAAGTAGACCTCTTCCATGAAAAAAAGATGGAGCTGGTATTTCTGTCTGTTCCCTGTGTACTGAGTCCAAGGGGGATAGCCAGTTAAGAACTGTTTCTTCCATTGCTACAGATCTGTGGGGCCTGAGAACATAAGCCCCATTGGCTATCACAGACAGATGATCAAGGGGTACACCCTCTGGGTGGCAGCAACAAAAGCCAGGGCATCAGACATATGTATAAGCACCTTCCAGGGAGAGACCAGCAACCTGGAGTACATCAGAGAGAAAACATGGAGACAACACCTACCAGCCTCCCAGGTCTCAGGTGAAGATCACAATCAGCCCCTAAAAGTGTGTCAAATTAGAATCGTGACCCTCAGACAGCAGCTTTTAAAGTAAATAAATAGGCTTCTTTCAGAGAAATATTGGTGGATGATATCTTTGTCTGCTCCCTCTGTGCTGAGCCCTGAAGGGAATAGCCACACTAAGTCCTTGTGAGTCCATTAAGAACTGTTTTTTAGCTCATGATAGTCTTATAGGTCTCATGGAAGAAAGCCTTTGGCTTTCAGAATTAGATGGTGGAAGACTTAAGAATTGGGGTGCTAAATGTTCAGTCCAAACCCTCTGCACCTCAGGGAGAAGCTAGGAGTGGAGTACCTTCCAGACTATATGTCACTTTGCTGGAAGTGGGGTTTATGGTAAGACTTCATCTCAGCCTTTCCTATCAATTTTAATGTGTATATTTTTTCATTTGCCAATATGTAGTATTCACTCTGCTAATTTCTGGATCTCTTTCAGAGGGAATTTCTCCATTTATAGCTATAGATTCAGTGTGTCTGTGGGAAGAGGTGATTTCAGGGGCCTCCTAAATTGCCACCTGGAACCAAAACTCACAGAGGACATTTTAATACATCTAGAAACTCCTAGATAATCAATGATAAAACTATCTCAATAAATTAAAAATTAATCAATATAAGAATATACAGAACTAACATGTAAAAACCAGCAACCTTCAACTATTGAAGATGGCGGAGGAGTAGCAGAGTGAAATGATATTAGGTCATAGGAGTTCAGCTAGATAGTTATCAAACCATTCCAAACACCTACAAACTCAACAGGATATCAAAGAGAAGAAGAGAAGCAATTCTAGGAACAGAAAATTGACCATGTTGTGAAAGGTAGGATATGTGGAGAAGTGAATCTGAAGCAATGGGAAGATAGACTGCGGGGAGAGGTGCAAGCTCCCGGCAAGCAGTGGAGCAGTTGAGCACAAAATCAGAACTTTTAGAAGTCTGTTCCATGGAGGGACATGGCTCCAGAGGCTAAGGGGGTGTGGAGTCCTCCTGGGGACAGTGTGGTCTCAAGTACCATGGGGTCACAGAAAAATCGGGGGTGTCTGAGTGTGGCAGAGCTACCAGGTATTGGAGCAGGGAAGCTGGCTACAGAGACAGAGCCGAAGAGTGAGCTCTCAGCTCAGGGTAACCTTAAACTGTGATCTGCAAAACAGTCAGGCCACTACTCTTTGAGGAGGGACCCGACAAGTGGCAGATCCAGTGAGACTAACCTTCCTCCTCTGGAGGAACAGCATGGCAGGAATCTGTTGGGTTTGGAGACTTCAAATGGGGTTGTGCACCAGAGAGAGAAATGCTCAGTCACAGGCCGGGTACGCTTATAGAGACCAAGGAGACAGGAGTGATTGACCGCTTTTCCCTGAGGGCGCACTGAGAAGTGGGACATGAGCTCTCAGTTCCTCCGGTTGGAGATTGGGAGGCCACCAATTTCATTCCTGTCCTCTAGAGCTCTACGGAAAACATTCAGGGAACAAAAACTCCCAAGAGCGAACCTGAGCAGATTTCTTAGCCTGGCCACTGGCGAGGGTGATGCAATTCCGCCATGGACAAAGGCATTTGAGAATCACTACAACAGGCCCCTCCCTCAGAAGATCAGCAAGAACATCCAGCCAAGACCAAGCTCACAGATCAAGGAGAACAGAGGAACTCCAGAGCTAGGGGAAAGCAATGCATGGAGTTCATGGCTTTCTCCCCATGATCCTTTAGTCTTGCAAAGTTAAATTAAATATTTTTAATTTTTTTCTTATTCTAATTTTTTTTACTTTTCCTCTATCCTCTTTAAATATTTTTAACTAAAAAAAATATTTTTAACTAGTTTATCTTAACAATACTTTTCTTAAAAAAAAAAAGTTTTTTTAAACCTTCATTATTATAGTTATATTTTATCCTTCATTGTATTTAACCTTTTTTGTATATAGGGGTTTTTTTTCCAAAAAATTTTTGGGTTACAATCTCTTCTAATAGATCAAAATATACCCTAAATCTAGCACAGGGCTTTGTTCTAGTCCCCAGCCTGTGCCCATTCTCTCTCTCTCTCTCTCTCTCTCTTTTTTTTTTTTTTCTTGCTTTTTTGAGCCAACTTATCTTATCAATTACTTTTTTAGAATTTCTTTTAATTTTCAACTTTACAGTCATATTCCAACCTTTCATCATGTTTACCCTTATTTGTGTGTGTGTGTGTGTGTGTGTGTGTATATATGTATATATATATACACATATATATGTGTGTGTTTTTTCTTTCTTTAAAATATTGGGAGGTAGTTTCTTCTAAGAGACCAAAATACACCCAAAATCAAGTGGGTGGCTCTATTCTATTCACCAGTGTGTGTGTGTGTGTGTGTGTGTGTGTGTGTGTGTATAATTTTTTTTTAATTTCTCTCTATCCTTTTTTTCTCCCTCTGGTTGGGGTCTCTTCTGATTTGGTTAGTGTACATTTTTCTGGGAGCATCTGCCACTCTTTTAGTATTTTATTCTCTCGTTCATATATTCTTACCTGAATAAAATGACAAGGTGGAAAAACTCACCACAAAAAAATAAAAGAACAAGACACTGTACCAAGGGCTAGGGACCTAATCAATATGGACATTGGTACTATGTCAGATCTAGAGTTGAGAATGACAATTCTCAAGGTGCCAGCTGGACTCAAAAAAGGCATGGAAGATATTATAGAAACCCTGTCTGGAGAAATAAAAATACCTTTCTGGAGAAATAAAAGAACTAAAATCTAACCAAGATGAAATAAAAAACGTATTAATGAGGTGCAATCAAGAATGGAGGCTCTTACTGCTAGGATAAATGAGGCAGAAGAGAGAATTAGTGATATAGAAGACCAAACAACAGAGAATAAAGAAGCTGAGCAAAAGAAAGACAAACAACTACTGGACCATGAGGGGAGAATTTGAGAGATAAGTGATACCATACGATGAAACAATATTAAAATAATTGGGATCCCAGAAGAAGAAGAAAGGGAGAGGGGGCAGAAGGTATATTGGAGCAAATTATAATCGAGAATTTCCCTACTACAGCAAACGGAACAAGCATCAAAATCCAGGAGGTACAGAGAACCCTCTCAAAATCAATAAAAATAGGTCCACACCCCATCATCTAATAGTAATACTTACAAGCCTTAGTGACAAAGAGAAAATCCTGAAAGCAGCTTGGGACAAGAAGTCTGTAACATACAATGATAGAAATATTAGATTGTCAGCAGACTTATCCACAGAGACCTGGCAGGCCAGAAAGAACTGACATGATATATTCAGAGCACTAAACGAGAAAAACATGCAGCCAAGAACACTATATCCAGCTAGGCTCTCATTGAAAATAAAAGGAGAAATAAAAAGCTTCCAGGACACACAAAAACTAAAAGAATTTGCAAACACCAAACCAGTCCTACAGGAAATATTGAAAGGGGTCCTCTAAGCAAAGAGAGAGCCTAAAAGTAGACCAGAAAGGAACAGAGACAATATACAGTAACAGTCACCTTACAGGTAATACAATGGCACTAAATTCGTATCTTTCAATAGTTACCCTGAATGTAAATGGGCTAAATGTTCCAATCAAAAGACACAGAATGGATCTAAAAAAAAAAACAACAACAACAATACGCATTGATATGCTATCTACAAGAAACTCATTTTTAGACCAAAAGAGATCTCCAAATTTAAAGTGAGGAGGTAGAAAACAATTCACCATGCTAATGGACATCAAAAGAAAGCTGGGATGGCAATCCTTATATCAGATAAATTAGATTTTAAGTCAAGGACTACAAGAAGAGATGGTGAAGGACACGATATCATACTCAAAGGGTCTGTCCAAAAAGAAAATCTAGCAACTTTAAGTATCAATGCCCCTAACATGGTAACAGCCAACTATATAAACCAATTAATAACAAAATCAAAGAAACACATCGACAATAATACAATAATAGTTGGGGACTTACACCCCCACTCACTGAAATGGACAGATCATCCAAGTAAAAGATCAACAAGGAAATAAAGGCCTTAAATGACACACTGGGCCAGAAGGACATCACAGATATATTCAGAACACTCCATCCCAAAGCAACAGAATACACATTCTTCTCTAGTGCACATGGAACATTCTCCAGAATAGATCGCATCCTGGATCACAAATCAGGTCTCAACCAGCACCAAAAGATTGGGATCATTCCCTGCATATTTTCAGACCACGATGCTCTGAAGCTAGAACTTAATCACAAGAGGAAACTTGGAAAGAACTCAAATACCTGAGGCTAAAGAGCATCCTACCAAAGAATGAATGGGTCAACCAGGAAACTAAAGAAAAATTGGAAAAATTCATAGAAACAAATGATAATGAAAACACAACTGCTCAAAATATGTGTGACGCAGCATGGGTGATCCTGAGAGGAAAATATATAGCGATACAAGCCTTTCTCAAGAAACAAGAAATGGGGGCACCTGGGTGGCTCAGTGAGTTAAAACCTCTGCCTTCGGCTCAGGTCGTGATCCCAGGGTCCTGGGATTGAGCCCGGAATCTGGCTCTCTGCTCAGCAGGGAGCCTGCTTCCCTTCCTCTCTCTCTGCCTGCCTCTCTACCTACCTGTGATTTCTGTCTGTCAAATAAATAAACTCTTTAAAAAAAAAAAGAAAGAAAGAAACAAGAAAGGTCTCAAGTATACAACCTAACCCTACACCTAAAGGAGCTGGAGAAAAAACAGCAAAGAAAGCCTAAACCCAGCAGGAGAAGAGAAATAATAAAGATCAGAGCAAAAATCAATGAAATAGAAACCAAAAGAACAGTAGAACAAATCAACAAAACAAGGAGCTGGTTCTTTAAAAGAATTAATAAGAATGATAAGCTCCTGGCCAGACTTATCAAAAAGAAAAGAGAAAGCACCCAAATAAATAAAATCATGAATGAAAGAGGAGAGATCACAACACCAAAGAAATACAACAATTATAAGAACATATTATGAGCAACTATACGCCAGCAAATTTGACAATCTGGAAAAAATGGATGCATTCCTAGAGACATATAAACTACCACAACTGAACCAGGAAGAAATAGAAAAACTGAACAAACCCATAATCAGTAAGGAGATTGAAGCAGTCATCAAAGATCTCCCAACAAACAAGAGCCCAGGGCCAGATGGCTTCCCAGGAGAATTCTACCAAACATTTAAAGAAGAATTAATACCTATTCTCTGGAAACTGTTCCAAAAATAGAATGGAAGGAAAACTTCCAAACTCATTTTATGAGGCCAGCATTACCCTGTTCCCAAAACCAGACAACGACCCCACCAAAAAAGAGAATTACAGACCAATATCTTTGATGAACACAGATGCAAAAATTCTCACCAAAATATTAGCCAATAGGATCCAACAGTACGTTAAAAGGATTATCCACCACAACCAAGTGGGATTTATTCCAGGGCTGCAAGGTTGGTTCAACATCCGCAAATCAATTGATGTGATACAATACATTAATAAAAGAAAGAACAAGAACCATATTATACTCTCAATAGATGCTGAAAAAGCATTTGACAAAGTACAGTATTCTTTCTTGATCAAAACTCTTCAAAGTGTAGGGATAGAGGATACATACCTCAATTCATCAAAGCTTTATGAAAAACCCACAGCAAGTATCATTCTCAATGGGAATAAACTGACAGATTTTCTGCAAAGATCAGGAACATGGGAGGGATGTCCATTATCACCACTGCTATTCAACATAATACTAGAAACCCTAGCCTCAGCAATCGGACAACAACAACAACAACAACAACAAAAAATTAAAGGCATCCGAATCAGCAAAGAAGAAGTCAAACTCATTCTTTGCAGATGATATGATACTCTATTCCATTCCAAAACTGCTAGAACTCATATAGGAATTCAGTAAAGTGTCAATATATAAAATCAATGCACAGAAATCAGTTGCATTTCTATACACCAACAAGACAGAAGAAAGAGAAATTAAGGAGTTGGTCCCATTTACAATTGAACCCAAAGCCATAAGATACCTAGGAATAAACCTAACCAAAGAGGCAAAGAATCTGTACTTAGAAAACTATAAAGTACTCATGAAACAAATTGAGGAAGACACAAA
Source organism: Martes martes (assembly GCF_963455335.1). Classification (NCBI taxonomy): domain Eukaryota; kingdom Metazoa; phylum Chordata; class Mammalia; order Carnivora; family Mustelidae; genus Martes; species Martes martes. Next base: position 39,977,413 of record NC_137893.1, read on the forward strand.
GAAATGGAAAAACATTCCATTCTCATTGATTGGAAGAACAAATATTGTAAAAATGTCATTGCTACCTAAAGCAATCTACACATTTAATGCAATCCCTATCAAAATACCACCAGTTTTTTTCAAAGAAATGGAACAAATAATCCTAAAAGTTATATGGAACCAGAAAAGACCCTGAATGGCCTGAGGAACATTGAAAAAGAAAGCCAAAGTTGGTGGTATCACAATTCCAGACTTTGAGCTCTATTATAAAGCTGTAATCAAGACAGTATGCTACTGGCACAAAAAAATACACATAGATCAATGGAACAGAATAGAGAGCCCAGAAATAGACCCGCAACTCTATGGTCAACTAATCTTCGACAAAGAGGGAAAGAATGTCCAATGCAAAAAAGACAATCTCTTCAACAAATGGTGTTGGAAAATTGGACAGCCACATGCAGAAGAATGAAACTGGACCATTTCCTTACACCACTCACAAAAATAGACTCAAAATGGATGAAAGACCTCAATGTGAGAAAGGAATCCATCAAAACCCTTGAGGCAAACACAAGCAGCAACCTCTTCTACCTCAGCCACAACAACTTCTTCCTAGAAACATCACCAAAGGCAAGGGAAGCAAGGGTAAAAGTGAAGTATTGGGACTTCTTCAAGATCAAAATCTTTTGCACAGCAAAAGAAACAGTCAACAAAACTAAAAGACAACTGACAAGATGGGAGAAGATATTTGCAAATGACATATCAGATAAAGGGCTAGTATCCAAAATCTATAAAGAACTTACCAAACTCAACACCCAAAGAACAAATAATCCAATCAAGAAATGGGCAGAGGACATGAACAGACATTTCTGCAAAGAAGACATCCAGATGGCCAACAGACACATGAAAAAGTGCTCCACATCACTTGGCATCAGGGAAATACAAATCAAAACCATAATGAGCTACCACCTCACACCAGTCAGAATGGCTAAAATTAACAAGTCAAGAAATGACAGATGTTGGAGAGGATGCAGAGAAAGGGGAACCCTCCTATACTGTTCATGGGAATGCAAGCTGGTGTAGTCATTCTGGAAAACAGCATGGAGGTTCCTCAAAGGGTTGAAAATAGAGCTACCCTACAACCTACCCTACAATCCAGCCATCACATTACTGGGTATTTACCCTAACGATATAAATGTAGAGATTCAAAGAGGCACATGCACCCCAATGTTTATAACAGCAATGTTCACAATAGCCAAACTACGGAAAGAACCTAGATGTCCATCAACAGATGAATGGATAAAGAAGATGTGAGATATTATGTGTGTGTGTGTGTGTGTGTGTGTGTGTGTGTCTGTGTGTGTGTGTGTGTGTAATGGAATACTATGCAGCCATCAAAAGAAGTGAAATGAAAATGAAATCTAGGGGTGCCTGGGTGGCTCAGTGGGTTAAAGCCTCTGCCTTCAGCTCAGGTCATGATCCCAGGGCCCTGGGATCGAGCCCTGCATCAGGCTCTCTGCTCAGCAGGGAGCCTGCTTCCTCCTCTCTCTCTCTCTGTCTGCCTCTCTGCCTACTTGTGATCTCTGTCAAATAAATAAATAAAGTCTTAAAAAAAAAAAGAAATGAAGTCTTGCCATTTGCAATGACATGGATGTAACTAGAGGGTATTATCCTGAGCAAAATAAGTCAGTCAGAGAGAGACAATTAACATATGATCTCTCTGATATGAGGAATTTGAGAGGCAGAGTCAGGGGTTTGGGGGTTAGAGAGGGAAAAATGAAACAAGATGGGATCAGGAGAGGGACAAACCATAAGAGACTCTTAATATTACAAAGCAAACTGAGGGTTGCTGGTGGGTGGGGGGCAGGGTATGGAAAGGGTGGTTGGGTTATGGACATTGGGGAGGGTATGTGATATGGTGAGTGCTGTGAAGTGTGTAAGCCTGACAATTCAGCTGTACCCCTGGGGCAAATAATATATTATATGTTAATAAAAATAATTAATAAAAAAATTTTTAATAAACAACAAAAAATAAATATATAAATAAAAACCAGCAACCTTCAAATGCACAAATAATAAATAGAAGATATGATGGAAGAGAAAACCGCATTTACAACAGCAACAAAAAAGATAAAATACTTGGGAAAAAAACTTAACAAAAAATGTTCAAAATGAATATTTGAGTAAAACTATAAAACTATATGAATAAACTACAAAACAGTCCTAAATGAAAAGATACTCTTTGTTCTCAGTTAGAACATTTCAACATCACAATGACAGTTCTCCCCTAAAGTTAATTTACAAATTTAATACCAACCCAATAAAAATACCTACAAGTTCCTTTCTAGAGCTAAATAAGATAATACTAGAGTTTATATGGGGAAAAAAAAAAGGCAACTTATAGAATGGGAGAAGATACTTGCAAATGATATATCTGATAAAAGGTTAGTATTCAAAATATATAAAGAACTTTTAAAATTTACCACTACAGAAATGAATAATCCAATTAAAAAATGGGCAGAAGGTATGAATAGATATTTCTCCAAAGGAGACATCCAGATGGCTAACAGACACATGAAAAAATACTCAACATCACTGATCATCAGGGAACTGCAAATCAAACTATACTGAGATATCACCTCACACCTGTCAGAATGATTAAAATCACAAGAAACAATAGGTGTTAGCAAAGATGTAGAGAAAAAAAAAACCCTCTTGCACTGTTGGTGGGAATGAAAAATGACACAGCCACTCTGGAAAACAGTATGGTCGTTCCTCAAAAATTTAAAAATAGAATACCCTATGATCCAGCAATCGCACTATTATGTATTTACCCAAAGAATACAAAATACTAATTCAAAGGTATATAAGAACCCCAATGTTTATAGCAGCAATACCTAAAATAGCTAAATTATGGAAACAGACCCAGTGTCCACTGGCTGATGAATAAAAGAAGATGATAAATAAGATGTAGTTTATATAGACAATGGAATATTACTCAGCCAGAAAAGGAATGAAATCTGTCCATTTGTAATGACATGGATGGAGCTAGAGAGTATTACACTAAGTGAAATAAGTCAGTCTTAGACAAATATATAATTTCACTTATATGGAATCTAAGAAACAAATGAGCAAAGGGGGAAAAAAGAGAAATAGAGAGGCAATCCTCTCTTAAGAAACAGACTCTTAGCTGTAGAGAACAAACTGATGATTACCAAAAAAGGGGTGGGTTGGGGAATAGGTTAAATAGAGATGAGGATTAAGTGTGCACTTATCATGATAAGCACCGGGTGATGAATGGAAGTGTTTCGTCACTCTATTGTACACCTGGAACTAATACTGCACTGTATACTAACTAACTGGAATTTAAATAATTTTTTTCAAATTTATTTATTTATTTATTAGCAAGAGCACAAGTAAGGTGAAGGAAGGAGGAAGAGGGAAAGGGAAAATCTCCAACAGACTTCCCGCTGAGCACAGAGCCCCATGAAGGGCTTGACCTCAAGACTCTGAGATCATGACCTGGGGCAAAATGAAGAGTTGGATGCTTAACTAATGGAGCCACCGAGATGCCCTTAAATAAAAACTTCAAAAAAAAAGAAAAAGAAACGTGGAAGTATACTTGGAAAACACAGAAAAAGAAAAGCTAGGAGAGGGTACTATTCCTACCAGAGATTAAAACATACCAAAGAATAGTATACTACTGGTGCATGAATAGAATGACTAGAATAAAAAGTTTACAAACAAGACCACCTATATATGGAAATTTAGTATATGATAAAGGCAGTACTCAAATTACTGAGATGATGATAAATGTTTTAATAAACAGTATTGGGACAACTAATAGCCATTGGAAAAAGATAAAATTAAATCATTCCTAACACATACATTAAAACAAAATGAAACAACACAAGCACTCAAAGAAAACATAGGTAGATTCCTTTACAATCTGGCTATAGGAAAAGACTTATTAATAAATATTCAAAATCTAGATACAGCAAAAGAAAATTTGAAAAATTTTACTGTATAAGAATAAAAAAACCACTTGCTTGACTTAAGATATCATAAGACAAACACAAAAGACAAATGACAGAATGGGAGAAAAATCTGGAACAAATATCACAGATAAAAAGCTAATATCTCGGGTGCCTGGGTGGCTCAGTGGGTTAAAGCCTCTGCCTTCGGCTCAGGTCATGATCCCAGGGTCCTGGGATCGAGCCCCGCATCGGGCTCTCTGCTCAGCAGGGAGCCTGCTTCCCTTCCTCTCTCTCTGCCTGCCTCTCTGCCTACTTGTGATCTCTGCCTGTCAAATAAATAAACAAAATCTTTAAAAAAAAAAAAAAAAAAAAAAAAAAGCTAATATCTCTGACATAAAAAGAAATGAAGGGAAAAAATGACCAAAAATCCTCTAGAAAAGCAGACATGACATGAGCAGTCAATTTCCAAAAAAAACTAAATAAATAAAAAATAAAAAAATTTTAACAACTCTAAACATGAAAAGATGTTCAACTTCACTCATAATAGATAAATTAAAATAACACTGAAGTACCATTTTTTACCCATCAAACTGGCAAAATACGAAAGCTTGGCAATATACTGTGTTCATGAAGTTATGGAGAAAAGCACTCTCATGCAAAATCCGTGGGATGCAAAATGATACAACCCTTATGGAAGAAAATTTAACAATATGTAACAAAACTGCAAACACATATATCTTTCAATCCAATGATCTCATTTCTGAAATTTTTACCAAGAAGTTACAGTTCTAACTATATGAGATTATCTGTTTCCACATTATTTGCAATTGAAAAATCCAAAAGCCCAAACGGATTGAGTGAATTAACTGTGGTACAAACACACAATGAAGTATCATGTAACAGTAAAAAAAGATTGAAAAGAATATCTCTGAACTGATATGCAGTGATTTTCATACCAATGCAAAATGCATATATAATACACTACCTTTGGCTAAGAAAGAAGAAAAAGTAGGAAATATACAGAAACATGCTTGTTTTGGAAAAGCCATAGAAAAGATAATCTAGGGAATCATGAAACTGGTTACTTATAAAGAGGTGGAGGGAATGGAATGAAAGGGATAGACGAGGGACTGAGGATACCTAGGTATATTTTTTTGGATTCTTTTGAAAGGATGTTAGTGTTCCATACACTCAAAAAATAAAATTAAATCAACAAATATGAGGAAAACTATAAACTTAATACAGCAATAGGTGACCCTAACTGTATTTTAAATAAATAATATAAGCATGCCATGTGAGAAATGGAGAACTAACCAAAATTACTTTTGAACACTGGCTAGCGAATAAAAGATTTGCAAACAAATCTGGATCTCATCTTAGTGGGTCTGTTTTTGTGTAGTAAAAGTATATGAATTCTTAAACAAGTTGATGTGCATTGAAGGGTTAAATAAATGAGTAAATGTGTTGATGTGGCCAGAGCCAGATGTCTCCTGCAGAAGAGACATCCAAATATGGAAGACAGAAAGGCAAATGAAGAATTTTGTCCTGCTCAGCGGGGAGCCTGCTTCTCCCTATGTCTCTACCCCTGCTTATGCTCTCGCTCTCTCTCTGTCAAATAAACAGATAAAATCTTAAAAACAAACAAACTTTGTGAATTTGGATTGAAATTAGAGTTATCAGTATGCGCTCATGATTTCTAATACACAAAAACACACATACAGGTTATACCCACTAAATGGGTCTCAGAACAATGAGCATAGTTAACATCTCGTCTTGGTTTCTAAATGCCATTTCCTAATAATAGGACAAGAGTTCCTTGCAGAAATGCTGATTCCAGGTCTGTGGCAGGAAAAGTTTAAGATCAGCCTTAAACATCCTTTTATAGCAGAAAGTTAAAAAGCACTCAAAAAAATGATGGAAGCATATCAGAAAAACACAAAGCCAGATTAAAGATGTATTCTGGGGCAACTTGAGTATGAAAATAAAACAGTAAGAATTATAATCCAATGAATAAAATAGGAATCCATGAGTGCATACTGATACTAGAAGACAATGATGATGATAGATGGTAGGTAGGTACATACATACATAAACTTTTCTCATGTATCTTTAATATTTTGGGGGCACCTGGGTGGCTCAGTGGGTTAAGCCTCTGCCTTCGGCTCAGGTCATGATCTCAGAGTCCTGGAATCGAGGCCCGCATTGGGCTCTCTGCTCGGCAGGGAGCCTGCTTCCCCTTCTCTCTCTGCCTGCCTCTCTGCCTACTTGCGATCTCTCTCTGTCAAATAAATAAATAAAAGTCTTTAAAAATTTTTTTTTCAATATTAATTTCATTGATTACTGCCAATTATAAATTTTAGGTTCTTCTATTTCTTCTTCAAAATGTCTGCCCAGTTGTTTCTTTTCATTTTGATTGGAGTTTCAGTATCTTTTGTAAGACTATAAGCTGTCTCTCTCTCTTTCATGTATACATTATGATGGCAAAACTTTATCATATTTATTGCAACTATTTTTTAATTTGTCATTTTTAATAAACAAACTTTTTAACCTAAAAACTCCTTCTGACACTATATGCACATTAAGAAAAATACTTACTGCATTGTAGTCCTTCCAACATATTCCTTAACTTTTCCTCACAAAAATAAAATAAAATGTCACCCAAAATCCCTACAAGGCACCACTAATGCCAAAATGGAAGAGGAATGGAAAGAGACAGAAAAGAGGAAGCCCAACTGTGAGGGTTAATGAGAGAGAAGTCATATTCCCTCCATTGTGCCTTAAACCATTCAGCTGCAATTGGGAAGGACATCAGAAGATAAAAACGCTCTTCTTCCACAGAGAAATTAATTACTTTCTTAGATTCTAAACCCTTCCAATGAAAAATTTCCTGTTGCCCAGAAGCACCTTTCTAATTAATGATCTTTAGTTTCTCAGGTAAGCTCATGCTGCACAAATCCCTTCTCAGCTTGTAAGAGAAGAGGCATTTAAGGAGTGAACTGCGAGCTGAAAGAACAGGAGAGTTACACAGAGGAAATGAACTGACAGCTGGGGTCCATGCGTCCTACTCTTATGCTTGGAGCCTATGAGCGGCTACAAGGATCTTTGTCCCCTGGCTCGGTAGAAAGGAGTGTGTGCTGACTCAAAGCTCTGGCACATTCTTGAAAAATCACTGCACAGTTAACTTCTAAATTACTGAGGACAATTGTAGAGATCAATAGAAAACACCAACCTCTAAAGACATTTCCTACAGCATAATTTGAAGAAGTAGAATACGTGAAGCAGTGAGCCACAGAAAATCAGGTCTTAGCACTAATTAGAAATTTTTCAAAGTTTTCTCTCACGAAAATCTGTTCATCAGATAAAGGACCAATTTGAAACATGGTTGGTTTACAAATTATCATTTGGGCTGAAAATAAAATTAACACTCCGATATTTGAACCAACATTTTAAATAAAATTGTGAGACTGATTAATTACTTGCTGTTAATAAAATTGTAATGGAAATTGATTATTCACTAGTAGTTAAAAGCTGTTTTCCACATATCAGAATGAAGACAGCCTATGGAGCAAAAAAAAATAAAACACCCACTAGAGTATCTCGTTTACTCACAAAGGGGGGAAAAAAGCCTAATACCGTGTCCCCAGAAACATAACTTCTTCCCTTAAACTTTGATTTTATAACATTTACTTGCAACAACTTAATAAACGCTTACCTCATGGTTAGCTATTAATCTCAGCTAGGAAAGCCATCTTTTTCTTTTATTGCATGATCCTGCCTGACCTAGAGTCACAGAGATACCACAAAGCACTATAGTATGTATATCTCTGTGTGTGAGTGTGTGTATATCTGTGTGGGGTTTTTTTTTTCCCCCAAGTAAATCGTTTAGAGGTCATTTCTCTTCTTCCTAAAATAGAAATTCCTGCTTACCTTCTACCTAAATCCACCAACTCATTTGATCTCTGTAGGTGTGGTTCAACTGTTTACATTGATGTGTCGTCTGAATTACAGTATCCTGAGAATACATAGCTGCCAAAAGCTACTCTTTTAAATAGAAGAAAATTAACTCTCCTAGAGCAGATCAATTGGAGCATGTTTTCTCCTCAAAGGGATACAATCTTATAGAAAGGAGGCCAGGGTTGTTAGCCAATGCATCATCTTTTTTTAAATGAAAGTCACAATTTCTTTCCTGACTGGTTTGATCAATCACTGCCAATAGTTCTATTATCCTCTTCCCATGTGCAGATTCAAAATGTAGTATAATTTGGATCTACCATCTTTCATTTCATTCTTTTTATATACCAGGTCACATCTTAAACATCATTCCTTCATTTCTCTTAAATATTCCCTTCTCATATATTGCAAAGCTTAAATTTGGGTCCATTGTTTTATTGTCCTTTTTTTCTAGTTATGAATTCACTCTATCTTCTCATTCACATGAGAACAATTAAGTATTATTGAGGATACAGTTTGCTAAATTTTTAATACTTGTTATAGTAAAATATGTAAATACAAAAACAGAGAACAAATGAACAAATAGGAATTGTAAATATATGTTAGGACCAACTAAATATCAGCAAGAGTACATGGTTATATTCTAAAGTCATATAAAGATTTTCCTGCTAAGCATGAGGCAGACTAGAATATTAAGATATGATATTAAGATATCATAATTTATTACATAATTTAATGTTTGCTGTAAGAAAAATTAGGAAAATACGGATATGCTTAATGAAAATGAAAACCTCTCACAATTCCACTGCCTGAGATAACCACTGTTAACATTGGTATACATGTTTTCTGGTTTTCCCCACTCTTACGTATGTTGTTTTTTCTAACAGTAGTGGGCCTCATACTATATAACCTGTTTTGTAATGTGATTTCTATGTCAATAAATACACACCTGAAATATCATTCTTTATAGCTGCATTTTATGAATACCTTAATTTAGTTAGCCAAACCTTAAGATCCTTAGATTCTGTATCTAGATCCATTTTTTCACTATAATTTTTACTAACTAATTGCTTTGTAATAGTTAACGCATACCAAGCAGGCTTCACTTAATGCCTACTATTATATAAAAACATCGGTAAAAATATTTAGCTCTTAGAGTAAGCCATGCATCATAAAGTGAAATCCAGCTAAATAAATTTTTTATTGAACTACATCATTTAGTTCCTTGGGCTCATCTGCTATCAATTAGGGTGATAAGCAGGCACTCAAAAGCTAGCTTTTCAATTATGTTTTCTACCTTTCAACTGAAATGTTCCTGTCATTGCATATCGTGTAGTAATTCTGAAAAGGCTTCATCTTAGCAACCAAGTGATAACTTTAAAATCAAGAATCTGAACCAATTAATTCCTAACATTAATTACTTCTTTTAAAACAAAAGGCACTTTAAAGTAAGTGACTGCAAATATACTTTTTAATCCCACTAACAGTCCTTATCTCTTTTTCCCCCAGCTCACAGTTCTGTTGACAACTCATGCTCAGACTCAAATCATCATTCAAATCATAATTAAAGCATAATTCTGAGCTCTCTTTGTACATGCTAATTCCACAACCACCAGATGTAAAAGCCACAGAGAAATTCCTATAGAGTATTATTAGCTTGCAAGGAGCAGAATTAAGATGCATAAAAGTATCTTCTATAGCAAGTAAATATTTTGGTTTTAATTACATTATTACCTTGTTTTATGCAACTAATTACTATGATTTATTGTATAATTAACTCTCAGAAAAAAAGTATTACCAGAGCAGTTCTGCAGCCTTAAACTGAAGATAGTATATACTAATGATTTTGCCTATACCTTCAGTTCCTTAAAAATATAATGTAAAATATTTTTTGTAATAGGTTGGATAAATCTCTTTTCTATTCTCCACTCATATATAAAGTTATCATATACTACTGGTATTTGCTGATTTATTTCTCTGTAAATCACAGGGCAATTTTTTTTAAAAGAGCATATTTTCAAGCCAGGGACAATGTATTAATCTCTTTATTCCCCAGCACCTAGCCCAGAACTTGAAATTCAGCAGGTGCTCAATTAGCTTTATTAAATAAATTAATGAATTAATCATTTAAAGTATTCCTTTAACTTAATGTCATAAAAGCATTATTCTTAAATATTAGCTGGTATCTATTTCAACTTTACAGATTAAAAGCTGCAGCAGTTAGAGCAAAGACTGAACATTAGAAATAATAACAGTTTGCTATAGATTGAAAACAAATGAACTCATTCTGAGACTCTGCAGTCATTCATTCATAAGCCTCTTGAGCTCCCTGCCTTCTTGCAGTTTATGACCTCAGCCAAGCCTTTCTACTCAAATAGAGCCTTTTGTTCACTCTGGGGTCACCCATTGTTCTCTCTGTAATTTGTACCAAATTTTAAAGGTTATAAATACTTGCAGTGAAGCATAGCTGCTGAGCTACATTCATTCACACTTAGGTGTTTTGTTGTTGTAGTTGTTTTCTTTTAACTACAAAACCAGGGACTGGAATTCACTTACTTCATAATAACCTAATTGGACGTAACTTTGAACTCAGGATGTTCTTCAAATGTCCTCTTTGGTCACATAATAGTGAACCTTGCCAAATTCAACGAGGCCAACCTCATCCTCCTAGGAATAGTAGCTAGCAATAAAAAGTGAAGAGTTATTTCTTGCTTGAATTATATATACCTGAATTCTTTTCAGATTAAAAAAAATGTGGTAAATTATGTTGCAAATGACAATGAGTGAACATAAGCACAGTTAAATACATAAATTTTCTCTGCCTACTACTTCTATGTCTATTTCCTTCTTATTGCTATGCTTTTTGTTTAATATTTCTTGGACTAACGTGCCCTCTAATGGTTAAAATAAAAATACAATCAGAACCATAAAAGAAGCACCAACGCATTAAATCCAAGGAATAATTCTATTTAAAAGATAGTTCTTTGACTCAAACCTATGTCTTCAGGATTAAAATGGATATGCCTCTAATGAAGCACAAATGACTAGCATTTTATCTGTTCGGTACAATAGACAATGCAAATGAGATACAGCAAACAGAACTTTGTCAAATAGATTTAAATGTTAGTTCCCATAAAAAGGCATCAAGTGTTTTTAATAATGTCTATAATTAAGTCTTGCATGCACTGAAGTTGAAATATGGATTGGGATTTTGCCGATTCTAATATTATAATTTAAGCATTTAATTTAAGAAAGATAATACTCCAAAACAAATTATTTGGGTCCTTCCTTCATTTTTATTTCTCTAACCTAAAATGAAAGGCTGTCTCAACCTCCAAAAAATATATAAACATATGTACACAAAAAGATTTAAATAGCTGTGCTATTTGTTCACAATTTACCCTCAGTGTTTGTGCTCTCTTATTTGTGGTTCAGCCGTAGTGTCAGAGAGTAATGGAGATTCAGTAATTACCCAGTTAATGCAACCAACGGCAATAGTCCATTGAGCTAAGGGAAGAATTCAGGGAGAAATTTGCTTGAATGATTTAGCTTGGCTTACTAAGTTCAGGAAAATTATAGTAGTTTTACAACACAATGTACTTCTAAAAAGGTTTTGGTTAAGACAGAAAAACATATATACAGAAAATATATTTAAATTTATCTTAAAGAGTAGAATTGAAATCAAAGGCATAAACAAAGAATATGATGCTTAAAGATGTTCTGCCTTGCTTAACTATATATTGTTAGTACTTCAAATAATTTGTTTCTTATCAAAACATGATAGTATGTCAAGAACAGGGAATTTTCAAGCTCCCTTCCAATTGTTGATGCATTTAAAAAAAAAAAAAAAAGCCTTTTCTCTATCTCAGAAAATAAAAACATTATTTTTCCTATTGTATACATGGGGTAACTGTCATTGAGGTGAACTGACCTACCAAATACTGCACAAAGACAGTGGCAAAAGCAAGATTAGAATTTAGAATTGTTTATGCAGTTTGCTGATTTTAGCTGGTGCTTTGTGTGCATCAGAGGAATATGTTACTCTGTTAGAGAAAAAAAATTACATTTTCCTGAATTAGGATTTCTGTCTTTATCTTTCAACATTAATTTTATAGAGTACATTCTGTATTCTATTCACATGATACTATTTTTTTGTATTTTAAGTGAACAGTTAAAATACAAAATACTGGAAAACTACTGAAAGGGCTGCAGACGAAGGGAACCTGTTTCTGTTTGTGCTCCCAAGTGAACTTAAGCAAGACCTGAAAAATTCTGTTCCTCAGTTGCTCCCACTATGAAGGAGATTGAATTAGATAACTTCTGATTTCTCTCTAATTTAAAACTAGAGGACTTTTTAAAATAGTGCACATGAAAAAAATATACAGGCATTTTAAAAATATAACCTAAAATTTAGGATTTTATTTAGTTTTTTTAAGTTATTATGATTTTTCTTTCAGATTTTTATCATTATACTTGACCATTTTGCAAAAATACTCAATAATATTCAAACAGATTAGGATAGGAGAAAATATATGGTGAATGCCCTTTTAAACTATAACCACTGAGGGGCACCTGGGTGGCTCAGTGGGTTAAAGCCTCTGCCTTCAGCTCGGGTCATGATCCCGGGGGTTCAGGGATCGAGCCGCATATCGGGCTCTCTGCTCGGCAGGGAGCCTGCTTCCCCACCTCTCTCTCTCTCTCTCTGCCTGCCTCTCCACCTACCTGTGATCTCTGTCTGTCAAATAAATAAATAAAATCTTTAAAAAAAAAAAAAACTATAACCACTGAGACTTGATATAAGTGATTCCATTATAATCTGCCTTTATTTATGTTGCTTTTGGTTTCATTGCTTCTTATTTGTTTTGCTTCGTTTTTGGCTCTTACATTTTGAAGACAGGAATTATTTTCTCCTCGTGGTATCATCATACAAAAAAAGGATACTCAGTAATTTTAACCAATACAATCAAAATTAAGTTTAGCAGTTTAATGAATAAAACAACTGAAACTAGGTGAGTAAATTGTCAGTAAAAGAGGTGAATGAATGTATTCTCATATTCTCAAAGGAAAACTTAGAAACAATATGTCAAAGGCTGTAAAAGTATATGTAATAAATGTATATTTGCACCAAAATCAATACAATAAATGATTAGAATCAGAGACATCTTGGTTAATAATGATTAAAATAACTGTCTAAAACATCAGTACAGGGGCCCCTGGGTGGTTCAGTGGGTTAAGCCTCTGCCTTCAGCTCAGGTCATGATCTCAGGGTCCTGGGATCAAGCCCCAAATCGCATCGGACTCTGCTCAGCAGGGGGCCTGCTTCCCCCCCCCCCCCGTCTGCCTGCCTCGCTGCCTATTTGTGATCTCTCGCTCTGTCAAATAAATAAATAAAATCTCTAAAAAAAAAAAAAAAAAAAAAAAAAAGAAGTGCAAATTCTTAAAAAATAAAATAGAATAAAATAAAAAATAAAACATCAGTACAACATGGAGTGCCCGGGTGGCTCAGTCTGTTAAGAATCCGACTCGACTCCTGATTTCAGTTCAGGTCATGATCTCAGGACTGTGAGATCAAGTTCCACACAGAGCCCCAAGACCTGTTCCATGCTTTCCCTCTCTCTCTCTCTCTAATAAATAAAATTTTTTTTTTAATTTAAAGATTTTATTTTATTTATTTGACAGACAGAGATCACAAGTGGGCAGAGAAGCAGGCAGAGACAGAGGAGGAAGCAGGTTCCCTGCTGAGCAGAGAGCCCGATGCGGAGCTCGATCCCAGGACCCTGGGATCATGACCTGAGCCGAAGGCAGAGGCTTTAACCCACTGAGCCACCCAGGCACCCCTAATAAATAAAATCTTTAACAAATTTTTTTTAATTAAAAAAAAAAAGATCAACACAACCCACACTAGAACTGGCATATATTGCTCCCAATCCTTGAATCTCATAATTCCGTACTATAAGGAAAGTGGGAGGGCACCTGGGTGACTCAATTGGTTAATCAACTGCCTTCAGCTCAGGTCATGATCCTGGAGTCCCAGGATCCAGTCCCAGGATCCAGTCCCTGCTCGGCAGGGACTCTGCTTCTCCCTCTGACCTTTCTCCTCTCATGCTCTCTATCTCTCTCTCTCATTCTCTCTCTCTCTCAAATAAATAAATAAAATCTTTTTAAAAAAATAAAAAATAAAAATAAAGAAAGAAAGTGGGAAATCAAGGAATAATGGATCCAGTGGTTTCTCTGTGATTTCTCACACAAAGTCAGCATTGTGGAACCTCCGTGTGGTTTCCAGCAGTTTAGTGGTAGCAGGGATTGGAGGCTGTGCCAAGGAACCTTAGTGCATTGACGGAAAACCTCCCTTGGTCCCTGTTTTCACCAGCTTTCTTTCATTCTTTTATTTCCTGGAAGCAAGAGCAAGTCATTCCCGTCTACCAACAAAAACTGAACCCAGGTTTGTATATATAGCTCATGTGTAGACCAAAGAATAGTCAGGAGTCTCCATTCCCTGCCTTTATTCCTCATCTAAGTCAGATGTTCCTTTTGCCTCTGCTTGCCCTGGGCCCACCATGTGGTTATCATTCCTGCTTCCGTGAAGCATGTGTAAGATCCACACCTTAGGAAGCACACCAAGAGTCATCCATAACTGCAGTCTCATTCTATAATTTCCGATTTGCAATACCAGGTATTTTTATTTGTCTCTAAACATCCACTTCAAAACCTCCTACCCTGGATTTCCAATTTTTTATGGCCCCTAGGATTGCAAACCTCTGAGATCTGTTTGGCCCCTCAAAAACTACTGCTATTCAAGACCTGCCTCCACAACCATCAGTGCTGGATGCAGAAGAGGCAAAATAAGGAGATGGTTAAGAAATAAACTTTGGAGCCAAAATACCTGGCTTTGCATCCCACCTCTTCTAGTACTAGCTTTGTGGCTTTGGACAAATAATTTAACCCTTCTAGACCTCAGTTTCCTCATCCATGAAATAGGGACAAGAGTAGCTACCTCACAGAGTTATCATGAGGCTTCATCATGTTTTTGCAAGTAAAATACTGATAATATTGCTTGGTACATAATAAGTGATAGAAATGTTAGCTATTATTAGAATAGCCATTTTAACTTTTTTCCTTGGTCATAATGGCAGAACAATAAAAAAATCAAATTAATTTTAATGATTCAACCTTAGCTTGGCAATCTTAGCTCCTATTTTTTATAATAAAGGTGCTCGTAAATCCTAGTTACCCAGTTTATACCTGTTGTCTTGGGGTAATTGTTCACAGCAACCTACTTTATTTTCAGTGTCCGGATTTGGAAAATAAAGTATATAACCACCCTAATTATAATATAGAATGCTGAGCAGTTCTGCACAATTAGGAGAATGAATTAGCTGGCCTCTGAAGTTAAGTAAAACATGAAGGTTTTCATTAAAATATATAGGTTATAAATGAAAAGAAATATTTGAATGTTTTATAAATAAAGTCTAAAATATTACAAAGTGTTATTAGCTTTGGTTAGGATGACATACTTTGATGGCTTTTTTTTTTTCTTTTTGAATGGAAAGAGTTTGAACTTACATGCGGAGAGCTACTTTCATTTCACTTATTCAAAATGATGAGAACCTCTCTGGAACTATGCCCTTGTTTCCCCTTAATTTTTCCTCTCCTCTTCCCTACTTAGTTTTACTCCCTCTTCTCCCACTAGACATGAGGTGGAATGGGGAGAGGGCAAGAAGAAAGAGAGCTTTACCTCTCTTCTTAAACTCAACCATTAAATCAGAGTTCTCAAAGAAGCTGGCCAGTCTCCAATCCAAGCTTGGTGAGCAACCACTCCTAAAAAAAAATATTAACTGAACTTTCTTAAATATAGGGAAGAAAAAACAGATTTGTAAGCATCGGCTGTCACTGCATGATATCTACAGAATGACAATATCAAACCTAAGAAGTAGTAACATCTTCATTTAGTTCATTACTAACGTTTTAAAGTACCAAAAGCCAGAAATATCTTCTGGAGGATGACAGGACTTTCTAAAGATTAGGTTAAAATACAACATATGGGAATTGCTTTTATTTCTTATCTTTTTTTCATCATACAGAGTAGCTTTTCCAATTTGAAAATTATACTATTTATGTCCATCTTTAATTGCATTGTTTTGTTATAAGGCATTGATTGACAAAAAAATTAGATCAAATAGATATTACTTATAAAGGATATATTGTAATCAATACTACTTACTTAAAAAGTTGATTGATCTTATAAACATAGCTCACAATTATGAAAAATAGAGATTTTTATATACCTCAGTAGACATGCAAAATTTAATCTTAAATATGAATCACACTATAATTGCTTGATTGTTGCAATGAGCTGAAAGAAAAAAAAAAACACAAGGATCCTGCAGAGAACAAGAAATTGTGAAAGCAATCATAGAGGGAAATAATTGTTACATTTATGATTCTTTCAATTATGGATTATGGAAACTACTGCACGGCAACCTCTTCAGTTTCAAGACAGCATGGTGTTTTATATAATAAGGCTCTGAATAAAGTAACTATTATCAATAGTGTTTGCAACTTAATTGGCTACCTTTGAAGCTAAAGAGGTCTTTTTGCTTTATACCTTTGATTCTCAGCTATATTTTAAAACATTGGCATTCTGTCCAGCTGTTTAACTTCCATTTATGTTCCTAGATTCTCTGGAGGATAGTGCATATACGTTTTACTAGAGCTGAGAAACATTTTCACTAGGGAGGAATAAGCACAGAATCTGTTAAGCATCCATAAATTTATGTGTTTATCCAACAACATGCCTACATTACACCTCTACCCTATTATAATTACATTTAATTTTAAAAGGAACATCACCTTAAGCCACAAGTAGAATTTATGAAGTTCTCAAATAAAGCCAGCCTCTAATGCCTAGTGCATTTACCAGACTAGTATTAAGGATGCATTCCCTGTTTAAAGATTTGTCTACAAGAGGCCTTGCCTTAAATAGGCTTTGGCCTGATATGGATCGATGTTCTCAAAGGTATCTGTACCAAGAGAAATGCCAGTTAATGAGGATGGCCATTTGAGAAATGACAGTTTCACGGTCCTGGTTTAATCAGTCAAAAGAAGAAGAAGGAGGAGGAGGAGGAGGTGGAGGAGAGGAAGGAGGAAAGAGGAGTCTTGGTGTAGGCAAAAAAGTGAAGGCTTGTTAATGTAATACTGTAAATCAAGAAGAAAAGAAGGTAAGGGCACCTGGGTAGCTCAGTGGGTTAGGGCCTCTGCCTTCGGCTCAGGTCATGGTCCCAAAGTCCTGGGATCGAGCCCCACATCGGGCTCTCTGCTCAGCAGGGAGCCTGCTTCCTCCTCCTCTCTCTCTCTCTCTCTCTGCCTACTTGTGATCTCTCTCTGTCAAATAAATAAACAAAATCTTTAAAAAAAAAAAAAGAAGAAGAAGAAAAGAAGGTAAAAATGTACACCTCTAGGGGCACCTGAGTGGCTCAGTGGGTTAAAGCCTCTGCCTGCACTCAGGTCATGATCCCGGGGGATCGAGCCCCGCATCGGGCTCTCTGCTCAGTGGGGAGCCTGCTTCCCCCCCCCCCCCGCCTGCCTCTCTGCCTACTTGGGATCTCTGTCTGTCAGATAAATAAATAAAATCTTTAAAAAAAAATGTACACCTCACTATTAAAAGTAGAGATCAAGGATTATATGATCTAAAAATCTTGGAGGGTTAAATTTGGGAGAGAGAAACATTCATCTCAGGCTAATTTCAATAATCTGTCTCAGTTGATTTTCCTATAGTGAGGTCTCAGCTATTATATGACAACGTCCTCTTTGACTTATGCCATAGAAAATAAATGTTTATTTAATGTCTGTTATGTGTCTTTTGGTCAGTATTACCGAAACAGAAAGTGTTAGAGAGTGTATTATTAAAGATAACAATATTTCAGGAGTAATACACTGATTCACAAAGTGAACTTTCTACATCATGATATTATGTCAAAATACTCAGTATTTTGACTCATTCATCTAAAACTATTTTCTGTTTTTCCTGCATGATCTGTACATATATAGAAACATTTGGAGGGGCGCCTGGGTGGCTCAGTGGGTTGGGCCTCTGCCTTCGGCTCAGGTCATGATCTCGAGCCCCACATTGGGCTCTCTCCTCAGCGGGGAGCCGGTTCCCCCATCTCTCTGCCTGCCTCTCTGCATACTTGTGATCTCTGTCAAATAAATAAATAAAAACTTTAAAAAAATTTTTGGAAGGAAGTAAATTCAGTTCTGGGCCGTAAGCTCCCAGTCCTGTTTCCCACTTCATCAGTCCCTACAGGAAAGGAGTCCTTCTGTCCCTCACACAGTTCCTCCTGCACTTGGCCCTATACGCTGCTGGACCTGAACAAAGGTATGTTATAATTTCAGACATTTAAAGTTTCCCAAAATACCTCCCCAAGAAATCCAATACTGATAAATTCCCACTTTTGTGGCTTTTCCTGTACCTCAAAGGATTGATTCCAGAAATCCCTTCTTAGAATACAAATATGTTACCAGAAGACATAACACTTTATCATCCTCTATGATAGCAACACCAATTTGTAATTTCATAAGTTCTTTGTTAGAAAAGGCACTGAAAAAATGACGTTACTATTCATTCATTCAAACATTTATTGTCAATCTACCACAGCTAGACTCAATGTAATGATCAGCTGGGATCTCAAGATAAATAAAACAGTATCCATACCATCAGGGAGTTTACTGTCTGGTGGAGAAGATGGAGATACACACACACACACACACACACACATAATTTCATTGCATATATTAGATGAGTCTTAATAAAGAATCATTTTTTAACAAAAATCAGAAACTCAATTGGACAAGTTAAATAAAGAATATTTTAGCATAAATAGCTAAGAGCTTCTAAAAGGCAACTACAGTCTCAAGAGGGACTCTAAAAGAACTGAGAAACCAATGAGAAACCAAGATAGGTCTCTACTTATTCTCTTTCTTAGCACATCTCTCATATGTGCTTTTTTCTGCAATTGTTCCCATTTTCCTGCCTTTTCCCATAGATCAACTTTCTTGGCTTGTATATATGACCACATCAACCTTTGAAACCATAAGACCTACCCATCCAACATCCATAACCAACTAATTCACTTTCTCTATTAATTCCTGGAAAGAAAAATCTGACTTAATCCTACCCTAGTCCAAGGACAGATTCTCCTAAAAAGGAAGTGTGGGAATGAAGAGGAAATAATTGCCACCTTTAATTCAATAAGGTAATTTCAAAGTGAACCTTGAAGGAAGGGCAGGCATCTTTCAGGAATCAAAGGGAAAAATGCAATCCAAGCAGGCACACTGTCATGTTCAAAGGTATGGATGGAGAAAAGCAGCCTTTTCAAAGATGTATGTACAAAGATCCATGGTCAGGTAGCAACTGATGATGTTCAGAAGACAGCCAGGGATCAGAAGACAATGTACTTTTTATGCTCTGCTAAGGAGTATGATTTTTTATCTGAGAGCTGATGCAAGTGGGGTGTCAAAATTTTAAACCAGAGGAGAGAGAAAAGCAGACCTGTGTTTTAAGAAAAAATAAATACATAAAGCGAAACAAAAACTCCAACAGGAGGTGAAGGATGGAATACAAGAAGACCAGACTGAATGTACCAGTCAAGAAGCTATTACAGTAATTTAGACAAGAGATGGTGCAGTCTCAAAATAAGACTGTGGAAAAGAGGGTATAGAGGAGAGAAAGGATTCAAAAATATTATGAAAGCTGAATCTAAAATGAAATGGAGTCAGTTCAGAAAAGCAAAGAATGATAAGCTTTGACCCAGAGAGGAGAATGAAAGTCTAAACCAAACCCAAGGCCTGTGCTATATGGTGTAACAGACATAGGAAAAAGAACACACTGGAGGAAAGGACGGGCACAGAAGACACACTTTGCATTCTTTACGGTCTTTCCTTGGGGGTGGCCTTTCCTATGGTCTCTGAATATTTTAATCTAAACAAATAAATGCAGACTCCAAATCTTCAGGATGTAAGCACAGGGAGCAACAAAATAGTTGGTAATCAAACCTTAATCAAAAGCACACTCTAGTTATCCTGTCATTTTATTACAATGTCTGTCAATTCAACCGATCACATAAAAGGACAAGAATTCATTCCTGGTGAAGCTGTAACTCACTGGTGCTGGGCCTTGTTTCATTATGTATTTAATTAGAAGTTTTCACGGCGTTGTTTTCCTTTCAGCTCCAAGAATAAAAAGTGAAAAATGAGAAATGCGAACTTTTCAGATGATCCTATGACTTTGAAGCCACATATCGGAATATATGATCTCTTGCTTTTGCATTTAGAAGCCCTGGGGAGGAACATTATCAGATTGATTATGAATGCATATATTTTCATAAGAATATGCAATCTTAGCCAGCTCAGCACAGGACACTGAAGTGAGTAAGTATCAAATTAAAGATTATTCTTTTTTGTGTGGAATTCACTCCAGCAAGAAATTGAACAAGGGGATTTAAAATCCAAAAACAGTAGGACCACCTCCTGAGACATTATTAATTATTAGTGGGCCCCAGCCTTCCAGTTTCTTATCTCCCTCTACACCCAATGCTCCCATTGCTTTAAATTATTATCATTATTTGTTAAATGCCTTCAATGTGCTTAGTACCCTGGCAGGCACAGAAAAAAGGTACCATATCTTCCCAGGGGCTTTCTACCTAAATTGCACAGATATAATTTAAGTTTGAAAATGGGTTGTAGTTGTCAGTTACAGTCTTTTCCAAAAGCTTAGAAGCAATAGAACAAAACTAAAAGTATGTAAGTTCCTATCCATTGCTTTTTCCTCCTGGGTCCTTCTTTATATTCCACAATATGTTTGTGGAATATATTCCACAATATTTCTGTGGAATATATTCCACAATATTTCTGGGTGGTGTACTCACCCAGAAAACAATATTGTAGAAACGTGCCAGAGGTCAGTAATGGGAGGTCAAATTAACAACACTTAGAAACAATCTTGTGTGTCTGACTTATCACCCTGCTCCCTACTGTCCTAGACTGAGGGTAGTGGGTGGGGAGAGGGAGGCTGCTGGGGAGCCTGTATTCAGAAGCAGTGGCAACTGAGGAAAGGTAAGTGGAGAGCAGAGGCCCAGAACTGACTTTTTCTTCCCTATCCTCAACTTTCCCCACCCAGTCCAACCTGCGACATGGCCAGCAGTGCCCGTACCTGTTCCAGATCTTCACCCTCCTCTCGGAAGACTTGTCCTTCCCTGACGTCTTCTCCAACTTCTTTGACAAATAACAAACATGAAATCTGAGACTTAGTCTCTGACTTAGATCCTTCTACATATATTTTTGATTCCGTAAAAATTAGTTGTTTAAAAGAAAGGAAAAATGGGGATACTCTCACACCTCTATCTGCCCCCCTGCTTTCCCATTATTACTAATAAAAACATTCCTTTTTAAAAATAAAAAAATGCTGTATTTGCTTCAAGGTCAGATGGGTGATAGGGCAAAAGCAGTGAATTGGGGCTCTATTCCACCATAGAATGAAGAAAAACGCACACAAAAATTGTAGGAAACAGATGTGGAAAAGGAAAACATGCAGACCAACCCTTGGGCCAGTGAAGAAAACAACAGGAGGATTGGTGGATGGGAGGAGGTATTAGGAAGTGTTCTAAGGCTCTGGAGAATTACTGGGGGTTTACTAAAAAGTTTCCCACCCAATAACCCCACTGCCACTGCAGTCACCACCAAACTGATAACATCCCCCAAGCCCCACCCCAGCCTCCACTAGTAGCCTTGGGATCTACCACCAATGGTTTGGCATTAAGGAATTCCCTGCTTCCACCATCCAGCAGAGAAGAGAGGAGTTCTTCTTGATTGCACAGAACCACAAGGTACACACAGAAGTTCAATGACTGAAAGCCATTTCCTGATACATCATTATGCACAGTGAATTATCTAAATTCAAAAATATATGCTTTTCCTTTAAAATACATATTCCTTGAAGGCAAAGCTCTTATAAAGTGACCAGTGCATATGTATACATTTCCAATGTATACATGCATATGTATACATGTCCACTGCATTATTGCCTACAAGTTTTACCCACTGCTCTAATTTCCAGAGCCAGTGCCTCAGTCACTGCAACCCAGTAAAACACCACCAATTATGCCCATTTCTACAACTAACAATGTCCAATTCTGCCACCTCCTCTGGCCTTCTCTTTTTTGTTTCCTATCTGTATTCATTCTGTCCTACATTCTCTCCTGCATGAAGGTGTTACACAAACAGTCATTATTGATGTGAGAATTATTCACTGAATGCCTACTATGTACAAGACATTGTGCTGAGTACAAAGCATTGGAGTACCTGGAGTTTTAGCATTCCATTCGTGTCTGCTCTAGCCCACCAATCTCTAAAATGTCAACCAGGTCTTAGTCCACTGATGCAATATGAACCTAAGTTCTTATTCCTCATACTCCTGGCATTTGTCTAGAGATTGTTGAATGCATGCATAGTTCTTTTCTTACTGATCCTTGGTAGTCTTATTATGTAGACCACAAAAACCCTAGCTCATTTTTTGAGAATGAACCTCAGTTGTTCAATCATTTAAATAAATGAAATTGCCTTCAATAGATAGTTCTGTGTTTTACAGAGATTATATAAAAGTCACTTTTTAAATAGCTATGTTCAGAGGTAATTCTGAAGAGATAAAGGGAGCAAAAGGAGATGAAAACTATAATAAAAGTAAAATAATATTAAAATAACTAAAATCCTGAAAGTAAGAGGCATAACTGTGCCATGTTTACTTAAAAACACCAATTTTCAGGGCAGAAAAAAACCGAAGCAGAGGTGAATTTTCACTTGACAAAAAGATTTACAGTATCACTTTCCAATATGAATAAAGTACAATTCAATTAGTAAAAAGAGAATATACATGCTATTTTCTAGTATATATCAATATAGCAAATCTGCAGTATTTGTACACTTTACTCAGCATAAGTTTGATAATTGATAATTGATGCCCACCTTCTCAATTTCTGGCTCCTACTTCATTTTCAAAACCTTGCCAAATATCTACAAAAATAAGAATAACCAGGTGAGCGGCACATTCTAAGAACAGGTTAAATGATTTAAGATTGGATCAGTCCTCTGCTTCTTCTCAGCCACCCAGACAAAGGCTAATATATGATTGTCAGATCTGGAATCCATAAATGTCATAAGCACAAAGCTGGATAATCCATATCAGTGCGCAGGGCTTGAGGGAAAGTGTGGGAAACAGAGGATAGAGAGGCAGAGAGATTACATTTAAAGAAAAAATTTTATAATCATAGTTTCTAAATGTTAGTTAAAGGAACATTTTAATCTTATTATACTGTATTTTTCTTACTTTTTGTACTGCCCGAATTCTTTCAATTCAAATTTCTGCTTAAATGTTATTCTTCCTGGCTAGTAAATTCCCTTTTTTTTCTCCTTCTTTTCTATAGATCTTTTATGTTCCTTCAGATTTTCTCATCCTTGCTTCTTTTCCCCTTTTCATTAGTCTATGTAATCTATTCTTCTCTCAACCACTTTATTTCTCATTTTTTTTCTCATCTTAAATCTGGTTTGCATACAATCAGATCTATAGATAACAGTATTAGCGAATACAGGATGATACAAATAAGCGTAAGATCAAAAGCATCATTCTAGTTTTATTTTTTTTTTGTAAATCAGCTTTGTGTTTTTCCTCAAGGCTTCTACCTTATTTTCTTTTTATTGTTATAAGCATCTTTATTCAGTTAAATGTATAAATGTGAATCAGTGTTTCCAACAAGAACCCAAACCCCAAGCTAGAAACCCAGAGAATTCAGGGTCTGTAAAAATTTGCCAGTGCCTCCACTTTTTGATGAGAATAGATTTGGGTCTGGATGAAGTCACCGATGTGTCTCTGAAGAAACAAATGTCAGCACGACCTATTAAAGTCAACCCAGAGCTAGGTAGCAACAATGAGCTGGGGATTAGCATTGACAGCTCCCTTAATGTGATTCTTTTGGACAGGGATTAATTTAATGTGTTGCTGTCAAATGAAACAAAAAACGAGATGGATTTACTAATGACTCTATTCTATACCACACACTTTTCCACCCCTGATCTATGTCAGAATGAATCTGACAGCAAAAGAAAATAATTTTTAAGATGAAAAGGAAGAAGACATTGCCTTCTTGACAAACTTCCAAGAAGGGAATTTTTACTGGGCTCCCAAGAGGGAGGATGAGCGTAGGGTAGGGGGCCAAGTGAAGGAAGACAATGGGAACGGCTGACCACCACTCCAACAAAGAAGCAGAGCACAAGGGTGGGGATCTGGTGTTGGTCCCATGCTTTAGCACAAACTTGCAAGATGCCTTTAACTTCTCCAGGCCTCTTTTACCTCCTGTGTGACAGTAAAGGTTGTATGTGCTAGGAGGCTTCTCAATCTCATCTTACTTCTAAACTGCTAAACTCTGAAAGGGGCCCCAAACCAACTGGGAGCATTAGCCTTGCAAAGACAAGCCTGCACTGAGGCTATGACAGAGAGGGGGCGAATCAAAGAGCGAAGGTTGATCTTTTAGCAAAACGGTTTGCCAAGTCAAATGCTAAAGCCTCCTTAAAATAATTTGGAGTCTTCTTTGTTCTCCCTAACAAAGAAACTTTAATTCGCAGTTCTCTGCGAAGACAATGTAGATAAGCCATTTTCAGGTGAAAGGTGTCTCGTCAATTAATAATCATTGAATAATCACTAAGAATTGGCAGGAGGTATTCATCAAAGTTTGATGCTCATAATATGAAACCGCATTCACCTACAATACAAACTGGGCATCCCTCTTCCTTGTGATTGTTTTGTTTTTACTTCCTATGAGGTACACACTTCTCTACTCACTTATTTGTATATCCTCCTGTAAGTTACCATGAGGCTAGTAAATAACCTCGGCTTCCCTGTGTCTGCGTCTGGGCTCACTGACAGGTACGCTCCACCACAGAGTGTGAGCACAGGCGCTGGGAAACACTGTCCTCAGAGCCCTGTCTGAAGAGTGTGGTTAACTCAGTACCCACCCGGAACAGGGTCCATCCCCAGCCCGCCCGTCGGTGGGTCCAGGTGGGGGTGGAGGTACAGGCCACGAGAGGGAAAGCGGAAGCACCTCGCGATGGCTTAATTGGGGGACCCAAGTGCGGAGCAGGAAGCACCTGGTTGCGACGGGGAGCAGAGGGATGAGACACCTCTCCCCCTGCAGGACCCCAGTGCCGCTCGCCCTCACTCCTCTGCCCAGACTCCGACTGGGGTTATCTCTGGCTAGAAATAACCCGTGCTGCGCCCCTGAAAAGCGCCCTTGGTTGGGGAGGTAATGACTGTTCCCCGCCCGGCCGCCTGCGCGGCGCCCTCCTGGAGCAGGGACTCCAGCCCGGCGGGTCCTTCGCTTTGCCTGCCCTGTGCGCCCTTTTCCCTGGGCCGCTGGCACGATCCAGCCAGACCCCGATCGGGTGAGAATCCTGCCTCCGGTTCTTAGCTCGGTGACCTTGAGCAGTTATCTAACCTCTTAAGGTCGGTGATTCCCACCCGCTAAACGGGACCGAAGATGCGGTCTCCGCGGCTCCCTGTGGGATGAAATGAGAGGACCCTACGTCCGCCTTGGACTCCTAGTGCCCTGCCCCGTCTTCGTTCAGTTCTGCTTCTTCCTCTTCTATGATCTCCTTCTCTCTTTCCTGGCTTTTGCTGTTATTTTTGATCCCGTGTTTTCCCTTGATTTTACCTCTCTAATCTCTCCCAGAATCCTTTTACTGCTTTTTCATTTCTCCTTTTCCTTCCATATTCATTATTGTAGCCAACAAATTCATCAAAGATTTGTTTCCACTTCCTAGACTTTGGGATTCCCAAGGCAAATCCCTATCATCTCTACTGGCCCACTCCCCGGGCCACCCCAAATAATCAGGCAGTCAAGGAAGAGCTCTGCTTACTATGTAAATGCGGTCTCAAGATATACGTGCCCTAGCCTCACTTCCAACCAGTAATTTTCTGCTATGCAGGACCCCTGAGACCACCGTTGCCCTAAAGGCAAGGGCCGCTGTGTTATCTTTGTCATTGTGTCCCTCTGCCAGGCCCAGAAATCTATGCAAGGGTTTAAGAACACAAGCTACCAGCAGGCAGAAACAGGAAACTGAAACTGGAACCCAATCTTGAACTGACTTGCCTTGATTCCTTACTAAAGAGAAAAACAAACTTATACATAAGGTTCTATATTCATATAGGAACACTTTTTTCAAATCTTCGATTAAGCTGAAAGATAAAGTGTAAAAAGAAATAGCACAAGATTTACTCAAGTGTTTTGTTGTCTTTTTCTAAGCCATGTTCTGTCATTTTTACCTGTAGAACTGAAGTTTAAGATCAAGTTCTTTGTTGAGATTGGTTAGAACAGGAAGAATATTGCATTGCTTAAAAAGGAGGAGTTACATTTATGTTCATTTATTGAAACATTTTAAAAGATGTCTGATAATGCTATTTTTTGTAATAATGAAAACTGCTACTCCATACACTATCATAGTATATATAATATAAAAAGTATAAATAAAATACCAAAAACTATAACCAAAGTTTGTATATGAACTTTTTAAAAAGAAGCAAAAAGCTAAGGGGAAAAATTCTTCTAAAGAAGACTAGAGAATTTTTAGTTGCTTGCCATTTACTTCAAACTTAAAAGTATCAAGTTTCCCTTAAAATTATTTCTCATTTTTATTAGAATCTAATTATAGATCACCTGTAAAATGTTGGGGGAAGGAAGACAAGTGGAGAATCAATTCTGTGCTTAGATTTTTGAAAGAGTAAAAGAACCACAGTACCACCTTGTGGGGAACTGAGATTTTTTTCATCTGTATTATGGCTGTTTTATGTCCCTTCACTATATAGTCACATACACACTCAAATTTTAAATAAAAATAAAACCTTTTAAAGTACAGAACAAAAACTTGGGTCTATGTGAATAAATTATGATAATATGCCTTCTCTATTATTTTAAACACACTAGCATGTTTATGTCAAAATAACTTTCAAGTTTTATTAACAAACTAACATAACAATATGCTAGTTTGTTCTTTCAATAAAGAAATCTTGCTTCTAATACTAATCCCAGAAATCAAATGTTAGGCATGAAACACTAAATATAAAATTATGTACATATCCCAAAAGAAGAATGTCTTTCAAAATTGGTTTAAATTTTATTAAATAGTATTTATGCCTTTTAAATTTCTTTGTTCAGTTGCTTAGACTTGAAAGAGGGATATTCTTAGACAAATACAAAACAATGTTTTACTTTTTTAAAGCTGTTTGTTTCATTACGTTTAAGACTGGTAGAAAAGCCAGACGTGTATAGAGCCTATATTTGTTAGTTTAACAACTGTTCTAGTCATTTAGTGCATATGAAAAGGGCATAGATCATAAAGATTGCATTT